>NC_090932.1:1474826819-1475129850 GCF_040938575.1 Ambystoma mexicanum | reverse complement strand
TCCTCATGAGGGAAGTCTAACCGGTCTTCGAGGGGTTTCTGCAGGGGCTCCACTTCTTACCGCCAGCCCTCTCGCTCCTCCACCCAGGAAGCCAACAGGGTCGACTCCAAGGCCTTAGGGGGCGGTCGCTGTCGTCTGGGACAGCAGGGCGGCCCGTCGACATCCAAGTAAGATTGAACCAGCGAGGATGTTGGGCCCCCACCTGTGCACCCCGGTGGGAGGCCGGCTGGCGAACTTTGTTAGGATGTGGAAGACCATCTCCACCGACCGTTGGGTGCTGGACGCTCTCGCCTACGGACACACGCTAAAGTTCCAACGAAAGTGTCCCTGAATACCACCGGTCCCTCAGCTGCTGCTGGAGGTGCGGCCCATGTTAAAGAAAGGGGCGATAGAGCTAGTTCCAAAGTGACTTCGGGGCTCCAGAGTTTACTCAAGGTACTTCCTCGTACAAAAGAAGACCAGGGGCTGGAGGCCCATTCTTGACCTACGACGACTAAACAAATACATAAAGTCCCAGAAGTTCATAATGGTCACTCTTCAACACGTGCTCGGACAACTGGAAGAGGGAGACTGTCTGTCGTCATTGGACCTGGAGGATGCGTACTTCCCCTTCCACAAAGGACAATGCAAGTTTCTGCAGTTCGTCGTTCAGGGGAAGCATTACCAATTGAAGGCCCTTCCTTTCGGACTGAAGTTGGCGCCTGAGTCTTCACCGAGTGCCTGCCTCCAGTGGCGGCCCATCTACGACTGCAAGGGATCCACCTCTACCCCTACTTGGACTAGCAGCTCATCTGTGCCAGTTCAAGAGACATTGCCGTCGACCACACAGCGAGGACATCTGCCTACTGACGGATCTGGGGTTCTCAATGAATTATGCAAGTCCTGTTTAACTCCATCGCAGGACGCTCTGTTCCTGGCATCCTGGCTCGACACAGTGTCATGCCTGGTGTCACCGTCGGAGGAGCGGATAGTGGCCATCTTGGGCAAGGTGCAAAGGCTGTTAGCACTGAAGATCGCCATGGTGAGGGCCATCAAGTCTCTTGTTGGCATGATGTCTTCATGCATTTACCTCATTCGACTCTGCAGGTTGCGGATGCGCTGGCTACTGGAGTTCCTGGTTGTCCGTTGGCTCCAGGTGTTCGGAAGCTTCCAGGACAGGATCGCGCTCGACGAGGTGTTCCGTCGAACGATAAGGTTGTGGGGCGTGCGCTCCAATCTGGCCAGAGGAACGAATTTCCAGACCCCCTTACTTGAGGAGAAGAAGTTACACATCAACGTCCTGGGACTATGGGCAGTATTTTGGACCCTCAGATCATTTCTGCCATCCCTCAAGGGCAAGGTGGTGAGGGTCTTCATGGACAATACCACCACAATGTTTTACATCCGGAAGCAGGGGGGCACCAGATCCCCAGCGCTCTCCAAAGAGGCGCAGGACTTATGGCACTGGGCCGTCATCCAGGGGATGTTCCTCGTTCCGGTTTACCTGGCAGGAGTAAAAAACACTGTCGCCGATTCCCTCAGCAGGGAGCTATGCTCTTCCCACGAGTGGGAGCTTCGACAGGATCAGGTGGACTACCTTTTCCTCAAATGGGGCAATCCCCAGATGGATCTGTTTGAGACATCGACCAACACCAAATGGCGGGGATTCCCCAGCAGGTTCCCCCAGCCGGGAGCATGGGGACACATTCTCATTCCCTTGGGTAGGCCTGTTTCTGTATGCGTTTCCTCTGTTGCTTTTTCGAGTCATCAATCAACTCAGACGGTACCGGTGCAGGATGATCCTCGTTGTACCAGCGTGGCCGAGGCAGATCTGGTACTCAGACCATGTCAGCATGTCGGTGTCACAGCCAGTCAAGCTGCCAGTGGGCGTGGATCTTCTCGCCAGGGAAGGAGGTGCCATTCTTCACCACGACCCGGGGTCTTTGAACCTGAAGGCCTAGCTCCTGCAGCATTAGAGTTCAGTGGCTTCGATCTTCTAGCGGACTGCAAAGAGATTCTCGCCAAGGCCAGGGCGTCATCTACCTTAAAATGCTACGGACACAAATGGAAGCGCCTTGCAATTTGGTGCCGGTCTCAGAAGGTGAACCCTCTGCGGGTAACAGCCCCTCAAGTACTTCCGTATTTACTGTCATTGGCTAAATTGGGACTGGCTCATGCCTCCATTAAGGTACATCTGGCGGCTATCCCCCGCTACACCAGATCTCCAGGGCGGCCTTCTTTGTGGTCACACCGTCTAGTTAAGGAATTCTTCAAGCGACTGTTCCTCTCCTTCCCGCTGGTGAAGGCACCGGCCCTGGGGTGGGAACTCAATGTGGTGCTGACTAGGCTCATGGGGGCCCCATTCGCACCTATGCATTCAGCTCTGTTCAAGTTTCTGTCGTGGAAGTCTGCTTTCCTCGTGGCCATCACCTCTGCAAGATGAGTGGGTGAGATCCAGGCCCTGTCATGCAAACAGCCTTTCTTGACTTTTCACGAGACGAGGGTGGTGCTACAGACGCACCCCTCCTTCATGCCAATGGTTCTGTTGGAATTCCACCTCAACAAATGCTTGGTGTTACCTGTGTTTTTTTCCGACGCCTTTGTCGCCGGCTGAAAGGACTTTGCACTCGCTGGATGTGGCTCGAGCGCTGATGGTTTATGTGGCCCACACAAAGAGTTTCTAGAGAACTTCTCAACTTTTTGTGAACTTTGGTCCTGTCAACCATAGGAAGGCCCTCTCCAAAGCTTCCATTTCCAGGTGGCTCTCGAGCTGTATCACTCAATGTCACCGGTTGGCCAACCGACCGCTACCTGGCCGTCCGAGAGCCCATTCCACCAGAGCGATCGCTGCTACAATGGTATTCCTGTCTGGTGTGCCCCTGCTGGACATCTGCAGGGCTGCTACGTGGAGGTCGACACACACCTTCATAAAATTCTACTGCGTCGACAGGGATTCCAGGGAACAGTCCAGAGTCGGCCAAGCAGTGCTGCATCACCCTGTTTGCTTGAAGGTGAGCCTGGTGAGGAGGTAAGAGATTGCTTCTGTTGAGACTTGCCACCTCCCGTGGTTGTTCATATGTGTACTGCTATGTATTCTTCTTTATTCATGAGCATGTGAATCCATGCCAGACCCCATGCTGGAGAAGGAACAAGTTACTTACCTGTAACTGTTGTTCTCCAGCATTGGTCGGGCATGTATTCACATGCGAGCCCTCCCGCCTACCCCTATGCGGATCTTCTCTTGGTCCTACTGCCACTTTAACGTGCTACCAAATCTGAAGATGGCTGCCAGAGGCGGGGCTTAGACTGCCCCAGTCATTGGCTGGGGCAGTATAACCCAGAGCTCAGTGATTGCTTGTTAGGAGAAAGACAGTTCAGAAATGAAACTGAAACTGATATTTAATTTTACCGAGGATTCCCAGCCTGACGATGGGGAATATTCATGAGCATGTGAATCCATGCCAGCCCCATGCTGGAGAACAACAGTTACATGTAAGAAACGCGTTCCTTCTGACGTTTTGTGTAACGAATTCGAGGTACCAAGTGACGTGTCAGAGTGCAGTTTGTACTGTTGGCAACCACTATACCCTGCCCTCAACATCTGGGTGTAAATAGGTGATTTAGAACCTACAAATACAAGTTCTTTTTTTTTTAAGGGAAGGAGAAAACTGAGAAAGTAAGAAAAATAAATCTGCCCCGAAGCTTACAGATACAGATGTCAATATTGTCAATATTTATCCATACAAACGTACAAGCTTTTAAACATAAACTTTGCAAAAGGGTCCGTCTTTTGTTCCAACTTGCAACTCTGATTGACTCTCTTAGACTTATGCAGAAAATGAAAAGAAATGTTTTCTTTGCAACACTTAACAAATCGGTTGCAGAGATAACAATAGAGGATGAATATAAGCAATTTAGAGCAAAGAGTACTTTCAATACCTTAAACCACTAGAAATGTTTGGAAAAATATTGTTGAAATTACATCAATTAAATGACACTAAGAATACAAGAACTAATCGATCCAGCAACAAATTGATTGAACTCAAGAAATTGGCATAGTGATGTCATCAAACCGGACAATAATAAAGGTACTATTGTATTAACGAGTTTGAATTATTGTAATGAAGGCTTGTGATTATTGAATGATGCAGAGGAAGTTGGGTGAATTACACCTTTTGACAAATAAAAGGATTCATAGATTTCCCGGTACACTAGAACAATAGAACTAGAACTTTGGCACAATATTTGTTGGATATAATCCAGCTAGACATTCAAAATACTGAAATGTATATCAAAGATACTTATTTTCAGAGACGTATTGAGACAATTGGCTCTTCCAGCACTGATGCCCTAGTGACTATCAATGTTGCAAGTTTGTACACTTTGATTCCACATTCCAAAGGGTTGGAGGCCATTGCATGGTTTTCATTTAAATTCAAGTGTTGACACTACTGAAACTAATTTTGAACAATATCTTTCGATTCAAAGACCAATATTATGTCCAGAATTCTGGAATTTCAATGGGAGCAAGAATGGCCCTGGTGTATGCTAAAATCTTTATGTATTAAAGTCGGATTCATTATACATAACCATCATTAGCACCCTCAGTGGGGAGCCAGCCGGTCAGGAGGCACGGAACGTGGGCTGGCAAGCCTAGTGTTAACCCTCATTCCAAACGATGCCTGATAGCCTGTTTGCCCAACCGCCATCTTCGCTCCGCCTACCTTGCTTTTTTTTCTTCACTGTTGCCCAATCCCACTTACCTGATTGCTGCGGCAGTGAGACCCACCACCGCAGCTCCTGTCCCTGCTCCATTTGGCCACCATGGAAATGGAATAGGGGCTCCATGCAGAACCCCGCCTTCCAATTCCATGGTGACCATGTTGATATAGTATTTCCTCTCCATGCATGGATGCCACACAGCATCCCGTTCACAGGCCGAAAATACTTTCCATTTAAAAAAAAAATTACCACCTGTCTAGATAACTACACAGGTGCTAATGGTGATATGCCCCTCGGTGGCTGACCGACCGTGTAGGTGACGGCGGCCCCCCACCCGTGTTAATCAACCCTCGCTGCTCTCGGACCCTTAACTTGGGTGGCGGGCCGTTGCCTACAGGGTTGGCCCACCACCTCAGGACTTATCGCATCAATGGAAATCGTATCTTACCACTTATAAAAGATATATAGATGACATCTTTTTATATGGAGTGGTTCTGAATTAGAATATTCATTTTTTGACAAAAATCATGTATTAAATGTGAACAGTTTCCACCCACAATCAATGGTGCAAACTTAGCCCTACATTCAGTTTTTGAGGATCAAAACAATGGCATCCACAGAAGAACCATTAAGACTGGAGAATTGTCAATTGTGGGAGTAATTAATTGCAAGAGGCTATACAGCACTTGCATTACAAGAAGTGGAAAGGAAGGAGTCTCGTCAATATTGAGGCCTAAAATTTGTAAGGAAAGTACATGTCTAGTATATGTGGCTACCTTTTTATTACAAACTCAGACAATTCAGAAAGTTATTCAAGCGAATTGGCATATTCTTTGCGTGGATCCTTTAACAGCACAGTTATTTCCTAATCTACCCATGTTCGCATACATAAATCATGCTTTTATTTTAAATTTGTTGCTAAAAGTGAAACACGCCACAGAATCCAATTCTGTTCAACAACGTAAAAGAGGTGCATTTCCTGTCATTATTTTCAGCATTGTAATAATGTTATTCAGGGTGAATCAATATCAATACGCCACCCATATACAGAGAAATGCATAATGATATGTGATTATGCTACCTACAATTCATTGAATGCCATGTATGACACAACATGGCCGTGTGGGGATGACTACTCGCAATGCAAAACCTAGCTGGACAGAGCATAAGTCAAATATTAGACTGCAATATTTAATCTCCTATGGCTATGCATTTCACTGAACGCCATTCTGTTGCATAGATGCAATTTGTTCTTTTTGATGTTCTGAAAATTATATCAAGAGGAGGAAACATACCTAAAGTATTAGCACAGCATGTGTTATTTTGGATTCATAAAATATGCTCATTGTCTCCCAAAGGAATGAATCTTGAATGGGACTTGGGTGGTTAGACTTGAAATCACTATAAAAACATTTTGTTTTCTATGATTTAATCATTGAGCAAGCTTAGAATTGGCAATTGTGTACAGTGTAGTTTTAATCCTGCTGGCACTAACATTGCAATATGGACTTCATCCAATTTGGGTCTGCAGCCTATAATCATTCTATGTTGTTAGTATTTCCTTTTACTTTCACTATATGAGGTTGGAGTACAATCTGACCTATGAACCTAGATGCCTATAATTATTATTAATACGATTACTGTAGCTATGGTATTACAGTTGATGTTGATTCTTTTTGTCCTTTTACTTTCACTATATGAGGTTGGAGTACAATCTGACCTATGAACCTAGATGCCTATAATTATTATTAATACGATTACTGTAGCTATGGTATTACAGTTGATGTTGATTCTTTTGTCCTCTCTGCATGGCACCAGAGCGGAGCCATTAGGACCAATTGGATGGCATACTACACACAATATGATATTGCTTGCCAACCAGAGATGTGGAAAAGGAAGTCGTTCGTTGTTTATATAAAATGGACTTCAGCATCTTGACTGTTGAGCGGTTTTAGAGAGCTCAGTTCATGATATATTAATTTTAATGCAGTGAGTTTATTATTGACTTTGAGATACGTCTTCTATCTATGTAAACCTTAATATTTAGTAGGACATTTTCTATAATGTTTTCATGTTATTTAGAAACCTTGTTTGTTAGTTATATAACCATTTTGGGAATTGGAGGAATTTTTGGGGTTAAACCAACATGGTGGTGTTCTAATCAAAAACTGATACGATTGTGTCAGGGTCATTAGGAATTATCGTTTTTTGGAGTAGATTGAGTTTGCTTTTTCACTATTTTATTGTGTTGAAATGTTAGTACTCATAATACTTTTCTGTTTTTATTTGGATTGTAGACCTACTTTCGAGTGGATTGTGTCCTCCAACGTATTCCTCATCTTAGATGTATTCCATCCAGCTTTGCTGCTCTTCGGAAATTTTTTTCGGCAGAGGGCGCCGTGTGTCGATGTCGAGTCGATGGTTCCTCGAAGGCCTCCGTCGAGGGTGACGTCATCGGGTGTATAAGTAGCATGCGCGGCGCCCGTTGGCCTCAGTTCCGTTTTTCTGCAGTACGTTGCTTCGGACATTCGGCGCGCCTCGAGTTCTGTCAAGAAATATAATATAACGAGAAGTAATTATGTCCTCGACGCCGACCACGACCCCGAGATCGGGTTTTAAGAAATTCAAGTCGTGCGGCTCAAAAATGTCGATCACTGACCCACACCACAAGTGTTTGTGGTGTCTCGGGGAAGGCCACGACACAGAGGCCTGTTCGAAGTGTCAGGCGATGACGGAGAAGGCCTTGCGAGAAAGGAGAGGAAAGCTACAGGTAGGTCGGAAGGATCGAAAAGCCTCTAGCGTCGAGTCGAGACCCCATGGGGAAAAATCTCCTCGACGCGAAAGGCATCAATCTAGATCCCGAAGCGATTCTCATCGCTCGTTGTCTTCATCGCAAAAGTCGAAGAAACGACGCCATAGGTCTCCCTTCACCTCGTCGTCGGGCGAGTCTCCAAAAATGAAATGCCCCACAAAACATTAGTTTACCGAAGAGTGGGAAGCATTCAGGGTCAAAATGATGGAGGTGTTTGAGAAGGAGAAGCCTCGGTCCGCGCCTTCTTCGGAAGCCACCCGGGAGCATCATCTCTCCGACACACGCGCGCCCTCGAGCCCGGGTGATCGTAAAACGAAGGATAGGGAACCTTCCAGGACGCCGAGCGAAAAACGCTTGAGTCGAGTCGACCGCTCGAGGTCACCGACACCGTCCGAGACCTATCGCACCTCGAAGGGGAAACCGTCGAAGGCCGCCTCGACGCCCTCGAAGCAGACCCTGTCGACGACCACTATGTCATCGACGCCTTTATCGATGTCGACGCCGAAACCCTCGGCGCCAAAGGCTCCAACCAAGCGAGGGCAGCCAGAAAAAGAGAAGGAAAAAGTTTAAAAAACATGTAATTCCTTCAGAGCCTGGTACTACACCTCTTCCTCCTCCTCTCCCAGAGAAGGTTTTCAAGCCTCTCCCTAGGAAGGAGTTTTTCAAATCCTTGACCTCAATTTTTGACGAACAGGAGAGATCTAAGGAGGAAAATGTACCTTTTGGATTGGAGTAGGGCACCCCAATTGTCCCAGAATGCTTGATCTCAGAGGAAAGCAGAATGGTGGAGTCTTTACACAATGCAAGTGGCATTGACACTTCTCCTGAGAATGACTTCGGTAGACCAGATCCAAGAGAGCATGCCAGTCCATCTTACCGTCAGTTAATGACCAAGGTGGTAGATTACTTGGGATGGGCTAGACCACCAGCCCAATTCGTCCGGGACGATTTAACAGACATATTGGACTATGGTCCCACTGAAGACCCAGTACTACCTTTTCATGTAGCCTTATAAAAACAGGGTGGCCAAAAATTGGGAAACTCCGGATTCTATTCCTCCGGTAAATAAATCCCTTGCATCAAAATACCGTCCAGCCAGTAGCGACCCCGGCTATCTGTCAAAACATCCAACTCCCGAGAGTTTGGTCATACAAGCAGCCACAGCTTCCAAACAAACTTGCGTAACCATCTATCCCTCCAGACAGGGACGATAAACGTGTGGATGGTTGGGCACGGAAGGTATTTTCAGCCGGGAGCATGGCATTAAAATCTGCCAACTCCACATGTTCCTTGGCAAAATCTTCGTACACTCTATGGGAGTGCATCGCAATGGCGGCGGAGCACATACCAGTAGGGGAAGAAAGGGAAGGTTTCCTAGCCATCGTTAGAGATGGAAAGGAGGCCATGCAGGAATCCCTTCAATCTGGATTGGACACTGCGGATAGTGTAAGCAGGTCTATGGGCACTACACGGTAATGCGCAGGTTTGCATGGTTATGGAAGTTGGGTTTTGCGCCAGACGTACAGAACCGCCTCCTGAACATGCCTTTTGACGGGTTTCACCTTTTTGGCAACAAGGCTGACGAGAGCCTTGAGAGGTTGCAGACCTCAAAAGCAGCTGCAAAATCCTTAGGAGCTGCTATTAGGCAACCTCAGCCTTTTCGTGCGCAAGGGCAATCATGGAGGGGACGATCCTATCGTTATTACACTTCAGGGGAAGACGAGAGGAATGGCCAGTCAAAGGGGCCAAAGAAAGGCCACTCTTGGTGGACGAGGAAACGTGCTAAGCCAGCTCCAGCTGCAGCCTCTTTGCCATCAGCGGCTGCAACATCCGCCACAAAACCACTTTGAGGACTTGCACCACAACGACCTCTAGGAGGCAGGCTGTCGCAGCAGCTGCAAGAATGGCGAGCCATTACTTCAGATGTTTGGGCTCTAGAAATAATAGCCCAAGGTTATTGCCTTCCTTTTCTAAAGAAACCTCAAAGCAATCCACCAGGGAGACACCCGTTGAAACTTTCAAACCTGCTCCTACAGCAGGAAGTTCTAACCCTGCTGGAGAAAGGTGCTATAGAACCAGTACCTGCAGCGGAGAGGAACAAGGGTTGGTACTCCCCGTAGGACGGAGGACTGAGACCCATCTTGGACTTAAGAAGCTTGAACAAGTTCCTCAGGAAGGACAAGTTCAAGATGGTTACCCTTTCTCAGATCCTTCAGGCCCTTCAACTCCAGGACTGGTTGGTGTCATTGGACCTCCAGGATGCTTATTTTCATGTGCCGATT
Source organism: Ambystoma mexicanum (assembly GCF_040938575.1). Taxonomy (NCBI): domain Eukaryota; kingdom Metazoa; phylum Chordata; class Amphibia; order Caudata; family Ambystomatidae; genus Ambystoma; species Ambystoma mexicanum. The sequence goes on along the minus strand of NC_090932.1, from coordinate 1,475,120,055 downwards.
CATCTCAAACACAGAAAATACCTGAGGTTCGTGGTTGGCGACTCACACTATCAGTTTTGAGTCCTGCCATTCGGGTTCACCTTTGCCCTTAGGGTCTTCACCAAGTTAATGGTAGTGGTGGCAGCGCACCTCAGGAGAGGGGGGATTCATATCTACCCCTACCTGGACGATTGGTTGATCAGAGTGTGCTCTGCCAAGCAAGCAATGGATCATCTGAAAGTCACCTGCCGCTTCCTCCACAAACCGGGCTTCTCCCTCAATTTCAAGAAGTCACAGATGACACCTTCCCAACAGCTTCAGTACACAGGAGCTGTATTAGACACGTCCTTGGGAAAGAGCTCGCCTCCCAAGTCGAGGGCTCAAGACATTCTTCAGATGGTTTCCAAATTCCAAAATGCCCAAAATCTCCAGGCTTACGACTTTTTAAGGTTGCTCGGCCTCATGGCATCCTGCATCGTTCTGGTGCCAGAGGCACGCTTGAGGATGAGATCCCTTCAATGGGCCCTAAAGACTCAGTGGTCCCAGTTCTCGGGTCAAATGATGGATCTTCTTCAGATTCCGAACAAGGTCAGACAAGACCTTCTATGGTGGACCTGTACAGAGAACATCCTAAGAGGAGAACCTATTTGGCAACCATGGCCGGAGATCACAGTAGTGACGGACGCTTCACTCCTGGGGTGGGGAGCTCATGCCAACGATTTGACAATCAGCGGTCGTTGGTCTCCATCGGAGTCCAAAATACATATCAACCTTTTAGAGCTGAGGGCAATCAGACTAGCGCTGAAGGCCTTCCTGCCATCTGTCAGGGGAAGGAATGTTCTGATAATGACAGACAACACAGTGGCCATGCACTACCTAAACAAAAGAGGAGGCGTGGGGTCACTACTGCTGTGCAGAGAAGCAATGCAGCTCTGGTATTGGGCGATTCAGGAGGGAATCTCTTTAACGGCAATTCATCTAGCCGGGGAAGAGAATATGACGGCAGATGCTCTGAGCAGGCGGAGCACGGTATCCCACGAATAGGAACTGGCTCAGGAAGTCATTCAAGAGATCTTCGCCCTTTGGAGAACCCCTCAAGTAGACCTGTTTGCAACCGGAATCAACCGAAAATGCGAAAGGTATTGCTCAAGGGAATTTCCCCCGAGAGGAGCCCTGGGGGACGCGTTTGTGGTGGAGTGGAATTTCCCACTATTGTACGCTTTCCGCCCGATTCCCGTCATTCCTCAGGTCATCAGGAGGCTGTGAAGGTTTCGGAGCCGCATGATCCTAATTGCCTCGGATTGGGCCAGGAGAACGTGGTACCCGGACCTTCTAGACATGTCCATCTGCCCTCCAGTACGTCTTCCTCAGAGAGAGAACCTTCTCTCTCAAATGGAGGTCAGGTTCTCCATCCAGAGGTCAAAACGCTCAACCTTCATGCTTGGTATCTGAAAGGCTGAGATACAGGGATTGGAACCTTCCAGATGACGTTATGGAGGTGTTGCTCTCGGCAAGAAGGCCAGCAACAAAGTCTCTATACCGTTGCTGTTGGAAAAAGTTTTGCAACTGGTGCAGAGAAAAGAATGTCGATCCTTTTCTATGTTCTATTCCGGAAGTATTATCTTTCCTTCTGACCCTAGCACATAGAGGTCTGAATATTGGAACAATAAAAGGTTACCTTGCAACGCTTTCCATTTTCAAGCGCTCGTCGGAAGAATGCTCCTACTTCAAAATTCCTTTGATAATACAATTCTTAAAAGGACTCACTAATGTGTTTCCTCCTCACCCATTTCAAGTACCGATCTGGGATCTAAATTTAGTCCTAAAATTCTTGATGTGTGCTCCTTTTGAGCCTATACACATGTCTCCATTAAGATTACTAACGTGGAAAACCGCCTTCTTGGTTGCTCTAACATCAGCAAGAAGAGTGAGCGAATTGCAGGCACCGTCTTCTGGGCCACCCTATACTGTATTCCATAAGGACAGAGTTGTGTTGAGGGTAAAACCATAATTTTTACCGAAAGTAATATTTGATTTTCACCTAAGTCAGAAAATTGTCTTACCCGCATTCTATCCTCCACCCCATCCTTCGAAGGAGGAGGAAAGAGTACACAGGTTGGATCCGAAAAGAGTTTTAAGCTTTTACATCTCTAGACTTTCCAGACTTAGAGTGGACAACCAGCTGTTTATAGGTTACACAGGAAGGAAACTGGGTCAATCGGTGACAAAACAGACAATTTGATGCTGGATTGTGCTTTGCATTTCCGAATGCTACAGACTAGCTCAAAAAGACCCTCCGGAAGGGTTAAGGGCTCATTCCACCAGAGGCATCGCCTCCTCCACGGCCCTTCAAAGAGGTGTTCCAATAAGATCCATTTGTGAAGCAGCAACTTGGTCTCCGCTACACACCTTCTCAAAATTCTATAACCTGGATGCTTCCCAGTCTAGGGAGCTAACTTTTGGAAAAGCAGTACTATACTCCACCATCTAAGAGTATCGGAAAATCTACCCCCTCCTCCAGAGGAATTGTCCATACTGCTTTGGGAGTCTATCTAAGATGAGGAATACGTTGGAGGACACAATCCACTCGAAGAACAAGTTACTTACCAACTGGTAACGTTCTTTCGATTGGATGTCCCTCCAACGTATTCCTCATCGCCCTCCCAGCCTACCCCTCTGTAGATTTTTCCGGGTTATTGCCATCTCAAATCTCGCAAGGCTCATACCTGTCTGCCGGCACAATCTACACAGTACAAGATCAAAGATAAAAAGGGGGAAAAACAGAACTGAGGCCAACGGGCGCTGCGCGTGCTACTTATACACCCGGTGATGTCACCCTCGACGGAGGCCTTCGAGGGACCATCGACTCGACGACATCGACGCACGGCGCCCTCTGCCGAACATTTTTCCCAAGAGCGGCAAAGCTGGATGGAATACATCTAAGATGAGGAATACGTTGGAGGAACATCCAATCGAAAGAACATTACCAGTTGGTAAGTAACTTGTTCTTTTGTTTTGCTTAGAACTGATACCAAAGATTTCTTCTGAAGTAGACTGGGCGTATATAAGCATCACAGAATGTCTTTGTGCATGTCTAAAACAATCCATTTTGACTTGTCATTCATGGCTGTTGCGGATGGTCCATGTTGAATTAAGGTGAGCGATATTGATTTTGGGTACAAGATATTGCTTGAGTTTCAATCACAGAGGATTTTAAGTATTTCTATTTATTTATGTGATATTCTGCGAAGGGAGGTACCTATTTTGTACAGGCGCGTTATAAATGCCATATCATATCATATATTGTCCTGACGAAGGGTTGTCCTGAAACACGCTGAGAAACAATAACACTTCAAGATACCAAGCGTGTATGAATTTCATGTTGTCCTTTATGGGTAAAAATTTGAGATTGTTTGTTTTTGTTTATAGCTAAGTTTAAAAAAAAAAAATGTAAGTCATTCTGTTTCAATATATAAATGAGTCATTGTTGGACTATATTGTTTAATCGTATATGAAATGACTACGCCATACTGTTCAAAAAATGTTTGAATTAAAGTGATCATAATTTTAACTGTCATTGATAATTTGTATACATTTCCAGTATTTGATTACGAGATTTCTTTGCCTTGATGAGTCCTACACTGATTTTGTGGAGGTTTCTACTGGACTATATGTGGGTAAGTGCTTTGTTGATGAATCCTGTCACATCCAAAGGATCATCAGACTACTTGTAAACCGTGCCGGGAGGATAGCTCAGGGGCAAAGTGTTTGTCTTGGAAGGGAGACAACACAGAGCAACCCCTGTTTGAAGCCCGGTCCCGTACTTACAGACTGGCCTGCGGTATTAAGCATGTTATAAAGGATTAATTAATTCAAACTATACATATTTGCTCTGGTTTATTTTTATTCCCTACATCACTAACGGTTTAGGTTTTCACTGATCCCATGGGATGGGTTTAGGGATTCACAGGAAGCTTTCTATAGGATTGCAGTCCTCATTCCTTCCCTCTCTCCCCAGTTCAGATCTGCCTTCCTGTGTTTATAGTTGCCCGCCCTACTTTCTTTACTCTTGTTCAGTCTTTCCTGCTGAAGCTGTAATAGCCTTGAGTATGGCTTAACCCCACACCCCCCATATCATTGGGTCCTCTGATAGGGTTATGTGTCAGGCAACATGCACAGATAATGTTTGTAAGGGATTATGAGACTTCACCTACTGGGGCAAATTTGGAATGTTTTGAATTTGTTTTTCAAAGGTCCTCAACTGTAACCATAGGCCTTCCCATCAAGGAGACAAGGAAGGTTGAAAGTTACAAGACTCTGGAAGTTCTCTCTTGTACCTCTAATTTCCCTCTTTCCACCTCTTCTCATTTACTCCCAGCTCTTTTTTTCCTCATTTGCTAAATCTCTCCTTTGTCTCTTCCTCTCTACTATTCTCTCTCATCTTTCCTCCTTTCTTCCAATCTTCTTCTGTTCTCAACATCCTCTTTTACTCTATTATGTTTCTCTTTTCCTCCTTCCCTCTGATCTTTCAATTCCTCCTCTACTACTCTCCTTTGTTTCTCATCTCTTCTGCCCCATCTCTCCACCCTTCTCTCTTTCACTGTCACCTCCCCTCCTTGGTTCTCATTCCGCCCTTCTCCACTTTCTTCCTATCCTTATCTTTTCCAGCATTGGTTCTTTCATAGATTCACATGCTTTAATAGGCTCAGTCTTTAGAATGGGAATCCTATGTTACGCATGTTCTACTTTTACTTTTAAGCAAAAGCAGTGCATTTTGTAGCCTATCGGTCTTTTTTGGGGGTCATTCTTTTCCTAACCAGTGGGATGTTGGGTTCTCCGCTCCACCCTCTGATGCCATGTTCAGATTGTAACCGCCTGTCGTGAGGAAAAGGAGTCCTCTGTCTTCTCTGATCATGTTTTCCATAGAAAAAGAACATTTCTCTACACTTCAGAGAAGTGCTGTTACAGACAATATTTTCTAATTTAAAGGATTACATTGTGCATTTGGTTAGCCTCCACTGTTGGTGACCCCATGTCACAGGCAGATTTTTTTTTTTAAAGTCCCAGTGGTAAATGGGGGCTCAAAAATATTTGATGGACACAGGCACAAGGATTGTAGGGTATTGCCAGCATCCTCATCATTCCTGGAGGATTGGAAAATATGCCAAGGCTTCAGCACAAAGAGACTCCGGGACAGGCACAGGCGCCACGTCTGGTGGTTGAATGAGGGAAAAAAGATCCACGTCAGAGGAGAGACCTCAAAAAGGGGGACGAAGTCCACCCTGATTATAAACTAAGGGAACAGAGCCCTATCGATATAGGGATGCTTCAGCCTCTATACAAAAATGTGAACCCAGTCAACGACAACTTTGTCAACGAGAAATAAAATAGTCAACCCTTCAGTGGACAACAAAAAGACTCTGTTCTTATCGATGGAACATGTCCACCGACTGCACTGCTGATGAGCAAGGACAAAAGACTGGTCAACGACCCTGGCAACGAAGGGCCATTCAACGTGGGGGAAAACCACCATCAACAAACAAGGCATAGTTGACAAGACTCGTCAACAACGTGGACGACCAGAGATTAGTCTAATTTGTCTTCGTCGATGGTAGCTACGTCAATTAAACACAAGCAGCCAATGGATCAGACATAGCCTGAAACTTTGACAACCTTGTCAACAGTTAAAATGAGAAAAAAGTGACTTTCCTCAGAACGCAGCAGAGAGGAGGAAAGGCCAAAAGTTGATAAGAAAAGAAGACTCACACCCATCTTTTCTGGGGAAACATAATGACATAATGCAGATCAGAGGATCAAATGGACTCAGAGTTTGAAGCTTGGCAGGGACTCTTACCCCAATTTTCAGATTTTTTTTCTAATTGGCATAGAACTTGACTCTCCTTTAGCCTCGACCTCGGAAAGGGAATCACTGCCTGAGAAGGGGACAGCTTCTCTATGACCCCAGCATCCACTAACAGAACCACTAGAAAGAAGGGGACAGACCTCCTACAGCCCAAACCCCATTCATTCCATCTCAAATTATGCTCACCATGCAAGAGCTAAATCCTTGCAGACAATAGTGTCTGAGCTACAAAGGTGAATCCTGTTACTATAGTATACCATATGCTGTCCGTTATTCAAAACCTTGGGTAACTATATCAGGATTTACTGACTCCTTATCTGGGTCCCAGTCACCCAGCTCTCCCCATTAAGACACACATACGAAGGTCAGCATCACTGTGGCGTCCATACGTGAGGGGTAAGTATCCCACCACCACAAACACTAGATCCAGCCGATCAGGAAAAGGGCGAGTTACTGCAGATTGACTCAGACCCCAAGCCCAGAGACAGTCTCCTCTTCAGTCCTGTCTCACAACATAGAAGAGGAGGACGACACAGACCCCAAAGAGAACACCACTAGACAAAGTGGGAGTGTTCAACACGAAGATTGCAAAAGTGTGTGAAATGTTTGGGTTGAACTCTATGGAAGACAAGAGTGTTTTCTTGTTGACCATATGAGAAAATGACAGAAATCAGAAGTAGCTATATCAATACTGGATCATGAATAGGAAGGACTTTTATTAATGAAACACACCTTTTCCGAACCAGCCCTCAAGGTGCTCCTATAGAAAGAATGCAGAGATCCAGATAATGTCTTACAAACCAACCTACACAGGGTGGGTTGTGTCAGCAGCAGCCAAAAGATCAACTATAACCCTTCATGAAAATGCTTGGTTCCTCCAAACAATGAAGGAAGAAACCCAGAATAATTTGGAAAGAAAATCTTGGCTACGGCTGCTACTTACAGTTAAGGCCGCTAATGCCTTGGCCATTTTGGCAGACTAAGATGGAGATGTGGCACCGGATATAGAGCCTGTACTTCCAGAAGAGAAAAGAAAAGTAGCGTTCGACATTCTTGGAAGGAGCGGCAGCATTGAACCATAACATAAATATTGTGGTTAACATAGCAGATACTGGTTTTAAGCAGATGCCAAATGGGGCAGTTCTACGACTGCAAGGGTCACTTTGCTGTACAGATTTTCATGCATACGTCCAGGCTAAGGTGTTAGACATGCGTTTTGAAGGTGACAACTGGTAGTCAAAAGGATTGAGGCATTCAAAGCAATACAAACAGACATAGAGATACCCCTAGGCTCATTAGATGCAGCTTTTCATGATGATTCCAGGAGATCAGCATCTGGTCCGAAAGGTGGCTGATCAATACACCATCAGGCCCATTATTCCCAGGGTTATTGCAGGAAATTCCAGGGTTATCTGAAAGGCAAAGATTATCGGCCACTAATGGATGCAGAGGTTCCACACAGGCAAGAGCATGTTACAACAAACAACAAGCCTGACTCCCAATGCAAAATTCTCCCCTCTCCCCACATAAAGCACCTTGGTGGGGGCGCTTAACAACATTGTAGCGAAAACTGGTCAAAAAGTATCGGACAGAAGGGTACTAACAATTATAAAAAAAGGAAACACCCTAGAATTGAAAAGGAAACCTCCAACTACAAACTTTCCACCACCAAAGCAAAACACGGTCCACAAATATTTGCTTCATTATGAGGTTATATCCATGCTAAACAAAGGGGCCATCTAAAAATCCAAAAAGCAACAAGGAAAAGGTCTTTACTCCTGTCTGTTTTTTTCTATATGAGTACATTTCTGATCGTGGGGACCCATCATAGATATTAGAAAGTTGAACAAATGTGTCAAGAAACAAGAGTTAAAAATTATATCCCCGTGGGACGTTATCATGTTGATCAAGACAAAGACTACCCTGTATTACTCGTACTAAAGGATGCTTACGGTCATATACTGATCCACAAGGCCCACAGAAAGTATCTTTATTTTTGTGGGAAGGCACACTACCAGTTTAAAGTGCTACCATTTGGTCTCTGGGTGTTCACAAAATGCCTGGCCGCAGTTGCAGCCAATCTCAGACACAGCAGCCATCACATCTACTCATATTTGGACGATTGGCTGGTCTGAGGTGAAAACATAAAGGTGCCATCTTTAATACAGACAATACACACATTAACCTCACTGGGCTTCTCCATCAATTATAAAAAATCACGCTTGAAGCCGTTACAAAAATTTGTCTTTCTCTGGGCCTTTTTCTCCACAACAGATTGCCTAGTGAAGCCTTCACAGGAAGTAGTGCAAGCCATCCGCTCCATGATCCACAGATTCAAAGCAATGTCTACTGTTTCAGTTCAAATGTACGTGTCATTGCTGGGGACCCTGTCATCCTGCATTCCACTCATCACTCAATGGAGGTTTTGAATGAGACCACTTTAAGAATTCCCATGTGCCAGGTGGTCTTGCTTTCATGGGTACTGGCGGGATAAAATCATGATTCAGCCTGCTCTTCTCCCTTAACTCCAGTGCTGGAGCCGGATAGAAAATTTCACACAGGGAGCAACACTGCAAGAGCCATTTCAGCTGGACATGGTCACTATAAACCTGTTACTTACTGGTTGGGGAGAACACTTGGAATAACCAACCATGAAGAGACACTTGTCAAAAGCTGAGGCCTCCACATCAATGTGCTCAAACTCTGGGCAGTTAGACAGGCTCTCTGGTAGTTCTGCTTCTGAAAGGGAAAGTAGTACGAGTAGTGATAGAAAACATAGCCACCATGTTATATAAAAAAAAAGGGAGGAACTTGGTTGATTGTGAACGCAGTCCTTGGAGTGCGACATTTATGGCAATTAGCCCTACAGTGTGGCATATCTCTGTAGCCCCTGTGAGGTGGTAGGCTTACAAACATGACTGCGGACGAGCTGACCAGAATGACCGAATAGTGACATGAATGGTCGATGCAGGACAAACAGCTGGCCAACGTATTCACAAAAAATTTGTTTGCAACTTGAAAAAAACAAAAAAGGCAACAAATTGACCAGCAGGTTTCCTCAAAAAGGATCGGAGGAGAAAAATCATTTTTCATAGACTGGACCGTGTGCTTATGCATCACCCCCCCTCCTCCCTGATACTGCTAATCAAGAGTGTATTGGACAACATCAGGTGGAACCCTTGGCAAATCATTTTCAACCCCACCGGGGCCCAGGTGTTCCTGGTACTTCGGCAACCTTCACCTATTCACTTGCGACCCGCTACAACAACACTGACAGACCTGCTATCCAGGAGCAGGCAACAATACCTCACCACAATCTGAGATCGCTCAACCGAACAGTGTATCTCCTGATTTCTCGGAGTTGGGAAGCCTAGGCACTTCGTACAATTGCAGAAAGGTGTTGCAATCAGCAATGACTATGCTAGCTACATTGAAATGGAAGTGTTTTGGTGCATAATGTGCCAAACACATCCTATGGCCTTTCGCAATAACGCCTCACCAGACCCTGCCATACCTTTGGCCTTAGTGGAAAGTGGCTTAGTAAATCCTTCTATTAGAGTACACTTGGCAGCCATATCGCGGTACACTTGCAAATCTGGTAAGTGACCCCTGTTCATTCAGAGAATAGTCAAAAAATGTATGAATGAACGTTTGCACACTTTCCCGCCAATCAAAAAAGCAGCACCAGTATGGAGTCTAAATACGATTTTAACAGTGTTTGCGAAACCATCATTTGAACTCTTAAACAAGGCAGACATAAAACACCTCTCATGAAAAGTGGCTTTTTTAGTAGCCATCGTATCGGTAAGACAAGTGTCGGAGATCAAGGCATTGGCTGTCAATGAATCCTACCTACATCTTTTAAATGACAGTGGTTCTCAAAACCAATAGTGTGGTCGGGGGTTGGGAGGCCCTCCAATTAATGCATAATAAACACCATGTACTCAAGAATTTGAGCACAAACTGGGGAAGAGGCAACGCTGTTTATTACAGTTGAGTGAGCCCAAATCAAACCGAACAGTGGATTAGCTCTAATCGAGAGGCTGACATCTGAATGGACTATGACAGCAGTTTTCTAACAAGAAATAAAATAGTCTGAAGTCCAAGAGAAACACTTGCAGGTTGGAGGATTCGTTTTTTCTGTGCTTCCCAGGGATTTGATTGGTTTGCAATCTTCTCATCCTCCTCAATAGTTAAATTCATTAGTGAAAGCGTCATTAGAGCAAACAGTTTAGCTTCCCATCACCTCACCTCCCCATGTGATACCACATTTTATTCACAACCCACCCCGGAACATCTTGTTAGTAATGAACGTTTGTGCTGACCGCTGATACTTTGATATGCTGCCATTGGTCAGCACCATTGGGAACGGTACACAAAACACCCTGCAGCTGGTGGGAAAGGGGACTTTCACACAGTACTTGTTATATAATGACCTTTGTGGACTCTGTGGTAGATACATTGAGGACTGGCTCCCTCATCACCGGTCAGGAACGTACTATCTGATTGGTCCTGCCAGGAATGTCACTCTGTCCTGTGTTCCTATCCCACTGCCGGCTGCCAATTGGCCTCGGCAGTCATGTGGCTGGTACACTGGTACAGATCCAGCCTCTCGTCTACCGTTTTGGGCTGTTTGTTTGGCTGACCGCCCTGCAGTTACCTCACAAAGTTCTGGTTGTCTCAATTCCTAGATGACGAGTAAGTTGAGCCTCCTCCCCCTGTGCACATCCCTGTCATTGTGTTCACATGTTTTATATTAAAAAAGTTCCCGAATGCAGCCTGGTTCAAGGGATTTCCCTCTACGCATATTTGTGCTATTTTGTCCCTCCCCTCTTTTCGCTTAGTCCTAGAGCAATGTGTTGGACCAAGTTTACATTCAATGTATTGTTACCACCCTACCATTCCCATGAAGTCGAATATACAGTGTGTCTGTGGCACCCATGTCGCCACCCCCACCGTTCATCTGCTTTATTCCCATAGTTGGTAGGCGCGTCCCCCTATCTGGTGCTGAATTAGCACCTTTAACACATCCCCCCTTCGATCGATCTTTTGACCGATACGTCTGCCCCTTTCATTTCCTTTTCCTTTTTTTTACGCACCCATGCCCTTGTTATCCTGGTCATGCCCCTCTCTTCCTTGTACCCATCCAAGTATTCCCCAAAAATCTATATTTTTGTCCCACCAGGCGAACACTCCTCCCCATAATGCATCGTAATTCTCAGTATGGTGGTGGTGCTGAAAATTATTTCTTCATCACTCTTTCTCATTCACACTGGGGTGATCCTCACCTAATACCTCCTTGACCTGCATTTTTTTTGTATACCCTTTTTTTTGCTGCTGGCATTTAAACCACTAGAAGATCAGACGACCAATGCAGGTGACAATGAGGTTTCCGGCGAGCAGAGGGACAGTTATCTTAAACATAGCTGCAAGCCAGTTGGGTGCCCAGGCGAACAATGAATCCAACCAGGATGCTGATGAAATGTCTTGCTCTTTTGTCATTCTTTCATGTATTGTTCTTATTTCCTCTACCGCCTCTGTGATTGGTCCATTTGTAGCATCATTGGCCGGAAGTGCGGTGCAGCATGAGCTGCCCATTTTATGACACACCCCTCCCTCCATTGCCGTCATGAGATCGATAGCGAAATAGTTTTGGAGGGTCACCAACCATAAAGCCTGTAGTTCTTCACGCACTGCATTGAATCCCTTTTCAGTTGCATTTGCCAGTTGGAGCAGTTAGTAGCATGTGATCTGCAGCCTTTTTGCATTGGCTACAGCCTGCACTCCAGGTACCAGAAGAGAAGTAAAAAAAACAGATGCTGAGCTGAAATGAACAGTTTTAAATGGGATGGAATGTTCTCTTAGCTCTTTGTGGACTCCGCTGAGATATAGTTACTACTGGACATTCTTTTCCTCGTTACCTTAAGTTTATTTGTTTGTTTCTCTGCTGCCATTTTCTGCTTTGCCGCGGACTGCGCATTGAGCAGGATCAAGTCTGCACGGGCACCACCAATGTTGGGTTGTGAAGAGTCACCAGTGCACAAATGTTTTCTGGGCGTGTGTTTTTGTTTATTCACGTTAAAGCATGTATATGAATGTTCCAAATGCTCATACATCTACCAATAATATTCTTGACCACCCTTTCTTCAAAGCCCACCAACCCTTCTGAACGGCACTGTGCCATCCCTGTCAGAATCCAAGTCCTCGGATTCGTGACTCACCTGTTTGCTTCTTGTGGATTTCTTCTTTGAGTTCACAGGTTTCTTTTTCCTGGACGAGCGTGCCTTATAAGGTTAAGCTCTAGAGTCTTCTGAATTCAGTCTGCTGGGGTTCGGTGAGTGCACAGGTCAGTGACTCGCGGTTGCGGCGGCGCCGGTGCTCGGGTTACGTTCAATGTTACAGGAAGGGTCCAGGACGGAACCAGGATAAGGAAGACAGGGTAACTAGGTTCCGAATAGAGCAACGCGAAAGGAATAGGAAGGGGTACCAGGAAGGATGGATGATGGTTACCAGGATTCGCGAAGGAAAGGGGGCTTGGTACTAGAACACAACTTGCCGGGCGAGGCACAGGCAAGCAAAGCTTAGAGACGTGCAGAGGCGCGGGCGTGTCCGTTTTCAAGGGAACATGAGATCCACACAGACGACTAGACCGCACCGAAGACATGGCATCGGCCATGTTGAAGGTGAATGGAGTAGTGGCTATTGACTGAGGGACCAGGCAGACCAGATGGGTCGATATCGCCGATTCATGACAATCCCTCTTTCCCATTTCCCGTTTTGTAACACCACACCCTGGATTTGCATCAATGGCCTGGTTTGGCACTGTGCCACATTATTCCCTGCAGCGGTTTTGCAATATATTCTTTTATGGACATCAACAACCTGTTTTCCCTTTTGGGCCCCCTCTGCTACATATTCCAGAACCCTGTGCTCCTTGTCCTTCCCCTGGTTCATGATTTAAAGTTGTATAAAGTTGTCCTATTATACCTTTTCCCCCACATCAATCCACTTAACTTCTACTGTGTCTCCCTGGAACATACCCCTGGTTATGCACAAAGCCAGATGTACCAGACACCTGCCCTCTTCTGCTTTCATCTCTTGTGGCAACAATTGCTGTGGTGTTCCTTGAGTGGAATCAATGAGCACACATAGCAGGTATCATTGGTGCTCCCTGTCCCACTTTCTTCATTTCCCCCTACCACATATTTTCTGGGGCCAGATCTACTCCTAACCCGACAGTGTTTAATAATTCCAGTGTGCTAGCCACACTTCTCTTGGTGCATGTTTCCCTCTTACCACCAGCTGATGAGCTCAATGTATCTCTGTGTGCTAAATACCAGAAGAGAAGAAGACAGAAAACAAAGATGCAAAATAGTATGATACCTTTTACTTTTGCCCCACTCTTCGCGTCAATCCCAACCCCTTTTCTTTTTCATTGTCCATCTTTATTGTGGGTTTCCTGTAACACCTTATTATAGTACAAACTGTTAATGTAAATTGGGTTATACTTCCAGTCAAATCACTCCTCCTCTTTCCAATGTGCTGCTGGTATCTCGTCAAACATTGGTGTGATGAATCCATGCAGGACATCCTTTTATCTTTACTGCTGTGGGTGTTACTTTAAACAGACCCCAAAACCGAGTCTTTTTCACCTTTTTCACTGTGTTTCGAATTAGGACCTTGCCACCCGGATAGAGTGGCTGTGGTTGTAGAAATGCTTGTACACTCTCCTCAATGTTGGTTGGCATGCTTGTGGATTGCTAGACCTGGTGGGAAATGTAGCAAAATTTGTCATCCCAGTCAGATCGTTTTTCATTTCCTCTCCAAGGATTTCTGAGCTAGGCTTAGCATCTGAAATTGAACATGAAGGAGGGATAATACTTGAGGACCTGTCAATATAGACCATGTCTGCCCCTGCTATTCCTTCCTATTTTACCTGCACGTCCCCTTCTATCCTGTCCATATGTGCTGCATAGTCATGTGTGTAATCCTCTTCCTCTATCGGTTCTGCTGGTTTGACTGCTGGGTTTTCTAAGGAAGGCATGGTATCAAACAGTGAAAACAGACACATGTGATCCCAGTTCAAGGCTGTTTATTGAACTTCAATGGGTTGGTAAAACGCCCATCTAAACCTAAATCTAAGGATGGGCGCAAACTATGACCACCAAATAATAACAGAGTCCTAGTGGAGTCTGTCAAATCAAAAGGGCCTATACTAATAAACCTACTGCCAATCCTTCCTTCTAAATACAAAATGTTGTGGGATAACAATGTACGCAAAAGAAAAGTGTTCGAGAAATTAAATGTCAATATAGTTGAGCAGTTAACTTCCGTTCCCCATGTTTTTAACACTGGGCAAGGAGGCACGTGCGGGCTTCGCACACACTCTAGCTTCTTGGCCAAGAGGTAACAGTTCAGCACACAGGCATCAGGGCCTTCTACCAAAGTCTTGCTCGCAATGACAGTCTCTTAATGCTGAGGGCCTAATGCAGCAAACAAAACACCAAGGTTCTTCTCCTTTGTCAAGGTTTCACTTTCACAAGTTCAAGACTGATCTCCCTCATTCAGACTCAGATAATGGACCCCTCTCGTCAGGGCTTAGATCCCCATTTGATACCAGATCAAGACTTTTGAATGTGCAATGGGCTTTGCTTGAACCGTAGCAGGATCACTTAAATTCACTTCACACAATTTACACTTCACATCGATTTTCTGCTTTTGTTTCCTTTCACCAAGATACCATACAGAGACCTTCAATGGAGCACATTCACAGTGCCGGACCACTCTGTCAATGGTATTGTATCTTTTCTTCTAATGTTCAAATATTCACCAGCAATTTAGCTTCACTCGAGTCTTTCATCACATGTGTTTAACAATGTACCTTCCAGAGCTCACTTTACAATGTTACCGCTTGCAACTTTGACTTCAACACAGACCGGTCTCCCCAACTCACTGGCTGTGTTGTTCTCTGTCGCTTCTTTGTTCTTGGAGCCAAGGACGATACCACAGCATCTGCTGCTCCTCCCCGACTTGGTCAGTTACGCGGGAGGACCCTCGATATCTCTGACACACAACGCAAGAATCTTTAGCCTTGTTTCCTGGTCTTACGCTTTCTACCTTGAAGGTTTCTTGAACGTAACAGCTTCCTGTCAACGAGTTCAAGGGTGATGCACTTCTAACAAACCTCTCATTCCTGGTTGTCTTTCTACCCTAGATCAATGGCCAACTCGAAACTGCTGTACCTTTTGTGTGTTTTGCCTCGATCCTAGTGTGCTCTAGTGCTCCGCCTTTTATCCTTGTGGGGAAGTGTAATGGAAGTCAGTTGTGAGTGATTGTCGATAATTGCCTGACCATAGTATTGGGACATGCCATGGACACGGCTCGGGTGCGAGTCTGTTTTCTCTCAGAGTGGGCTATCAGTGAGGAAGTGTCTGTGCAGGAAAAGGGGTGGGAGGTTGTTTCTAAATATCCCATCGGATAAAGGTGTTACAGGGAAGAGAGGTGTTACAGGAACATGTGTTACAGGAACAATCCGGTGTCCCACTCCCCAAGGACCCCTCACCCAGGTGATCCTCCTGCACTGTTCCACCCCCAGGGTATGGATCCAAAAGTGATGGGCGTGCCCAGGCCATCTGAGGGAGGGATCTGCGGGGACTAGAGGGTGAGACACCCTCGGGATTCTCACAGTTTACACTTGGACACCTTACCACCTCTATGGCTGGATTTGTTAGTATGACCTCCTATCCTGTGCTTTTAGATTTCTCAAGAACAGCGAATAATAAGTGTTACACGTACAATACTACGGACACCCAATGATAATCGTTGATGCTTTCGCAATTGCAAGCAGTGCAGCCATAAGTGACTGTTCACAAGGGAAGTGTCCATGCATTACTGGGTCTAAGCCTCCACTGTAGTAAACTAGTGGTTGATGTCCCTGTGTCTGCTTTTGTTTGAGGACAGCAGTCACCACTGAGCCATCTGAATGTGTGGAACAAATTGAATTTCTCACTATAGTTTGGTGTTGCTAACACTGGTGCATGCACAAGAACCTCCTTTAGTACTGCGAAACTCTCATTCATGTCAAATGTCAATTTTATGTCCCTCTTCACTTTCTGCACTTCCTTAAGTCCTTGCAGCAAGGGTTTAGTGAATGTGGCATAATCAGAAAGCCAAGCTGTGCAGTAATTGCATAAACCTAGAAACTTCTGCATTTCTTTCACTGTTCGTGGGCGAGCGGTTGAATGAATGGCCAGTGTTCTTTAGAGCATTATTCTTTGCTCTACAATTGAGATTATTTGTCCCAAGTACACTACCGCTTCGAGACAATGTAATTTTTCCATGTCCTCCTTGTATCATTTTTCTGCGAGTGGTGACCAGAAATGTACCGAGTCTGTTCTATACTCTTCTTCTGTCTCATTGCATACTAGCAGGTCATCTACATATTGAATCACTGTGCTTGATGTTTGCACGTTGCATAGATCCGTTTGTATCATTCAGTTGAAGATGCTGGGTGATTCACAATATCAGTGGGGCAAGCGAATATGTTCAAATCTGATTCCGCGATATGTGAAGGCGGTCAGGTATCTTGAATCTGTGTGCAAGGATATAGCGAAAAAGCTGTTTTTAAGTCAATGGGCCTCATGAGTCCGGCGCTAGCCGTGCCAGTCAAATTCGTGGGGATTTACCGGCGATTTACTGGCACCACTTGAAAGTGGTAAATCCGGCGCCGGCATTCTGTTTCTCCCCATTCCTGTGGATGGGACTCCATGGGAATCAGGATCACGGAAACACTGGCACCATGCAGTAATGGTGCCAGTGTTTCCGCGTCCGTCTGCGGCCGGTGGCGTTATGCCGCCAGGTCAGACCTGGTGGGTGTGTCGCCACACGGCCACTGAACTCAGAGTTAGCTGGTCTGGAAAACGGTGCCGGTACGGTTTTACTGTCATGACCCTTGCCCCTGGCCCTCACTGGCTAGTCAGCCTTCCAGTAAGGGCCAGGTCAAAGGCCTTAAAACCTCACCCAAGACTCTCTTGGAGTCAGTCCTGGTGCCTTTGGCGCCAGGCTCATAACCATCATAAAGACCAACATTAGAATGGGACTATTTACTTGGGACTATTTAACTTGGGGAGGGGGGGTTCAGCCAACAAGGAGGTACACACATAGCTCAGTTACAAGGAACTGAGCTATCCGGTCTAGTCTTTTGGGTGTGGCAGGCCTGGGACTACTTTACCTGGACTACTTTGGGTGTGGCAGGCCTGGGACTATTTTACCTGAACTACTTTACCTGAGACTATTTAAACTGCACCCAAACAGCAGAACATGCTTTGTGTTGTTCTGCTGTGGGCAGCGTAACACTCACCGTGTCCAGTTCTTTGATGCTAGCTTACCTGAAACCAAGGACCTGCAGAGAGAGAAATAACACTACGAAACTTACCTGGAACAGTATCCTATCTTCAGTCCATCGCTGACTTCAGTTCCACTCACCTGAAGGTACGAACTCCATCATCCGGCACTGCATGCATCCTCGAATACCATAACCTGGAAAGAGGAGAAAGAAAGACAGCATTAGTAAGCGTTTACTCACGTTTCCTCCTGAATGAAGAAAGCCACACAATTCTTACCTTGGTAGTCATCTCCTGGTCAGTATCATTGCTGGATCATTACGGCGCTCGGCGAGGAACATCGCATCCTGCAAGAAGAGAAAAGACACAGGTTAGCAATATAAAAGGCGAAACAGCACCGCGCATCATGCATTACTCGCCGGACAGCATTGCGCACACCGCGCTTTCGCCTACCGGCCCATGCTCATCTTCAAACTGCATGACAACACCAAAATACCTTTCCATACCTAAAAGGAAAGAAGCAAGACATTATTCGAATTAAGAGGGACATAAGAACTGCATATAAAGATTGTAAAGCAGCAAATTTACGGAGTTGCAGCAGGCCTGGATTCCCACAGGGGGGCTTGCATCAGTGAAGTAACTTGGTCGCTGCTCGCCCCCCACATCTACACGCCCCTGCCACAAGGAGCAGGACAGAGAATCCACCTTTTACAATATTAAGGTGAGGAGAAGGCCCAGGGGGGAGGAAGGAGTTGAGGCCAAGGCAGGTGGGAAAACATAAAGACAATCTGGTATTGAATCCAGCTCTCCTATATTGCAGACCCATCTTTAACCAGAGGCCTTACCAAGGGACCGGGAGAGGGTTCGAGAGTGCAAATCATCCAACCAGGGCCGGATGGCTTCCCTGTGGATACCAGGTGAGTGTAACATTTACTGGCACCATTCAATCCGGACCGGCCAACTCATAATGAGGCCCAATGAGTGTGAAATGTTTTGCCTTTGCTGGTATATTATACAATATTGTGGCAGGGTTTGGAACTACAGGAAATTCTGTTGTACCACTTCATTAGGGGACACAAATCCTGAATGAACCGACGCAACCCTCCTTAGATTTCTTTATTGGGTAGATTGCTGTGTTGCAGGTGGAGGTTGATGCCTGAATTACGCTTTACTGCCATAATGCATGCAGAGTGGAATATCTCCCCTCATCTGCGTCTCTAGTCAATGGGTATTGTTTTGCCTGGTGCAGCAGGGCCTCTTGTTTCAATTTTATTTTTACTGCCCCAATCCCGTTCAGTACCCCTACATTGTGAGGTCCCTTTGTCCATAACTTATCTGGCACCTCTTTAAGATCTCTTTCTGTGTGTTTGTTTTTCTTCTTCACGAACTGTGTTAGAATGTGAACCAGTTTCTCCACTGCCTGAATTGGGCAGGGTATCTGTATCTGAAACACCATCTCTCCTTCCTCCTTGTCGTTTGGAAACAGTTGTTCGCCCGACACTCCTGCAATGGTCAACATGTGGTCAATCCACACCACTGTTCGCCATTCCATGTTGACATCATCTGTGCCACACAGAATCACCATGTCCTTGTGTATCACTACCTCTTCCAACTGTAACACCATTATTTTCCCCCTTTAAGTCATCTTTCTGGCACTGTGGTCTGAAAAGGAATTCTGAAGCCAGTGGGAACACCTTTCCCTGTATACCTGGGACCCATCCCAACAGAACTTCAACCCCATACAGGAACATGCTGTGATATACTAGCTGTGCTCGCAAGGTGCTTTGCGAGTGTGCTGCTAAGAGAAGAGCTGCTACCCGGGAATAGTAAATGTTGGGGTGTGGAGCACACTATCCCTTTCTCTATGAATGATATAGTTACATTCAATTTACTGAGGAAATCTCTCCCCAATATGTTGATGGGTGTGTTTTTGGAGTATAGTAAGGGAGCTATGAGATGTTGCGTCCCTATAATTAATGGAACATCTTTTGTTACTGGAACCGCAAACACCTCCCCAGAAAAGCCCTTGCGTATCCATGACTTTGTTAGATAATGGGAATGTCCCCTCTCTAATCCAGCATGATTTGGTTGCTCCTGTATCTAAGAAAGGAGAATTCTCTAGGTCCTATTTCACTGTCACCTTGGGTTCCTCTTCGGGGTCATCAGTTACTGAGAGGACTTGACATGCTCAGACTTTCTGTGGGCCCCCCTATTGCTGTTTTGCGTTCGGCGGAAAAAGGATTCCCTCCTATCACACTGACTCCTGTGTAGTGGGGCACCATGTTTTGCCCTTGCACCACTGTGATTCTTCCTGCCACTGTGGGTGGCTTGGTCACTGTTGAGACCACTGCCCCGCTGTCAGTTGTTCCTCCTGGAGGCTGCGCTGCCCTCTGCTGTGCTTGTATCTGCACTGGAGGACTCTATTTGCTGTTATTGTGGTCTTTGCTGTTGCTCTACTTGGTTTGCTTGTGCTTGTTGCAGGAACAGACAGATCCGTGCCACGTATCCCATGTCCTGACATATGTAGCACGGTCCGAAGACCCTGTACCCTGTTTGCAGATACCCCCACTTTGTCTCAGTGACAACCCTCTTCCCATAGGGAAGTATCCCCCATGCATGCAGTTCCCCTGTGGTAGTATTCCCCATTGCAGCCCATACTGTGGCTGCATGTACCCTCCTTGTTGCAGTGCTTGCCCTACGGGGAACCCTCCCTGCTGTACTGGCCCACAGCAGCAGCATATGGCACAAACAGTGCTCCTTCCATAGTGCATTTAGCCAGCTTCTTTTGTGCTTGTTTGTTTTCTGCTTTCGCTATATTCTCTGCCGCATTCCTATCACTTTCCTGCTTCCTTTTACAATGTGTATTATTATGGCTTGTATTTTCGGGCCAGCCTTTTGCTTTTATGCCCACTATCTTATCTAAGGATGTCTGTACTTCTGTTGGCAATCCTTTAACTATTATGTGATAGAACAATCGTATATATTCTTCCCAGGGCCATCGTGTCTCTTGGGTCCATACATCCTGAACTCTTTATATATTCTACGAGGTTGTCTTCTCCTTTAATTTTGTGAGTCATCACTGTCCCCGGAAGGATACATGCTTAATAAAACTTCCCAGACATGTGCTCGACAATTGTTAAATGGAGCTGCGTCATGAGCATTGGTGCACAATTCAACTTCCTTGTAGCCTGCCTGATTCCAAATTTTGTCTGCCTGTTCTCCTATAATTGTGGCAAACAAACTTCATATCTCCTATGGGCAGCATCACCCCTGCCGTCATTTTCTCTAGTGCTTGCATCCATTTACTGGCCCCAGTCACGAGAAATGGTAAACTACATATTAGGTTATCCCAGTCCAATGTTTTCCAGGGCACATAATGGGCTCCCCCTCGTCCCTTCAGTAATAATGGCATTAGCCACGTTTTTGGTCGTGCCCCTCCTTGCCTGACAACGTATGTTATCCCCATTTTACCTTCCCTATCCTACTGCTTAAGGAGGTGGACCAATCCATACCACAACTGTCTCGGTCCTGTCGTTTCTGTCCTTTCTTCTCGTTGCCATTAGTTTGTCGGGTGTCCATTCGTCACTGTCCCAGTCACTCCATTCATCTCCTATCCACCCTTCATCTGATGCTATGTCTTCCTCATAGCCCTCATCTTTTTCTGTTTCTGTTTCTTTTTCTCCATCCTCCCCATCTAATTTAAATTGTATTCTTCCTGATACCCATTCCCCCTTGTGCTTCCTACTCACCTCCTCTTCGATCACCCGTTCTGCCTCACTCAATAATGCATCTACTTGCTGGCGCATGTTCTTTTAGATGTCTGCTAGATATCTTCTTTCACCACGCATGTGCATCTCCTCTTTGTCCCTCCTTGTCTTTTTCCCCTGTGTTTTTCCCTTGATCTCCCTTACATGTTTCCTGCCGTGGGTTGGTGTACCCTGCGGCAAGTCGTAAAGTGGGATACACCCATATGGTGGGGGTGGCGAGTTCGGTCTGCGCCGTCCCACTGTCATTCCTTCTTTCTTTATTTTGCCTTTTTTGCCCTCGTGTAGTTTCCAGGGACCCAATATATTCTGCCTTCTTTTTAGCGTGGAGCCTTTATATTTGGTTAAAAGGTATGAGAATGTATTCTCTATTATTTTACTGTCAAACGTCCCTTCTCCTGGCCAGGCCTGGAAACACTGCTCTGCAGTTTGCTCTGCCCACTGGAAGTTGTTTTTTAATATTTTTTCACAATACTGGGGCAATTTACGTCACATATGGTCTAAGGGGCTCTCCATATATGCCATTATTTTTATTCCTTTTTTATTCCACAACCCTGTTTTCCCATTTTTCTGTTCCCCCAACTCTTCGCCTGCCTTTTATTCACAAGCACACCCTTCAATGTTAACTCTGGCCCTCTCCACAGGCCCAACGACCACTCTGATTGTTCACACTACCCTCTCCATAGGCCCGACCACTCACTTGATGTTAGTATTCGTTCCCTATTGTTAGTGCAAGAGTGTCCAGTGTCTACCCATGCATCGCCGGCAAACTCCTGCTGATACTATTGCAGAAAGCCTACTATTTTACACAAGATATCTCAGGGTTCTGATTCGTCCACCACAAACCCTCACCATTCAAGTACGCTAACTACCACATTCATGTCCCTCTCTATAAGGAAGGAGAAAAAAACAGACACAACTCGTACCCCAATGACACAACTATACAATCGCCTGTACTATGGGCCACTCCTGTCTAACGGAGTTCACCTACGCACTCCTCCTGCTCTACCACAGGTGTTCCCACGCCAGCGCCCACTCCCTTTCGGGTGGAGCGCTCCAATATCTACACTACTACGGCCAATCATCTTCCCTTCTCTCGAGGATGTATCCTATACACCACAAAAACAATCTATCCCTGCCCCTTCTGCTAGCATACATCTATTATCCATTCTATTCTTGCACAGTTATACCCACGTCCTGGATACTCTCGAGTCCCCTCGGCACTGAGCCTCCAACATGTGCTTGCCCCTCGACTAAAACACGGATGGCTCTCGGGACCTGGCAAACCTTTGCGAACTTGGAGTCTGCAGGCCCTCCTCAGTGATGTGCTGTGAACAGGTCTGCAGTCGTCAGACCCGTGCACACATGGGGTGGGCAGCCTGGATACCCTCAGTAGTCCGGAGAGGACTGAGCTAACTTGCTGGGGCCTCCAGAAATATAGTCATTGGTCCTCCAATTAATGCATAATAAAAACCACCTACTCGTAAAATGGAGCACAAACCGGGCAAGAAGCAACACTGTTTATTATAGGTGGGTGAGCACAAATCAAACAGAACAGTGAATTAGTTCTGATGAAGAGGCTGACATCTCAATGGACTATGAACAGCAGTTTTATAACAAGGAATACAATAGTCGGAAGTCAAGAGAAACACTTGCAGGTTGGAGGGTTAGTTTTTTCTCTGCTTCCCAGGGATTTGATTGGTTTGCAATCTCCTCCACCTCCATAGTTACATTAATCAGTGAAAGTGTCATTAGAGCAAACAGTTTAATAGCTTCCCATCAACTCACCTCCCCATGTGGTACCACGTTACATTCACAACTCTACCCTCCACCCCCGAAGCGACATTTGTGCTGACCGCTGGAACTAATATACTGCCATTGGTCAGCACCATTGACAACGGGACAGAAGACACCCTGCAGCTGGTGGGAATGGGGACATTCAGATAATGACCATTTACCATTGCAGACTCTGTGGGAGATACTTTGAGTGCTGGCTCCATTGTCAGGAACTTGCCGTCTGATTGGTCCTCCCAGCAACGCGCCACTGTCCAGTTTTCCTTTCCCACTGCCACCTGTTGATGGTCCTCGGCGGTCATGTGACCAGTACACTGGTACAGAGCCAGCCTCCCCTCTGCCGTCCTGGGCTGTTTGTTTGGCTGACCAACCGGCAGTTACCTTACCCAGTTCTGGTTGTCTCGAATCCCATATGACACTGCATTTTGTGTTATTTAGATCACATTGATAGGCCTCTTTCCCACTATACAGGTGTTTCAAACTTAGCAGGGCCTCTGTGCCCAAATTGCATTGGGTGATCCCTAAACTGCATTGATAGGCCTCTCTTCCACCACACAGGTGTCTCAAACTTAGCAGGGCCTCTGTGCCCAAATTGCATTTTGTGATCTCCAAACTGCATTGATAGGCCTCTCTCCCACTGGACAGGTGTCTCAAATTTAGCTCACTCTCAAATCTAGCTCACTCGCAAGTGAGACAGAACCCACCAGTGGATTACGGTGGAGTGTCACTCTGACTAGGGCCTCTCGCATCACAAGGCGGAAGTCCAAGCTGTGCCCGTCCAAGCCACTTTTCAACCAGCAGATACCCTTCCCAAACCCACATAGCCTGCTCACCAGAGTGAACTGTGCTCAGGGAGACGGACAATAAAGAGAGTCACCGATAACACCCAACTAAATAACCATTACCACCCCACTTCCCCTCCTATGACAGTGAACGAGTCGCCAACTTCAGCCGGAATACCACCTACAGACAGAGCCCAAACTAGTAGTGGACACCCCCCCTCACCCGCCACTGCACCACAAGACAACCAGACTAAAACAGGACCAACTAGACGTCACCAAACAAAGACTAAACAACTCTCAATCTTATAATGCCACGCAAACGACCCATTCCAAGGAAAAGACGAAGAGAAGAAAGAACAAACACTCCAGAACAGCAACTAAGAACGACAACTATAGAATGGACCCCCACAGACAGGAACACAAATCGAACCAACGCTGAGAGAAGAGACAAATCCCTCTACCTAACTCCATACCTCACTGACAACTGGCCACCACAGCAATCCAACCCAACGTCAGAAGCATCAACATCAATCAACCTAACACAAGCAAGCAGGAGGAGGATGAACAACACAAACAACAAACAGACGACCGACGCGATAACACCCTACATCACCAAAGCAAGAGCAACTTCCAATCAACAACCACAACTCCCGGAAGATGAACCCGATGATAACAAAAAAAAAACAAGATAGTACCTAGAAGAACTCTTCAAAGACGCTGACACCCCGAATCCCACAGCCCAACAAGAGATCGACCAGGAAGGAAACCTCAACACCGAGCAGAAGACGACCTCGACAAGAAAGCCCAAACCAAACAACACCTCCAGACTTCACTGCAATCTAATAAATGCAAGATCCATGTGTAAAGACGCCGGTGGGGGGTGTCTGTACTTCTGCTCTCTATATGGTAGAGGAGAGGCACAGAGGACCCCAGCCAAGATTCTCTATTATTGGTACGTGGTCGAACAATCAAGGCCTAGCTTCTCAGGAGGTGATGCGTGCTGCTTCTTAAGTACAGTGTAGTCCCCAAGCACCCACAAAGGAATGTCCACACACTGTATTGGTTACAACACAGTCTTTATATAATTAATATCCAAAGGTATATACAATATCACAATAACTCACTTTGTACTCCGAAAATCAGCAATGGTAAATATATACAGTTCTAAAGTGGTACCACTAACGTTATCAGATTTCATTAAAGTGCATACGGTCAAAATGACACACAGATCAAAATAAAGAGGAAACCAGCAGTAGAGAGAGGAAGGAAAGCAAGATGGTTGAACAACTGGCAGAATACTGGTCCCGCTACCTAGACACAGTTCTGTGTGGAGATCCCCCCACCTGGGCAACCTGTAGAAGAAAGATACAAGCCCAGTCCATATATTGTTCACACTAGACTTCCCAATAGTTCTGCAACCCCAAAGTACCTTGGTGTTGTAGCGTTCCTCATCTGGGAATCGACGGCCCTTCTTGAGTGTGCTCCCTTTAAGGCAGGAGTCATGGGTCATCGAACGTCCGACGGAGAACAGGTCGAGCTACGACATAAAAGTGGCCGTGTCGTTCCTAGCGGTGCTCGTTGACGGGGAAGCGTAAACGTCCTGCACGGAAGAGGCGTGTGGGACACCTCAGTGTCGATAGTTCTGGACCGCAAAGAGTTTGAAGAACTGTGGCCCAGCAAGGGCGTTGAGTCGTCAGCATCTCTGTGGTCTTTTGGGTGGCGGGAAACCCACCGGCGGATGCTCCTTGGCGCGTCGACGGTCAGGCCTTCTCCAGCAGGATACAGCAGCGACGATGCGGACGAGAGCGTCCTTGGTTCAATGGAGTTCTTAGGCAAACGGGAGCACGGCGGCTCCGGTCGGCGATGGCGGTCATCGACAGTGGCGGACAGCAGTCCGGGTGCTTCCCTTTGGAGTTCCTCAGCAGTGTCCGTATCGGGTCGGCAGCCTGTCGAAGGTCTGTCTACCAGGGAGCTTTGGCAAAGGTCAGCTGGTGCACAATGGTAGCTCGGGAAGAGGGCGCCTTACCAGGTGCTCTCTGGGTCAGTCCTTGGAGACAAAGCAGCTTTCAGATTGTGAAGGAGAGCAACAGCAATTCTTCTCTTCCAGCAGGGCTTCAAGGTCAAGCGTCAGTTTCACTCCAGTTACTCATCGTAGTTTGGACTTCAGCTCTGAACACTTCTGAACACGATTCCTAGCAGTGAGAGGTCCCCAGATATACTGTTGATCTCCCATTCATTCCGCTGGGTCACACTGAAGCATCCTATCACTACAAAGGGCATTCATGCAGGCAGGCAACCAATCAGGCACACAGTGCATTCAGGCCATTTATTTCCCTCCAGACACTCACAACAAGTTATGTGTATTGGGACAAGTACTGAGCCATTCAACACTTCATACTGCAGTCATACCGGTTTCGGGCAGGGCTGTCTCAATCATTGTGTCAACCACCAGATACTAGACACCCACAACATAGAATGCATATTCGTCACACCCTCCATTCAACCAGGTCCCACCCACAGGCGTACCCACAACATACGGTCGTTGGGAAGGCTCCAGCCAGTCTGGTCAGCACTTCCCCACACTACCATATATGAAACTTCCACCCAACAGCCAGTCAGGGGCAAGGGACAGAGTCAGGGCTTTCCGGGACTTCGGGAAGATCAAGGTAACAGGCGATGGAAGGCAAGAGGCCATGGGGGCCATTTTGTCTCCATCAGGAATCTACCGATTCCAATGACAGGGCCTGGGCATCCCAAAATGGAGGACGCTCAGGGCACCAGTCATTTCAGCACGGAGCTGCCACCAGCCCGTACCCTGCTCTGTTGGCCTCCCACAGGTGCCCAAAAACATACACTAGGGGCACAGGGTTGCACCCCTACCCATGGGTGCCATAAGGGTATCCCATGGGTCTGTTCACCAAACCAAGAGAGAGAGCTGCACCACCAGGAGTCCCACACAAACTCCTGCGCGGAAAACACGACAGAACATGATAAAAAACAGTAAAGGACAAGTATACGGAGGCCCTGTCCCTCCGATGCATTTCCAGCATCACACCATGTCAAAACACTCAACAGAGATCTTCGATCTACTCGACGACAACGGCATTGACATCCTGTTCATCACAGAAACATGGCTGGACGACAACTACAAAATCACACTCCAAAGCTGCCTTCCAGCCAACTTCAAATGCCTCCAAATAAACAGAAAAAACAAAAGAGGAGGAGGCATCGCTATAGCATTCAAAGAACACCTGAAAATAAAAACTGACGAACCGCTCCACATCCTCAACTGCGAAACCATGGTAATACACCTAACAGCGAGCCCAAAAACCAACATCACATTCATCCTGGTATACAGACCGCTGACATATGATGCAACATTCGTCGACAACTTCATAGAAGCCATCACCAACTTAGCCAGCAACCACGAACACCTAATCATCCTGGGGGACTTCAACATCTGGTTTGAAGACAGCCGCGCCAACTCCCAAAACTCACTGATTGAACAACTCAGCACCATGAAACTACGACAACTAGTCAAAGGAGCAACACACTCGGCAGGACACACCCTAGATGCAATTTTCACCAAAGAAAAACTCATCACCATGGCACCACCAATACAAATAATGTGGAGCGACCATCTCATCATCTCATTCGTGATCACTCTGCCTACTCAAGTCTATATCCAACATCCGAAACTCACAACCACCACCAAAAGAAACTGGAAACACGTCAAAGAAAGCAACCTATTCGAACAACTGGAATTAACCAAACCCTCAACTACAGAACTAGAGCTAGCTGACCTAGACGGGAAAGCAGAGATACTACACAAATGGTTTGCAGATACAATAGACAAGATCGCCCCAGAAAAACCGTTCACCACATCAAAAAAAAGAGCAATGGCAAAATGGTTCACCCCACTATTAAACGCCATGAAAAAGGAAAACAAAAAGATGGAATTGGAATGGAGGGAAGAATGCAACCCAGGGAAAAAAACGCTGTACCAGAAACAAATCTGCGCCTACAAGAAGGAAATTCAAAAGGCAAAGAGACGACATTATGATGACAGAATCAACAATGCCACCAACACACAAAAAGAAATGTTTAGCATCATTGAAGAAATGAGAAACCCACCAGGCTGTGATAACACCCCACCCCCTCAGAAAAACTATGCAACAACCTGGCAGACCACTTCAAAAAAAAATCCGACAAACCATACAAAAGGGACCAACCAACCACAACATACAACCCAACGGACCTAACACCGAACCACAGCACAAACTCCGAAGCTTTCCTGAAATATCAGCAGAGGCATTCGCAATGCTGGTAAAACGAAGCAAGAAAGCGGGATCACCCATGGACCCCTGTCTCCCAGACATCTACAAATCAATCTTCACGCCAGGATCGCCAGCAGAACACTACAGAAACCTTCTTAATCTATCACTAGCAACAGGGACTGTACCGAGGATCTTCAAATCAGCATACATCAAGCCACTCTTGGAAAAACACAAGTGGTGACGTAGATGACCTTTCCAACTACAGGCCGATCTCTAACATCCCCTACCCAGTGAAAATTCCAGAAACCTATGTACATAAAAAACGAACCCAAGAACACGTAGAAAAACACCACCTGCTGGACCAAGCTCAAGTCGGTTTCAGACCAGTAAGAGGAACGGAAACAGCACTACTATCCAACTGGGACGACCTCAAAACTAACACAGACTCAAACACTACCTCAGCCCTTATTCAGCTCGACCTCTCTGCAGCCTTTGACACAGTTAGCCACGACACCCTGACCAAAACACTAGAGGACATAGGCATAACAGAGACAGCACTACGCTGGACCAAATCATTCCTAGCAGACAGAACAGAAACTGTATGGATCAAACCTTTCAAATCCACTCCACAAGTTAACGACTGTGGAGTGCCACAAGGATCCTCGCTATCTCCACTATATTTCAACATCTATCAGACTCTGGTCATCAGAATCTTCAAAAAATACATTACATGTTACAACTACGCAGATGACACTCAAATCATCTACAAAATCAAAGACACTGATGCCGACCATTCAACCCTAATCGACTGTCTAAAAGAAGTCTTCAACTGGATGGATGCCAACAACTTGAAAATCAAACTAGGAAAGACAGAAATCATGATCATATCCAAAGACCAAGAGAACGAACCAACCATCCCGTGGCCTACGGAAATGGGAAACGCACCAACACCATCGAAGGTAGTAAAAAATCTGGGAGTCCTAACCCTAGAACCACAAATAAATGCAACAGTGAAGAAATGCTTTTGCCTCCTCCACACAGCAAGAAGAATTCTACCTTTCCTCTCCTTCACGAACAAAACACTCACTATCGTCACCCTAATCATGTCAAAAATCAACTATGCAAACAGCCTCTACCTTGGAATACCAGAATACCTCCTGAAGAAACTGCAACGGATCCAAAATGCAGCAGCAAGACTACTCCTCAAACTATCCCGAAGAGATAACATCACTCCAGCCCTAAAAACACTAGACTGGCTCCCAGTGAAACATTGCATCACCTTCAAAACTATGTGCATAACGCATAGGGCAATCAGCGGACAAGAAGCAGAATTCCTAGAAAATAACAGTCTACAAACCAACGAGACCCATCCGATCAAGCAACAAAATCCGCCTGGAACTCAAACCATACCTTAAGAAAAAACTTGGCGGCACCTCCTTCTACAACTTAGCCGCAAAAACCTGGAACAACATCCCAAAAGAAATCAGAAAAACCGAAGATCTCCTAAAATTCAGGAAATCACTAAAAACCTGGCTCTTCAACACCACAGACTAAAAACTGAAAACCGAAACAGGAAAAAGGATGACTAAACTGGAAAGGACACAGACAACACCGAACCGACAGGTAAGCTCCCAAAGCACATGGACGCGTGACACCGGATAGACAGGAACACAGGCAACACGCACAGAGACTGAGTCAACTACCCCAGCCAACCCCACCAACACTTTCGCCCGCCCCTTAGTTACCACCAGGTACCACAGTGTTGTGGAATTGTCGAGATATTGGCAATCGCCACACTACCTGATATGTTCACATTGGCAGGTGCACTGGCCACAGGAGTATGAAGGGAGGGCAGGGGGGGCTATGAGAGAGCCTGATAGAGGTGGGGGCCAGAGGAGTAAGGAACCTTGTATGCCAGACGGACCCATATCAGGATAGAGGCGCACCAGGGGAGACTACGCAAGCCGAGCGCCTCAATTCAGGACAGAGATGCAAACTAACCAACCCCACTAAAAATGTCTCCTTCTGCCTACACCTCTCAAACTCCAAACCAAACACAACCAAAACCTACAGCACAACAAACCGCACAAACTTCACTACATTGCAACAACAAAACAAAAACACACATAGACTTGTACAACAGTACACGACGACTACCGGCCGCAAACACCCCAGGCCCAGCCAACAGACCCACCGGGCTGAGGCTGCCAACAGCACATCACTGCTCTCTTGCACTTTTCCTGCTTCCTCCCACTAACTCAACCTTCCCTCCTCTTTCAGAGCCGCCAGAGCGCCAGGGGACCACTCCGGTGGTGATAGTGCCTGGTACAAATGTCCTTTAACATTAACATATGACGAGGAAGTTGAGCCTCCTTCCCCTGTGCGCATCCCTGTCAGTGTGGTTACCTGTTTTAAATGAAAAAGGTTCCCGAATCCAGCCTCCTCCAAGGGATTTTCTTCTACGTGTATTTGTGATTGTGCTATTTTTGTCCCTTTCCTCCTTTCGCTTAATCCTATAACAATGTGCTGGACCAAATTTACATCCAATGTATTGTTACTCGCTACCATTCCTGGTGCAGTCCATTATACACTGCGTCTGTGGTGCCAAGTATCTGTTATCTCCCAAATGGCCAACCCCACCGTTCATCCACTTTATTCCCATAGTTGGTAGGTGCGTCCCCCTATCTAGTGCTGAATTGGCACCTTTAACACAAAAGTACCAGCGGTTTTCCACCACAATTCACCCATCTTGCTACCAACATTTTTCACACATGCTTCTTCTGCAGCTGAGATCCCTCTTCATTTCCTAGATGACAACGATAATGTATTATAATGATAAAACAAAGGGATTTAGGAAAACACAATTCTTCATTGCATTTGGACGCTCTAGCAAAGGAGGCCCAATTTCAAAATGAAGCACATCAAGTTGGATAACTTCTACAGTCTCCTTTTGCCAAAAAAGGCTAATGGACTGCTGTGCAGCAGCGTTTGTGCCCATTTTGCTAGAGCAGTTGCAACTTCTGCAGCCATGTGGGCAGGGGTCTTGGCTGTTCCTAACCCATTCACCAAGCACTACTGCATGGATGCACAAGCAAGAATCGAAGCTGGTGGTGGACAAGCAGTGCTGCAGCATCTGTTCCAATGAGGCGTTCCATTACTGCTATCAATTGGTCAACATGTATACACTGCTTTGAAATCTGTTCAAAGCATGTGAATCATTGAAAGATCCAGTGCTGGAGAAGAGTATGTTGCTTACTTGTGCCCCCACTACTAGTTTGAAGCCATGCACTTTACCTGGTTAGAATCTAAACATGGCTTCAGGGAGAGAAGCTGAGCACTCGCCATCCCATTGGTTTGGAGTAGAATGACCCAAAACAAGGTGGCTAGGCTACGGTATGCACTGTTTATTCTTTATTTTTTACTTTAACTTAAAAGTTGGAAGTTTGTACCTGAGGATTGACTCCCAACCATCGAATATTCAAAGCCTGTTAATATATGAAAGATACCAATGCTGGAAAACAGGAGTTACAGGTAAGTAAGTTGCTCCTTCTCCACTCTTTCCACCTACTCCACCTTCCTTCTCGAGCTCTGCGCTCATCCACCTCCAACTCTGAGGGTCAGACGCTTCTCCAAGCAGAGTGTTGGGGGCAGATCTATCTCCTCGGCTGGGGCCTCCCTCTGGAACAGCCGCCCTGCTTCTCTCAAACATGAGCAGAACCACCTCTGGTTCGGGAAGCAACTCAAGACCTTCCTTTTCGCTTCCGCTTTCTCTCTTCCTCTCTCCTGCTGATGCACCTGACTGCTCCGTGGACTGATCACCTGAACTTGGGCCCAGGCTCCTGCATGTTTAGTTGCCCTTGCACTGCCTCCGGGCTCCCCAGAACTTAAGGGTCTTTATCTGCAATTTATGAGCCACCCGCTGGCTGCACTTGTGAGTTAACTACACTTCCCCCTTCCCCTGCCCCATGACACTTCTCCCTTTCCCTGCACCTGCACGATCTGAATGACACAAGGCCTAGTATGATCGTTATTTTGTCCCTCCTTTGTTTCCCCCTCCTTCTCTTGTCACGCCTAGAAACACTTGTGTACAGGCGTGTTCTAAATGCCACATCATATCATACTCAATGTTCTGCCATGCACTTCTTGCTCATCCCTATTTTCCGATCTCTCCTTCCCACCTACTCGCAATTTCACCAATCTCCTTGTTTTTTTCACGACGGGACACAGCTTCCACTCCATTTTTATTCCTAACACCCACACTAGACCTATTTACACTTCTCCGTAATTAGGGGGCCTTGCCTGGATTGTATGATTTTGTCATTGTGTGCAGATGTGCATCTGGTGAGAGCCTGTTGGGCCGGATGCACATCTGTTCACAGCCATGTGCACTGCTAAACCCCCATGTATTTTCAGTTGAGGAGCGGACCACCCCACATTTCCACTTCCCTATGATACATAAGGCCTTTTTGAATTTACTGTGATCACCACCCGGCAGCCCTCCCTGAAGTATGCTGTGTGATCTTGTTGTTCCCTGTGACTTGCAATTTCGGATTTGCCCAAGGTGATCATAGTTGCGCATGAGTGAGTTAGTGAAGGGCCCGGGGAATGTTTTGCAAGCACCTTGCACCATTTATTTTGCCCCTAATTACTGGTGTTTTACTTTTGGCATAATCTGGCTCGGTCTTTCGCTCCAACGGGATCAGCAAGTGGCTTGCTGAAAATTGGTGTCAAGTACAGACAGCATTTTCAAGGCATATTCTGGTGTTGCTGTTAGGGATACTTGCTACACACACACAAACACACACACGCTAAAATCAGGGGTGGGGTGTGGGGATCCACTGCTTGCAGAACCCTCTGCGTCTGCATCACGTAATGGGCAGCAGTTCCTGTTCCCTAGAGTTAGCCCAGGCCTGTCCTCTGGCCGCCACCATGTGACTTCACAAACTCCAACCCCAGGTCCTTGTCTTTGGGATTTGAATAATGTTCTGCTATTGGATAATAACCCCGTTCATTTAACTGGTGTCCTGAAGGACTGTATCACATTGTTGTGCTGAATGGTTAATCTGCAATCCTTCTGCTTCAAAGACCAGTACAGTGTTTCCATATGTATAGGCTGATTATCAGAAATAATTCTTCATTTCACCAGAGGTCCTTTAGAAGTTGGGGTGGTACTCTGGTTTAGTTGGTTTGGACTGGACATTGTCCTTTATGTAAGATTTGTATAGCTCACCTTTGACACTGGCTCTAATCCTGGCCAACAGGTCTCTAGGAGATATTAGCACCCGGGCGGGGGAGGGAGGGGGCAGCCAATCAGGTTCTTTGGATCGCAGGCTGAAATTGCTGATCTCCGCGCACGTTCCACAGAACCCGCAGGCTGCCTTCCCCACCCGCCATCTTGTGACAACCCTCCTACCATCTTTTTTAATTTTTAAAAATCTTTTCAACCCCTTTCCCCAGCCCGATTTACCCGATTGTTGCCGCGGCTACCGCACCAGATTGCCTTCATTTCGCTTTTCTGGTCACCATGGAAATGGAAGAAGGCTCCATTGGAACTCCGCCTTCCAGAACCATGGCAGCCATTTTGGAAAAGTATTTTCATTAATTGAATGTCCCATTAAATGAATAAAAATAGGTTTTTCTTAGCACTCAGGTGTCTAGTAGCGATAGTAACGTGTTCCATGGGCCATACCGCGTGTAAACGTTCCAGCCTGTGGAACACGTTAATAACGCATTATTTTGGCCAGTAGAGCAGTGCTACCTCCCCAGACTTTGCACAGGTTTATCTGTTAGGGGCTAAGTCAATGTCGTTGGCTTTTCAGAGACTCATTCCATTTGAGATAATTTGCTGGGGAATTTATCAAATGTCAGTGTCTGCCATAGCAGATGATCAGTTTGATCAGCGTATGTTCAAAGGTTTGGCTAGGCCACCAAGTCTATCGTCCTTCTGCCACTTTGACAATGGATGCTTTGCAATCTTCCCGTTGGTCTGGAGGACATTGGACCGCCGTCTCCGTTTCTTCTCAGTGCACGTGCCTTCCCTGCTGTGACTAATAATGCTAAGAAGTGGTGTAGATGCAGAAAAGGAACTGCACTAAGGGAGGCCAGCTCGCATACGAGAGGATGACGTAGCAGCCACACCTGCATCCATGTTGTGCTTTCGTTTTTAGTGTTGGCTCCTTGGTAGCACAACCCAAAATGTGCCAAGACTAATGCTACAATAATGCAAGAGGAACATGGAATGCAGGGGACACATGTATCTTATTTGTTCGTGCTCTTGCATCACCCATACCTCCGTTCTGCCAAAAACACTTGGTGGAGTGGGCGTACCTCTGCATGTGATGGCAATATGACGTGTAGGGTGGCAAGAACGTACATATGATGTGAGTATCTGAGCACGTTGTTTAAACAATGATGGGGCCACCAGGGAATTTGGTGGAAATAGTTTG
This sequence comes from Ambystoma mexicanum, assembly GCF_040938575.1. Lineage (NCBI taxonomy): Eukaryota > Metazoa > Chordata > Amphibia > Caudata > Ambystomatidae > Ambystoma > Ambystoma mexicanum. Next base: position 1,475,085,808 of record NC_090932.1, on the reverse strand, counting down.
TAATAGTAGGAGTTCCTGGATAGATTAGCAACATTTGGGAACACAGAGAATGTTTTCTCTATACAAAAGCTAACTTTATTGGCATTGGCAATTCTTGTAACCTTTGTTATTAAAGTGCTCTGATTTCTTCGTATACCAGGCTGATAACACTGGGGAAATGAGGGTTGCACAACTCACATTAAATACGCTGCAGCAAGGATTAACTTGTATTTAATCAATTGACTCCTCATCCAAAGGCATTTAAAAAAAAAAAAGAAGTTTGGTCTGCATTAACAAGTGAGAAATCTGCCTACCACATTGTAGGTTTTTCGAATAGAATATAGTGTATTTGGAATAGAATAGATCAGACATTTCAAAGATCCTTAAAGTCCTTGATGATCCTGGGCAACCTTGACCTTCAGTAAAGTCTAGGATCCATTCAAGTGGCACGTGCACACCGTGCATAACGCCGAGAGGCCACCAGCAGGCTTAGCACATGTTCTAAGAAGGCTTTTTGAGATCGGGATCAGTGAAATTGAATAATGCTAGTCGCAAGGAGTCATTTTCTTATCCCCCGGACTGGTGAAAGATGGGTAAAACTACGTATAAACCTTTTACACATGGTTTTAATCACCTTTTACCAGTTCGAGGGAACTTTGACGTTTGACTGGCGTAGCAGGGGCAGGGGTTCACCACCCAACCTCTCCGCCGGTCTTAAATAAATGCTTTTCCACTAACATTTGATTTTGATGATTGGAAATGGGTTGGACAGTGTATTCCAATGGAATCCATTGTAAATGCTTCCAACCATGTGTACATTAGGGGAGGAATGTAGACTTGTTTGCCCTGCAAAGTGCAAATACTGATTATAAACCTGGGTGTGCCCAGATTTTCAGTCATTTGTCGTACTTTGTACTGAAAACTTCCACATTTAAAGGGAGGGGACTCCATTACACCCAAGTGTGTGCACTGTGTAGGTTTCACAGTCTCGGAAATTAGCCCCTGGGTGTCATGTCCCTTGCAAGCACTCCCTCGTGCCCTATTGTGAATTTCAAGAAACAAGAGGAACATGCCAATGTCAGCAACCTGCGCCAAAGCCACACCCTGGACCTACACTATGATGTGAATGGTGGTCTTGATGTTTGGGAGTCTGTCTCCTTAGTACAGGTCTGGGAGAGCGAGGAGCTTAGTGATTAAGTCCTGCCTGCACCCACTAGAAGAGGACAGCACGTGAAAATGAGCTGATTGGCTTATGGACACCCCCGCAATCCCTGCATCATTTTTTAATGTGCGGGGGACACCCCCGCAACCCCTGCTCCCACATAATATCCCCAACAAAAATATCGCCTATGGCGAACCAAGCGGCCGTATCTACAGCAATATTTATGCTGGGGATATTATGTAGTGATACTCCTCCTGCCTGTGTGCTGCTTTGCTGCTGTTATGCAAAAAGCCTGCTTGGTGTGCAACTGTGCCTCCTCTTTCCTGGTCTCTTCCTCTGAGGAGTATAACGCCTCCCAGGAAGAGGGGGTACGTTGGCAGTCCCAGAGCAGAGGATTGACTGGGATGATGACGCGCCATTGATCGAAACCATATGGTTGGGCCCCTCAAACCCCAGTGGATGTTCACTGAGGTGAAGAGATGCTTAGACCAACATTTTGCTTGTAGAACAGAAAAGGAGCACGTCCCGGTGCGTGAAAATGTATCATCCCTTATTTGTGGTGGCCTCCATATAGGATCCAGACTTCAGGGCGACGTGGAGAGGAGGAGGGATGATGATGTGAATAGAAAGTCAAGAGAGGGTGCTACTGCCACAATATTGGACGATGAACCAGGGTGCAGGATGTTTTCAATACTGTATTGAAATGTTTGGGCAGCCTATTAGTATAGGGGGCACAGAATCAAAACCAGATACATTCTGGGGGATTTAGTGGAATTGTTACATACATAGATCGATAAAAGGATTAGACAAACAGTATGGAAGGCGTACAGAGTCTACGGAAGACAGTCTAGAATAAGAATGAGTTGCAAGAATCAGAGTGCAGGATGATTGAATTACTGTCATCGAATTGGCAAATGGATTTTGGAGTTTTCACTAGATGAGCAAAGCAGTCTCATGCGAGGCAGGATTGCTCTTGTGGAATGCCCTGTCGCAACATTGAAACAGACTCTAGACCCAGCCATCCCCACTAATTATAGGCCCATCACCACAGCACTGTTTCGCCTTAAAATAATCGATAGAGTAGCTTGCTTGCAAATTCAGAACTACCTTGAAACAAACCACCTACTAGGCTCCCACCAATCCGGATTCAGGCCACAACATGGAACAGAAACGGCACTAATCGACCTAAAAACCCAAATCGACGAGCTAAAGGACAAAGGTAAAACGCCCATGTTGCTCCTTCTTGATTTGTCAACAGCCTTCGATTTGGTGCATCACGCAGTCTTATGCAAACACCTAGCATCGGCCGCTCACTTCTCAAGTGATGCAGTAGCCTGGGTCCAGTCCTTCCTAGAAAATGGAACAATGAGTCTTCTCCCCCATGGCATCAGCAGACCCGATCCAGACAACCAGTTGTGTTCCACGGGGATAGTGTGTCTCGCCTACTATGTATAATATATTTACCAAGCCCCTATTTGACAAGTTGGACAGACAGGGTGTCACTTACACAAACTATGGGGATGTCACCCAGATCCTTGGATCCGAGGCCAACCCAAATAAATGGAATTCTAACTACTCTGCAATTAATATAGATGGCAACACAATCAAAACAGCTAAAGAGGTAAAAACGCTAGGTTTCTACCTCAACCGTACCCTAACCCTAAGGAAACAAGTTAACTCCCTGGCATCTTCTACCGCTTACACCTGCAAGCTCATCAGAGCCTGCAGACCATTTCTAACTACAGCTAGCTGCATCACCCTTGCTAATGCTCTAATAATGTCTAAATTGGACTACTGCAACACCCTCTAGCTAGGAGCCAACAAATATATCCTGGATAAACTACAAACGTTACAAAACAACGCCCTTAGAACAGCCCTAAACATACCAATGAGAGAACACACATATCTAACATCAGAAGAGAATACCACTGGCTAAAAATAAGCGACAGAATCCTTCTCAAAACAGTCTCTCTAACTTCCAAATGTCTCAACAATGCAGCTCCCCCATACCTTACAGAAAGAATAGTTAGGAGAACTTTGACCCGCCCCTCCAGGGCAGTCAACTCCCATTGTCTAGAGATACCTAGATTTAAGCTAACTAAAGCTGGAGGAAGCAGCTTCCCGGTGAAAGCTGTACAGTCCTGGAACGCATTAACTCTAGCCCTTAGAACCGATCAGTCCTATCTCAGCTTTAGGCGTAACACTCTAAACTGGCTTCGCTCCAATGACTTATGACCCTGATACCTGCCTATTGCCCTTTGTACCCGCCTTTATGTATGTAGCCCACTGTACATTCTCACCGCTCTTGCCTGTATTACTGTATTTATGGATCGATGTAGTGTATTCATTATTGTGTAACTAAGCTTTAAGTATCCTTGTACCTGTTGCACCCAGTTACCTAAGGGTTTGGTGCGCATTACCAGATAAACACACATTCCACAAGAGAATGAAAGCAATACTGAAGGACGTAAATGTTGTAAATGGAGGATTTAATATGTGGATGACTGATTATCAGCGGAAGTGAGGAGCAGGCATCCCAAGGGCAGGTGTGCCCCATTGGCTAAATTGGCAGCCTCTCTTTATGAACTGTGGCAACCGAGTGACGGGTGTGGAAAGAGGAACACGTAAAGGCACTGACCTTAAAATGTCACTGATTGAGAGACTGTCCTTGGCTGGTCTGATCATTTATTTCTCTTCTTGGTGCACGTTGCATATTGTATGGGCCTCAGTATGACGACAAGAATAGAGGAAAAGTACAGAACAGACAAGTACATAAGAGACAAGAGGAGGGTGGTGCATGTGGAAAATAAATGGTTTGTTGCCCTTCCTGAATCTGAGGAGGTTACATCCAGGCAGCGTCCAAAAGGGAGAAAGTTGAAAGGTTTTGCACAGAAATCCGAGAAGGCTTTCCCACCCTGTCATGCTCTCGACTTTTGGGAAATGGCAATTACATTGTTGTTTGAATGGGAAAAGTCCTGCACGAGGTGGGGGAATGGGGTGAAGCTGGATAGAAGGAAATCTGGCTCAAAGCATTGAGTGGTTCATGAATTATGCATGGAGCTTTGCTTATCCGGAAGAAGTCGGGGGAGGGTCGATAGAGCTGGAGAGAATTGCTCTCACCTCTCAAAGCGGAGAAGATCTTGATGGCATAGTGGTTGGGCATATTGTAACGCTAGGTGGAGACTATTTCCATAGTTCACGGGGTGTGGATTAGGGTGATCCCAGCAGTAATGCTACCAGGAAAGGTTAGAACATGGAATGTATAAAGGGGATTTTTAATTGGAAAAAGCAGGGTTTGACAAGAGCTCACTTGGGTAGTGAGGCAAGGGGGTCTTGGCTCATGATTAAGTATATAGACCCTCATGGTTGTGGTTGGAGAGGGACTATTGCCGAGGGCAGGCAGCTACAGGCGCTCTCTAAAGAGGTGAGAATTCTCACATGGGAGTAGATTTCATTTTTTGAGTAATTTCATTTCAGCCAATAGACTCATGATCTGAAGGAGTTAATCAAACTGTAACAAGCACTTACAGTAACTAGCGCCTAGATGCCTCAGGCCTTTGTGCGCTGAAATAAATGCAAACATGAATAAATAAATTGAAAGACAGACGACAAGGGGTGGGTTCCTCAAGGCCATTTTTTCTGTCCATACGAAGTAGGATCTGTGTCGTCTATGCATATGTAAAGACGTCATCCAAAGGGCTGGATGATCTTGGCAAACTGATGGAGGTCAATGGTGGGCAAAAGGCCAGCGTCTTGAGCAGCACAACAGATTGTGGTTAGCAAGTCGGAGCAGGGAAAGTGCATGATTCTTTAGGGCTTTGCTTTTGAAGAAGGATGTGAGCCAGAGGAAAGAAAGTCCTGTATGCCAGCTCGGTGTGAGTGTGGTCTCGGAGGATCTGGTGGTTGACTGTGTCAAAAACAGCCAAAAGATCCTGTAGGATCAATTTGTCAACCACATCTACGTCAGCTGCCATTCATAGATTGTTGAGCAAGGGGACCAGGATTGGAACAGTGCCCTCTTCCTGGTATGGCTAAATGAGGGAGTCTTTCTAGAAGTTAGGTTATAGCTGTTTGCTCATGGAGTGCAGGGCTCTCAGGCTGGCCCCACTAGATGTGTGTGTCTCCAACTGCAATGGTGTTATTTAAGGCAACATTGAGGTGACCGGCACAGTGAAGTCAGCCAGGCCAGGGCTGCTTTGCATTTAGAAGGGTGGTAGATGAGCTCTATGCCTATTTAAATAGTAAGGAGAGAACTGGGGCTCCAATCCCTGAAATCGATTGTGGAATGGAAGCATCCGGCACTATTCAGGAAGTGTCTGTTTCCTCCAAACACACCTATCATGAACTTGCTCTGCAGCGAAATTGCGAATGAGAAGAATGGAGCATTGAAAGCACAGGCCCAGGGAAACCGGGCAAAAGTGAGGGAACTGGGGTCCACTGAAGAAGAGCTGAACACGAACCCAAATAAAATGAAAATTAAACTGGGTTAGTAGGACTGGATTTTGACACTGAACAAGGCTTCTGCCTATAAGCTACACCAGAACGTGACCAGCGAAACAAGGGCCTTTGGTGTTTTACCCCATATCTGATCAAGTTCCCGTCCAGACCCGTCACAGATCAATTTCTCCGGCTACGATTGAACCTTTATTTGACAAATGAAGTAATTGGGGAGGAGGGAAAGTCTACCTTGTGCTTTGAGAAGTAGCAATTAATATACCAGGTTTGGGAAGAATATTTTGCTGCTTTTCCCCCTTCTTCACCTTTTTCCTCTCTTACCTCCCTTTTTACCGCAGTCTCTCATTTGCTCTTCTTCAGTTTGATTTCATGTGGACCTATCTTAAAGGATGAGGTTGAGGAGGAGAGGGCTCTGTAATTTCTTTCAGTTTAGCAAACATTTTGTAATAAATGAAGCAAATAATATTTTTTTAAACAAATGGGAATATTAATACGGAGAGTGTCAGTGGTTTGAGAACAGCCACGTGGATGGTTCTGTATGGCAGCATGGACACAGCTGGATGCAGAATTCAGACCTTCTGCTTTGCCACAGTGCTGCTGGCATCAATGGAAGACTCAAGGCAGTCAATTGCCCACGTGGTTGGGAGAAGGTCTAAAGGAACTATTGGGAGGAAACGGGTGGAAACGTATTTAAACTGAAAAGAACTTGAGGTGTACAAAGGAAACCGTGTAAAAGGCCCTAATTTAAATGGACCAACTTTCCTGGGTTCTGGTGTCCCTAATGTAGGATACTCCAAAGGCATTGTGAATCACCCTGGAGGTTTGTCTACCAAGCCAGTAATAGGGGTATGTTTAGGTCCCACCAGCCCAGTTCAAGAATCTCGGGCTGATGCTGTCTTTGGCTTCTTTTTGCTGAGCTTGATGACTGTCATTCTTCTGCCCCTCTTCCCTCCCACGGCAGTTTAGTATCAGAGGAGCCCACCACTACAGGCTGTCAGAATGCATCGCGCCAGTAAGCCCACCTTCTTCTCCTGCAATTTTTGCTCTGATGTGGCCAGGATTTTAGTTCTGGTCTTAACAGGCTGTGCTGTAGGGACCCAAGAGTGAACTATCTTTCTGCATGAGTTTCTTCCGTTCTCTCCTCTTACTCTCTTCTCAATCTTCTCTTTTTTTCCCTCCTCTAACCTGTCCCTTGTGAGTGTGCACTCTTTGTCTTTCTTTCATCTTTTTCTTGCTCTCGGTCTTTCTCGCTTGGTCTCCTCTCTCATGCTCTCTCGGTCTCCTTCTCTCTCGCTCTTTCTCTCAGTTTCTCTCTTTCTCTGTCTCTCTCTCTTTCTCTGTCTCTCTCTTGCTCTGTCTTTTTCACTCGCAGTCTCTCCCTCCCCCTCAGGGACGTCATTTAGGGGTCACCAGAGGTCGCAACTGCCACCTCTGTGGTCTCCCTTGCAACCTCTAAAACTTTTTTGTTTGTTTGTAATGCAAGCTCCTGGGCTGTGGCAAGCACCATGTGGCTCTTTACTTCTGGAGTGGCTGGCTTTCTTGTGCAGGCCCCTTAAAAAAAAAGAAGAAAATAAGAACAGGAGTGCCACAAGTCTAACACTTTCAGCACTGACCCTAAATAAGAAAGAATAGGAATTCTATACAATAATTGCTAGACTTATTAAAGGTTTATTTCAGGCACACTTCAGGGGGTGAGTCACTGATTTAGTCTGTTCTTAAACGCCTCAACTTAGCCTTTCATCCTTCTGAGGTCAATAAATGAGTACCAACACAGGTTGGGTGATATTGGGTGTATATTTTTTCTATATAAAGAGCTTAAGCGTAAGTGCTATACAATAACACATCATTATCATTTGGTCATGGACGTCTGCTTGCATTCACAGTCATTTGGTAATATGGGCCTATACACTCTGATCTTAACGATACAAATGGCGATCCATTCTTGTATGAAATATACATCACAATATAGTGATATCGTAATTATATGTTTCGTAGTGCACAGTGCTATGTGATGCCCCTTCCTGTTGTTTCAACAGGTGAAAGGTTGTGTTCCATCGCTTCCCACGATATCACTTTGGGGTGGGGGTCAAATGACATCACTTCCTGTGATGTAATCAGGGGGTCAAGGGTCGTGTTATGTCACTTCGCTACCCCAGGCATTTTGGTGAAATGACGTCCCTGCTCTCCCCCTATTTTTGTGTGGCTTCTCCTCCCTCTGACCCTGGCCTTTTTCAGTCATTTCTCTTGAATTTCCTTCTATATATCATCACTTCCAGAACGCCATCCTCGCTCCTTCCCTTCCTTCTTGCCCCTGGCACTTTCTATAAGGTGTTAGGTCCTCTCTTGTCTATGATTTCTTGTGATTGGCCAGTGTGGGCTTCTCCCACCTCTTCCCAGGTTTCCTAGGTAATGTTTTCAGAAGCCCCATGTGTGTCTTGTATAGCTCATCCCAATTCATTATGGTTGCCACATTGCCTGCTGCTCTTTGGGCGCAGAGGCCCCTGCCATCTTGGGTTCACGAGGTCCAAAAATGGCAGTTAGTGACCTGGAAATGGTTCCCGCACAGCTCCACCCCTGTCTATCTTCCACATCCGATGTGTGTGATTTATGAGTGAGGCCATTCGCAAGCCTTCCACTGGTCTCTCCCTTCGAGTAAGTGAGTGTGCGGGTCCGCTGGTTTTCGAACACACAAGAGTTCTAGTAATCCTTTCTCAGAGTTATTTCTTCCTAGCCCGTGTTCTGTGTCCATGGATCTTTCCAGTGATGACATACTTTCGTGGCTCTGCCTGTAACTGTTAGGATGACCCTTCCCAGTAGGCTGGGAAGGGTAGAGGCTCTTGGGGATCCTCCACATACCAGCTCTAGGGTCTTCATCACCGTGCAGGCCTTATTCACCGGCACCAAGTGTCTCCTGAACCCAGCACCCTCTCTCCCAGCCTAAGGCATGGGACATCACTGCAGCTTGAATGTCCTGTCCATGCCAACATGGACATACCACAATCTATTTGAGATGCTAGTCCAGGCCTGGTTTTTCCTTTGAATTCTGGGGTCAGCACTCCTGGATTTATAATGGGGGGAAACTCGAATGCAAAGACTAACAGAAATCGATTAGCCCATCCTGAATGGAATGACGCTTTTCAGCATATATGATGACATGTACTTACCTGAAGTCTAATGCCTGCTTCAGAAAGTCTTCTGCTCATATTCCTTTCTCTTGGCCATCTTGTTTTCTGAACTAACAGGCTGTGTGTTTTTGTTCCTTACAACACCATGATTGCCTGCTGGGCCAGGCTGTATGTTGGAGAGGCGGGGGAGGGTGTGCTGTACGCCAGATGTTATCCCTGCTGGCTTATGATGGGTGGCGGCCGGGGAGCCAATTCCCAGTGTACTCTGATACTGTTGCTCATCTTCTGCCCCAGCTGCATGCAATCCATCTTGGCTTTCCGTGTTAGAGTCCCGAACCTGTGCAAGGCCCTGCCTCCTGACTTAAGACAATGCGAGTCATTAGAACTGTTCAAGAAATCTCTGAAGACATACTTGTTCAGCTGATAAATTCAGATACCATAGATGTATTTATTTGAATTAATAATGCGTACAAAGCGGCCCTGGGGCATCGTGGCGCTGTTACATCAGTGATTACTTAGTTACAAAGAAAATGACAGGCACACCTGTCTGTAGTTCCTGGTTACATTGAACCCATTGCCAGACAGGTGAGAAATACAGTGAGATAAGCAGGGAAGTAACACATGTGTTAACATGAAAAAGAGATAGTGAGAGGAGCAGAGATGCAGTCAGTGAGAATACCGAGAGCGAGCTGGCGATGGCAAGATACCACTTCCTGTATGCAGTGAGCGACTAAACTAAACACGCAGGACTACAATTGCTGCATCAGTTCATCCTGTGAGGGTGGAGAGTAAGGGGCAGCAGGAGGAGAGTATCGGAAGGCTAGTTGAAGAGTTCAGTTTTGAGTGATTTGCGTAGGGCTAGATAGGAAGTCTCGTTTCGAAGGCTGGTGGGGAGGGCGTTCCAATACTTAGGCGCAAGGATGGTGAAACAGGCCCCTCCCGCTTTGGCCCTTTTGAAGGTGGGGATGTTTAACTGGTTGGAGTGGTGTGACCTAATAGGTCTGGCTGAGGTAGCTCTGGTGATTTTTCTCTGAATAGAATTCTTTCTTTGACTGGCAGGCAGTGTGCTTTTTGTCTGGTGCTGGCGATGTGCTCTCTTTTGGGGATACTGAGGGCAGCCCTGAGTGCATTATTTTGAATCACTTGGAGTCGGTTTAGATTTTTGGTGGACGTGCCGGCAAATAAGACGTTGCAATAGTCTAATTTGGCTCCAATGGTGGCTCTGGCAAAAGATAGGCAATTAGGAGCGAATAAATATGGTTTCACTGCATTTATTAGTTTCGTCGTGAAGGCCGCTGAGGATGCAATGGCGCGGACTTGGCGTGTCATTGGGAGCGTGGAGTCAATGTACACCCCCGAGGTTTGACTGCTGCTGAGATCGGGATTTGGGAGTTGTCAATGCTAAAGTAAGGGTACTGTTTGTCCATCTTGTTGAGTGTTCCCTTGGGGCCTACTATGAGGAGTTCCGTTTTATCCCCATTGAGGCATAGCCCATTGGCTGACGTCCAGGCTTGAATGGTAGAGTAGATTTTACCTAGTGCTACTGCGTCTGTTTCATAAGAGCCCGTGAGGGGGATGAGCACTTGGGTATCGCCGGCTTTGTTTGTGTATGCTATGCCAAGATTGTGCAAGTCGTTGAATAGTGGTAGGGTGAAGATATTGTACAGTGTCGGAGATGTGCATGAGCCCTGTGGGACTCCTCAGTGTATGGTAGTGGTATTAGCACAAGCCTGGTCTGAAAAGACATTCATGGCTCTACCTTCGAAGAAGGAGGTAACCTAGGTGGTAGCTTCCTGTGAAAATTGGGCTGTATTAGGGAGTGTCGAGTGTTCCACCAAGTCAAATGCTGCAGACAGGTCGAGAAGGAGGAGAAGGGCAGGCTTGCCTTCATTCATTATTGCGCCTTGTTGATTTTTAAGGTCCAGAAGGGCAGTTTCGGTCCTGTGGCGGGGGCGCAAACCTGACTGACTCTTCCCTAAGATATTGTTAAATTCTAGGAAGTTTTGGATCTGATTGTGTGCAGCTTTGCCCAGGATTTTCAACAGAAAGGATACGGTGGTGTTGGTTCTGCAGTTGTTAGGTGACGCCAGGTCTAAGGAAGGTTTCTTCAGGAGAGGGCGAACCCATGCTTCCTTCAGACATGCTGGGACCATGCTGGAGGTAAAAGAGGCATTTATGAAAGCTGTTAGGAAGGGCATTACAGTGTCTGCACAATCTTTGATGGGATTGGCCGGGCAGATATCACCCTTACAATTGGATGGTTTTCTGCTTTTCATGATAAGTACTTCTGATTGTCACATTTGAATGTCACTTTGAATGTGAAAATGCTTTTTCTACTGTCGACTGCGGTTTGCATGGTGGTAGGGTGGGCAGGGCCGATTTGGGTAGGTCAGTGGAGTGTGATTTGATTTTACTCTGTAGGAGTTCAATTTTACGGAGCATAGCAGACTGGATGCTTGTGCACTTGGTCTTTTATGAGATCTCGTGTCTGGGGAAGCTAGCTCTTTGAAGATGGCAAATGGCTCTTTTGATTTCGATTTGGCATTAGTGAATGCAATGCAATGTTACCTATGGCGAAGTGACCAAATTTATTTGACTGGAAATGGCAGGTAAAAAAAAGTTAATTTTGATTTTCAGTAAAATAGATTGTCACTTCTCCATTAGATAACATTTTTTTGATGAACTCTACCCCATCCATACATTCTGGCTCATAACTGATGGATCTATGGCTTCCATGGTGTGCAGTCTCTTCTTAGCGTCCTTATGCCCGAAGGCTTGTCTAATGGCACTATATAAGTATAAATAGAAACATAGAAATACATCCCAAATTAATGATATGACGCTGAAACAATAAATGTGCTACTGTTAAGATGGATTTCTAAACTCTGACCTGGTGGGCAGAGGTTTAGGAGGTCACCCAAGTTTAGTGGAACAGGGGAACCTTCTAACAAGCCAGACCAATCAAGGTAGCTTGGCGGGCGGTCAAGACTAGGTCTCAGGAGGGCTGAGAGTGATTGGAAGCCCACAATGAGCACACATAGTAACGAGCCACAGAATACTCTTAGACAGATATATATCAAAAATACATATACATCTATAACACGCCCTTCAATCAAACATGAATAACCACAGTAATAGAGAAACAGTTAACACACATGCGTATCACTATGTAACATATATACAATCACTTTAGCCTAATGCGGTAAGGGAGGAAAACACATCCACAACCTGTAACACAAAAGGGGGGGTTAACACAATTTTTAGCATTGGGCAGACATAGGATCAAAACTCATACTTAAGCAGTCCAGCCCTACGAAGTGGAGAATACAACAGTGCGTTTACAACATGCATTGGTGCTCAAAGAGTAAAAGCAGCAGTACCTCTTCAAGGGGCTGTAGCAGTTCGGAAAGGGACTAGTGGTGATGAAGAATAAAGTTCCACTATTCGAGGAGGGTCTGACTTTCGATGTTCGGGAATAGCTAGGGAGCGCAGGCTATCCCAGCCAAAGTGAGGATCTTAAAGGAATCCTCATGCGTAAAAGAACAATGGATGTGCCATGGGACCCAAGTAAGTTAAGCAAGTACTCACCGCCCTTTGGCACACTCCGGACCAAACTTCACCAGTTTAGTTGAGATCACTGGTAGGTTCAAGCTCTGCTGTTGCTCGTCATTCCGGCACTCGGGGGCTGCAGGACAGGATGGGTAGTCTGTGACATGATAGTAGCCTTTACTCTGCTCACGAAGGGAGAACAAAGACAATTCTGATGCAGCAAGAATCAAGGCTCAGGCGAGCAGGCAGGCAAGACACCAATAGCGACCGTCACCACAACGTAGTGACATGGGGACCACACAGGCTTGTGGTGTGGTGCACTCTCCTAATTCACGACCCAGGGGAGCTAGGCCTTTTGAATTTGGTGGGAGAGGGCCGAGGACCATAAGCTAGCAATTCCCCAAGTTCTGAGTTGTAACTCAGAACAGCGACGCTCCTATGTGATGTCCTGGGGTAGAGCTGGTCAGTTCACTGGATGGCCCAGGAACACTTCTGAGGAGGCTCTTTTGGCAGGAAATCAGGAGGTGCAGAGAGTAGTTCTCACTACTCAAATGGGTCGAAGCGCCCTTGCAGGCCTTCTAAGATCGATGACAAAGTAGGGGTCAGACGCGGTGGCAGGGGGCTCGGGGTACCAATCCTTCCACCATTGCAGCACGTCTCCGGTGGGTTCACGGGTCTGCTTCAGTTTACAGGATACTTGGCTCCTTTCGTAGTTCAGTGTGAATCATGGTAGATCAACTTGGAATGTATGTAGAGCCCATTCTCTTTTCCAAAGTTCGAGCTATGCTCGGATGTGGACAGCCAATGGACGATCTGCTCTCTTGCATGCACACCAGACGTGGATCAATCATGGCCAACAGTGGTCTATCATTCAGGCACACCATACATCCTAGCACCAGTAATGTGGATTGGGACCAGACAGTCCCAACCCTCTTCCTGGGCGCTAGCACACATTACCTGCAGCAGCAGCCTGCGAAAGATGCGGTTTTTGTGGGAGTCTGCATGCGTAAATAAGGAAATCCAGGGTCAGTTCGACCTGGGGGGAGGCTAAGGGACAAGATGGCCAAAGGACAGATTGTGGCATGGCCATTTTCAGCACTGGCCAGCATCAGGGACAAAATGTGATAAACGCTGTGTGGTACAGTAAAAAGAAGTACAAACACCAGTAAAGTAAATTGCTGCCACCAGTTCTTCCTACGCACTCTTGTCTCAACACCAATAAATCCTTAGAGGGTGTCTAGAGCCATAAAACGAAAATACCCCTGTGCACGGTACAGTAAGGTACATGGCGCACAGATAAAAAGTTACCAAGAAATTGCAAAAGAATCAAAGACTAAGGGAAACATAGTTTCCCAGTACTGACAGTCTGAAGGACGTGTCTTTTTCCCCATAACAAATAAGCAAAAGCCCAGAGGAGCGCAGCTGAAGGCTGTGTTCCACTGGAAAAAGTCAGGTTAGGTCAGCCACGTAAAAGCAAAAAGTATGGGGGGGTCCAGAATATGGAGAAAAAATTGCACTTAGAGAAATCTTTCCTAACAGCTATGTCTTAGATTCACCCTTACAAATAGCCACCTAAAGTCGTCGATTTTCACATTACAGGTTATTCGATTGTTAAAATATCCCTCTAGGCGTTTAGTCACTACACCCTTTACCCCATTGACTTGGGGTGCTCCCCCCACAACCCAGGCATCATTTCTGTTATGTGCCACCTATCATCCCCTCCTACAGCCTCTAGCGACATGTAGGGTGGAGCTCTTTGACTTTCGAACTTCAACCTGTAATGCAACTTGGTGACTTCCACGGTTCTGCCACACCGAGTCAGCCATTGTGGGTGACTTCCCACCAAAAACTGGAAACTCGTTAGAGTAGAACATAGACATTTTGACTTTGCAAACTTACGCACAAGGCCCATATACCTCATTCCACCCCATGCCATTTGACTTGCCAGGCATGCAGGCAAAAGAATCCATATCACCAAGGAAAAGATTCAGGTAACAACTTAATAAATCTGAACCCACAGAAGCATCTTGTACTCCGGAGACACCCGGCCGGCCCATAGAGCCGAGGTTTGCTCCGAAAGTACTTCAAGACGAGATAGCTGCACCTTTGAGATGGATGGGGTGCAGATTTATTACTCCAACACCAATCAATAAGGACAACTCAATGGTTTGGCAAAGGGAGTCTGTTTAATGACAAGTACAAAAAACGGGGAGTCTTGGAAATCAGCAGTGATGCAATTGTCCTTCTCACTTCATAAAAATCATAGCATTTATACTGAAAACTCATCATAACTGACGTATAACACTCAAAAGTTAATATGCAATTCTATTGGTTAGGAAAAGGTAACTTTAATATAGGTACTATATCTGTATATGGTAACGGAGTGAGGGGATTGGGTCAACACTGTCAGGTGGGCGTATAAGCCCTTCCTTCAAAAATGACTACTGTAGACGTCACTAAAAATACGATGTCCCATTGGTTCTACTAATTATAGGACCCTAGATTATTTGGTCCATTGTTATTGGGTTGGCACAAACCCCATGCATACATTTCCACTTTTGCTTAGCAGCCACCAGAATGGTCAGCCAGGTGCAGGGTGCCCCCTAGTCACCCAGCCTTTCTCCAATTAAGGTTACAATCAATCATCGCTTCAGCAACTATGTGTCATTTATTTTGCTGTAGTTGGCCTCGAAACTGCATCTTCTATCTGGGAAAATTCCGATATCTCTGCCTGGGCAGATGCCAAGCGTAGGTGTGAACTCGTGCTTCTCGTCACTCGGCTGGTCACGTGCTTCCCACACCGTGAATTTGTCTAGTTTCTCTCAATTTGTGCATTTGATTCTTATTCAGCTTGCTACATGCCTACGCCTCCTTATCTTGACCTTTCAGAGACAGGATATTCTGTTCTTAAGTTTCAATTATATGTAGCTACTGTTCGTTCCTTCTATTGGTATGACGTTGGCTCTCCTGGCACGAGTTGCATCTGCTGAGTTTCGATTCAGCCATCTCTTCTCGTTTTGCTAGAATGTGTCTTTGCTCATTCGGCCTTTAGTAACCTGGGTTGATTCAGCTTCGTTGTCAAAGTGGAATTTCACTTATAATAGTGTGCTTTGTTTTGAGGTAGATTATGTATAATGGCGCTTGCCACACTATTCTTCTATTTAGCATTGCAAGCCGCATCGTTTTCTTAGCTTTCTTGCGGTTCCTAGTATATGTACAGGTGTTAGCTGGTTAAATATCTTCATCCTGTTTACAATTTAAGCTTCTTTATATTTCAACATTGTTCTCCCCTTATCCTTATTCATGGCGTTTTGTCTCTGTGTGTCATTCTCAGGTTGTCATTCCTTCTACTTGTACGTCAGTCCGGGTCCTCGTGAGTCACCATTCGTCTTCCATTAAGACCTTTTTGGTTTCTTCCGGGACTGTACTTAGGCAATCTTCATTTCGTCTCATTTGCTGGTAAGCTTTCCTTAATGGATACCTTACTGTCCATGGTTTTCATGGTATCGGTACTTCAATAGGTGTTGGTCTCTTAATAGGTACTGGGCAGAGCCCTACTGTGGCTCTCTGCTGATTTATCTGCTCATCATACGTCACATATTTTGGTGTGAACATTCCTGGTACTTCAAAATGGGCGACTGGAGTACAGGCTTTATTTGGGACCTCCTCTACACTCCCCCCCACTCCCCCCAGGCGATTCATTGATCACTTTCATCTCCATCTTTGGATTCAACTTACTCAATTCTTCTGTGTTTATCTTCACTTCATCGCCTGGGTTCATTCCTTCTTCAGCTTCGGGGTCTGTACATGATAACGTAAAATCCCATCAATATCATCACTAGCAGGGCTCCCAAAAACTTGAATGCGTCTGCCATCCATTGCGGAAAACAGCGATCCAAACCTGCTGTCATCATCAACTTCGTCAGTTTCATTGATCATCTAGTTCTGCAGGTTTGTCAGCATACCTATGGCCTCTGTTAAGGTTCCATTCTCCTCATTGTGAGATGGTATAAATGTGCAACATGATTCTCCGATGTTTGCACAAACTCCTCCATCCATGGCATATCTGTTCTGAAGAGTCATCATTTGGATGGCTCTTAGCTCTTCCTTGATCGCATTGAATCCTTTTATGGTTGTGTTGATCATCTACAGTAACTCCCATCTGGTTATCTACAACCATTTAGTATTTACTCCAACTTGGATTCTTGGCATAAAAATTGTTGTGAACACCGATGAGGTGAGGCTGAACAGCCTGTGTTCATATGGGATTGCTTGAAATGCTTCTTCGATTTAGCAGAGAAGTAATTCTCTCTCTTTATCCGAGTTATCAGTTCCACAGATCTCTTCTTCCTCAGGTGAGCGTCTGCTTTCGGGAAACTGTCAAGATTCAGGTAACTTTTCAGGATCACTAGTGCTGGAACGTGGACATTCATTATTGTGCATATACCTACCCAGTCTCTTGGCAGTCTGATGTATGCCTTGGATCGGCATGCCCAATTATGGTCCATAATTACTGCAGTTCCATGCACCATTCCTGGAGCATCAAAAACTTGTCCACAGTTCTTATTCTCTCCAATCTTTCTAGTGCCATTATTCCTGAAGCAGAATTTGGGGCTTTCTAGTGGCACTATCAGCAAGGGTCCTCCTCTGTCTTCGACCCATGTCAATAGTTTTGCAAGTTTCGGCCACAATGGCTTGCAGCCATTCTGTACGATGTCAACAGTTTCTTTGTAGAGTCCAGTGATCACCCAGGCTTTGCAAATCACCACTCCTTTTTCCCACCCATCTGGTGAAAGCACTGTTCCCCAAATCTGCATCTGGGCTCTATTCTTCCACTTTCGAGCTTCTTTCGGAGTTTTTCTTTGGACATTTAGTCTCAGGTTCACTTCCCATCTTATTCCTGCTCCTTTAACTCCAGGCTTCTCATACCTGATTCCTAGTATGAGCTCTGTTTCTTGTCTTAATGTCTTGAACATAATCATCTTCGTCGGGCTAGGCTGTTTCAGTTGCCCATATTAATGATGCATCACTACCCATGAACTGGCCTGTGGTTTTGCACATTGCTACGTGTGACAGACAGTGTGCTGTCTGGACATCGATTTCTACAGCTACAAAGATCTAGGATTTACCATGGTGTATGGTAGGAGTGCACAAACAAAGTATTCCCCTTCTGAATTTCGTCTTCCAACTTCTTTCATATGCGGGTACCAAGTTTTGTTTCCCAAATGTAGTGTGCTGTCCAGGTAGTCGTTTAGTTCATTGTCATCTCCATGCATGCTTCTCTTGATTCTTAGTGTTCTCCTCTAGTTTGCTATAACTACATCCCTAAATGCATCTGTATGGCTCTTTCTTGCTGGAGGATTCTCGGGTATCCCGGTCCATGGTGCAGGCCTCCTCATCTAAACCATTTGAGTGGACAAACGTCTGGCAGCTCTTTCCCTCTCTTCATATATCCTTCTCCTGCTGGTTACAAATGCCCATTCCAACCACCCTGACGCTGGTCCGGTGTATGGTTGTGTTGTAGAACTTGTACTTGTCCCTTGTGTTGGAACATATATGTTTGTTACTACTGTCTCTGAGGTTCTATTCTTCAGTTCCTCTAGTCTTTTCCTTTCTCTGGCTAATGACAGCCATACTGCGTCTACTATTAGTTGTGCTTGTGAGATCTTCTTTGAGTTTGTCTTTGTATCCGTCAGGGTTGTCTCAGGGGTGTTTATCATTATCATTTCTGTTGGTTTATTTTCTGATTCCTCTTGTCTTTCCACAATGTCTGTTGTGGAGTTTCTTTTGGCAAGCAGTCTCTTCTTTTCTACTGTTTTGGCTTGTGGTTCTGCAGTCATTGACACTAGGCCTATGTTGTGTGCATTCAGTGTTTGCATACGTGTGGTTGTCAGTAACCTTTCTTCATTCATTCTTTGCCGACCCTGTCTCCGGCTTTTCTGTTTTTGTTACCATAAGTGTGTGTGAGTATCATTGCTAATCACATCCATTTCAAGTTCATTCACTCCACCATCAGATCTTCTAGGGACTGGAATGACTATGTAAGGTCTGGGTGCTTTTGTGGGTTTCATGCGTGCATTATTAGGTGGGTGCACTGGAATTGGAATGCTTTGTGCACCAATAAAAAATGCAATTCTGATCATTAGTGACAGTAAAACAATGATGAATATGATACACAAATACATTATGCCCCTGTATGTCAGGCGGCAGAATTTTCTTCCAGAGAAGTGTGGTTGTCTCTCCTCCTGCGGGAGGAACAGATTGCTGCTCTGGACCCTATCTCAATCATTTGCCAAATGTCAATATTTTATTGTATTCCTTTACACAATATTGTCTTTTGAGTTCTGGGTTTAAGAGTGTCAATTTAAGAGAGCCGAGTCCCCCACAATTGCCCCCCCTCTTGCGGGTGACGAATAGTCTATTTCAGGATACAGTTCCTTTGCTAGACTATGGAAAAAATAAAATTAAATAACACTTCAATAAGTCCTTTTACTGTACATGTTCAAAGTAGGTAAGCTCCCAGTCCACTCCTCAGATTTGCTTAAGTCCTGAGGACATATTGTATGCTGATCAGTATGAAGAAACAGGGACAAAATAACAAATGCAATAAGTGAAGTTCTTTACACTGCTTCCTCGATCTTTCCCTCGGTGGAAGGCTTTTAGAATCTCCTCAGATAGTTCTGCTGATGGTTCGAGAGTTCTACCTGGAGCACAATTCCATGCAAGAGCATGCCCATCTGTGCAACGTTAGCTGGATCTCTGATGAATGTGAGGACGTCAACATCGATGAGTCTCCCCACTAGCTCTGGAAACTCAGTGAATAGGCGAAAAAGGACATTGTGAGCCAACCTGCTGTCTTCTAGTGACAGGGACATCCGTCCTGTCTTGCTGAGGTTCACGATTATATGTTCTTTCCTTGATGTAGACAATGTCTGCACTGTCCGGTCGCGTGCAGTGCGACTAGGATCATAATTTTATTTAAAAGTTGGCTTAAATGTTCTGTATTTGCTGGGTCTCGAAGAAATGTGAGTGTGTCTGTTGTTCTTCCGACGAGATTTGGACAATCTTCGATTAAGTGAAAGAACAATGTGTTGATTAGCTCATTTATTTCCGTCTGTGTTTGGGACATTTGGATTCTCCTCACTGTACTCGGGGAGTAGATGAAATTGTTCGGCAATGACAGTAAGTAGTCTTCTTATTGTCTTTTCATTCTAAGGATCTTGAAGAAAGTCAGTGACATTGGTGAGCCTCCCTACCAATGATGGGTATGATCTTGGCACTAGATCAAAATAGGTGACCACATCCTTGGTGATGTCGCTACTGCGGGACACCATATGTGATTCCGAATATGGTCTCGGTGAGGAATGAGTTGGGAGACTGTATTTGCTTCCAATGTAAGTGTCCTCGGTCAAAATTTGGCATATTCTTTTCTCGTCACGGCTTAAGTGTGCCTCAGTTCAAAGTTCACAGGCTATGTTGTGGCTTGCGTGTGCAATTTTCTTCACCCTGCAGCTAGGATGCACAGAGTGTCCGTTTTTATGTCCTTATCCCCTTTTTTGCTTAGAGGAAGTGTCCAATTAAGCCACAATTTGCAAAAGTTCTTTGTCTTTGTTTGGCTGGTCATGCGTCCTTCTTCCTCGTCCTGGATCTTGTCTGCACGTGCTGTGGTTCTTCTCCGTCGCTCATCGACTCCTCTCATTGGGGTGCAGGCACGGGTCCTTCGATGTATGGTTTGATATTGCCGAGAAAAATGCAAGCTCTCCTGCCTTGTAATTTCACTGCGGATGGGGTACAGTCCTCCACCGTGAAGGGACCGTTAAACCGTGAAGTGGCTCGTTCCACTTTTTCCTTTGTATGATTCCTCACAAGGACGGCGTCTCCAGGGAAGACGGATGGAACACGTAAACCCTAAACTTGGTCTGTTGTAGTATCTCCTTCTGTGTTCTGTGCTGCCATGCACCCTTTTCGTCATTGCTGCAGCTGGTCTGAAATTACAGTAAGGCAAGATGTCATGCAGTTCAGATAGTTTTGCATTTCAGACTCAAAATGTCTCCTGTTGACTGGGCATCACATCTAGCTCTATCTCGGGTGTCAAGGGAGTTCTCATTCTACTTCCTGTGGCACTCGTGTGGCGTAAAATGATGGTCAGAACCGGGTTGGTTACGAAGTGCATACAGTGCCAAAGGAAGGCAGTGCAACCATCCCTTTCTTTGAGTCTTACAGCTTCAACTTGGCTATCCTTTCCTTTAACAAGCTGTTGAGCTTCTCACAGATTCCGTTACCTTGCGGATGATACGCCAATGAGAACTTGTGCTTTATACTAAGCAGCAAGCTAATCTGTTCGAAAATTGCATTAAAGGGATGGTCTAGTAAAAATTTTTATTTAAAAAATAGATAGGCCACATAAAAAACAATATACTAGCATCCTCCGTTTTAAAACTTCCTATGTAAAATTTTGAGCTATTCAAGCTCAAAATTCGAAAAAGCAAGCACAGGGGCGCCGCCATTTTGTGAAATGGAGGCCCTCCTGTGCTGGCTTTTGCTTTTGCGGCACTAATGAAGGAAAAGCCAGCAAGCTGTAGTAAACAAAGTCTACCGCTGGGTGGCTTTCCCTTCATTAGTGCCGGGACTCGGAGGACGCGGACCGGAGACCAGAGCAGGAAAGCTGCAGCTGAATCTCGGTAAGTGCTATTTATTTTTTTTACAAAAAATAAGCACTAGCTGCAGGTTTTTTTCTACGTTTTCCGGGCTGGAGGAGCTCGGAAAACTTAGAAATAAAACCGCAGCTTTAAAAACGTATTTATGTTTGCGGTCGCTTTTGAAGCGACCGCAAACATAAATACAACGTTATTGTGTTGGAAAACGCTGCGGTTTTAAAACCGCAGCGTTTTCCAACACAACCGCGTTGTGTCTGCCTGAATCTGCTTTACCATTTGGGGCCGCAAAAGCCAGCACAGGAGGGCCTCCATTTCACAAAATGGCTGCGCCCCTGTGCTTGCTTTTTCGAATTTTGAGCTTGAATAGCTCAAAATTTTACATAGGAAGTTTTAAAACAGAGGATGCTAGTATTTTTTTTGTATGTGGCCTATCTATTTTTTAAATAAAGGGATGGTCTAGTAAAAAATGTTAACAAAGTGAGGGCCATTATCTGATCCCATGACCTCGCACACCCCCCACCGGGGGAACACCTATCTCACTAAAAATGTGGCCGCACAGTTAGTCTGGGTATGTACATGGACCTGCCTCAATCCATCTATAGAATGGACACACCACTACAATTAAGTATCTGTACCCGTTACATACTTGAATCATGTCGACGTAAGTTCTGCAAAGCCCCATTTGGCCTTAGGATGACACCTCTCATTACTTTTAATCTGTGCCCAGCCGTGAATTGGTGTCATATTGTACAGTTCACTATAAAGAATGTAACATGCTCAGCTAAATTCAGTATGAACCAGTCTTCAGCGAGTGTTGCTGCTAGATTCTCTTTTGTCATATGTGCTGGATAATGTAACAGTTCCAGTGCTATTTTTAATAGGGCTAAGGCATTGCTGGTTTACCAGTGCTGTCTTGTCACCACAAGCTGTCAGAGGGGTTTAAAGAACACCCTTGACGTCTCCAAATATTATTCTCTTCCTGTGGTGCCTCCCCTTGGAGTTCCATTAGCTGTGTTTGCCCCAAATTACTGTAACTTTCAGGTGCAGTTCGTGTAACCATTATTCACTCGTTGGCATGGATAACTTCCACTTCCATGATCGTTTCGCTTTTGGATGCCATACGCCTGCCTTCCGTATCTTCTGCTTGATTTCCGCGTGAGATAAAATCTGTCCCTTTCGTGTAGGTGGCGCATTTCATGACTATGCCCACTGGAAGCTGATGTGCCTTGATCAGCCTGTCCAAAAAGGCTGTGTGCTGCACTGGCGTGCCGTCGGCTCAGAGGTAGCCCCTCCTTTTCCAGCAGGCTAGGCCTGCGTGCACTGTTGACGTCACATAGGCGGAGTCACTGTACACTGTTAATTCCTGGTCTGCGTGATTCTCAATGACGAGTATCAATGCCAATACTTATGCAGCCTGTGGTGAGTAATGAGATGGTATTCGCGCACTAATAAGCACTCAAAATTCTCCATTTGCTGTGTGCTTTATCACAGCAACGCCAGTATATCTTTGTCCGTCACTTTGCTGGATCCTCGAAGACCCATCAATGAAGACGATCTCTCCTTCTGCCAAGGTATTTTCTTTCACCCTGGGAATTTCATCATAGAATTCTTCATAGTTTGCACATTCATGTATTAGCTCTCCTTCAGTGACTGGCTCGGCTATGAACATAGCTGGTTTCACTATCTTGCATCAGACTACCTTAATCAAAGGATTTGATGTGATCACTTAATAAGCAGAAGCTCTCTGAGATGTCAATGTGCCCTTTGGTTTCTCTAGAATGGCAAATATTGAGTGCTTGACGTACAACGTCATGGAGCATCCCATCACAATGGTTGTAGCCTTCTCTATGGCGAACACTGCGGCAGCTAAACCTTGTTCGCAAAGAAAATGACTTCTCATTACTGGGTCCAAATTTCCACTGTAGTATGCCAGGGGCTTGTACGCCAACGTGGTTCTCTGTGTGAGCACTGCCGTCATAACACTGCCATTCATGTGCGAAAACGGGTAAAATTCCTCTGCATAATTGGGGTTCCCTAGAACTGGTGCTGTGCAAATAGCTCTTTTGAGTTCAGCAAACCCTTTTTCCATGGTCTCAGACCATTCAATCTTTTCTTTCGTCACTTGGGCCTTCTTTAGGGCCTGAAGTAAAGGCTTAGTGTAAGAGCTATAATCGAAGACTCATGCCCTAACGTAGTTGCATATGCCTAGAAAGCTCTGCATCTGTTTTATCGTGTGTGGCTTAGCCGTGTTCAGTATGGCTGCAGCCCTTTCTGGGGTCACTCTCTTTCCTTTATGTGAGATTAGCTGGCCTATGTACAGCACTTCTTGTTGACAATATTGTAACTTTTCCTTGTCAACCTTATAACTTTTCTCAGCCAGTATAGTCAATAGCTGAACAGAATCGTACCTGCATTGCTCTTCTGTTGTGCTGCAAATTAAGATGTCATCCACGTATTGCAGGACGACACTTTTTATTGCAATATTGCTCAAGTCCATCTGCAGCACTCTGTTGAAAATAGATGGAGACTTGCAATACCCCTGGGGTAGTCTCGTGCTTTTCAGACGCATCTGTCTGAATGTAAATGACATCAGATCTTGTGAGTCACGGTGCAACAGGATTGAGAAAAATGCATTTTTCAAGTCGTACACCGTGAAATATTTTGCCTCAACGGGTATATTACATTGAATTGTAGACGGGTGAGGGACTAGAGGGAACTGGCCTCAACAATATCATTTATTGGGCGTAAAATCCTGGATAAGCCTCCAAGACCCCCCCCTTTGATTTCTTTTTAATCGGATAAACCGAAGTATTGCATGACGACTCTGACTTCACTAAGATGCCCGGCTCCATCATAGACGAAATTGTCTTAAATATCCCTTCATCTGCCTCTCTGGACATGGGATATTGTCGTGCTCTTGGGAGAATTGCTCCTGGTTTCAGTTTAATTTTTACTTCTCCCACCCCTTTCAATAGGCCTACGTCATAGGGGCCTGTGGTCCACACTGAGACAGGCACCTGGGCCATGTCAACATCAAAATATTCAGGACTGTTTCGTGCCAACATCATTCTTTGAGGCACTTCTCTTTTGATAATTTTTACCCAAAAGGTGACACTCGCTTCCACCAGTGTCTCTCACATATCTGCTTGTTCTTCAAACAGATCGTCATCGGTGATGTCAGTCAATTGATATCCTTCTTCAATGGCAATTACTGCGCACCATTGTCGGCCCTCGTAATCATATCCATCAATCAAGGCCATCCTCCCTCGTACTGCAGCTGTGTGTATCATCAAGGGAAATACTTGTCCCTTCTCCTCGTGCATCGGTATTCTTGGCCTGAATAGGAACTCATCAGGGGTTCTCATGATTGTCTGCAAGACCTGGTAATCCTGCCATAAGCACACACATACCACATGCAAATATTTCTGGCTCTAATGGTATAGCCCTTGAAGAGGGAAAATCGAGACCAAACCCATGCCCCCTCACCCCAAGCGCATACATAGAAGAACAGCAGGAAGAACAAGGAGCGTACTTATCATTTGAACCAGGCCCCAGCGCACCCATGGGTGACAAATATGCTGAAACACACCCACTTCACCAACAGTGCAACTTACATGCTACATTAGAATCAATGCTGCAATATCAGAATCTACCAGCACAAAAATCCCTGTTTAAAGGCTTGCAAATGCCTATATGAATTAACATTGTCTAAATGCACAGACAGTTCATTTCACTCACTGAACACTGGCTGCGGGAGCCTCATCAACATTCCTCGCAAAAACCCAGTCCGACCTGCCAAGGCCGCAAGTTCAAGATAAAATTGCTTTCTGCAGACAGACATTTTTTAATTATCCACAAATGCGAATAAATCACGGCAACCCAGTGTGCTTTTTTTTTCTTTCCGGGAAAGAAAGACATTTTCTCAAGGACTCGCACAACATGTAAAACATAACTTGTAACAAGAATGGCGCAGCCCAGCCAATCTGCGCCCAGAGCCCAGGTGCGAACTGTTTGTTCAGCTAAAAAGTTATGGGAACAAAGTCACATTGCAACAAGATTAGAATTAGGTAATGGGGGCTGGCACAGCTAAATCAACCCACTGACGCAAGAGGTTAATATCCAATTATCAGGCTCTCTGTAAGGGCTACATAGGTAACCTACCACTTTGCAGCCAATAACAGGAGGAGATAGGTTTCTGGGAGCTGATCCAATTCTGTGAGGTCAGTCTGCAGTGTGATTATAAAACTTACTTGCAAGACAGCCCCGGGGGAGACGGCGCCTGAACTCGCGATGCACGATGCTCTGTGCTTTTCTTTTGCTTTTTTCTTTTTTCTTTGCCTAGAAATAAATGCAGTTTGAAACATGCTGCTGCCTGCTTGGGACTCTGTTGCATTTCTGGGGGCCATATGGGAGGTGTTGGGGCCTCCCATAGCTGGTGAGGGTATGGCTGCTGGCCCCCCACTGCCCTGGGGGGGGATCCAGCTTCTCCCCGACAAGTTGGTGCCCTCTGTGAGGCTCATTGCTCATTGTAACATGGGTGAATGAGCTCTGCCTGCGCAAGCCCTGCGGTGGACTGAGCTCCCTGCTGCCGACTCAAGGAAGCTGTGGGACCCTCGCCTGCACCTGAAGACCACCGGAAAACGCGTAACCGGCTAAAGGCTTCGGGGGCCACTTGGAAATACCCCGCTTGAGGGCAGGTGAGAGCCCTGCAGGAGAAGGGGTCCGGTGAAGCGCATTGAGGGGGTGTCCAGCAGCGGTGCAACTGCCAGTGGAGCATAGTAAAATGTAAGTCAACCAGCAACATGGGCTTTGAGGGGGGGAAATGTTTAAAGTAGAAATGTTAAAGTGTTTTGTTTGGGTAGAAACTGAGGGAGGGATTGTAAATTGGGTGGTGGGTGATTGTACATTGTCGCAAAATTCAGCGCATTGGTGGTGATCGGCACGTGAATTGTAGTTGGGACTGGGGTGGTGGCAGTGGTCCCTTCTTGTGTTTTTGAGCCTATTGGGTGGGGTAGTGACTCCCTACATATAGAACAGGAGTGCCGCGCTGATTGGTCTGGATGGTGATTTCATGTACGGGGGTCTGGATTTCCTATGAATTGACGTTATAGATCAATGAGTAGATGAGGTTCCCTGCTAATTGAGCGTTTAGTTCAGTGAGTGGAAGATAGTTGGTTGGTTAAGGTCCCCTGGTGAGGAGCGTATCACACGCTAGGCGACGCAGTGTGTGCAGTCCAATTATAAGAGTTTTATTGTGGTTTACCTTGTTCCAGTTGAGACAGGAAGACAGCTGTGGGGATTGTGGGGTTTTATTTTGGGATTTTTGTGGGGTTGGGAGAAATGGGTTATTGTTCTGTGTATGCACATTTGTCTGTTCATTTGCACTGTGTTTTTAGTTTGGTGACGTAACCTTCAGATTGATGCATAAGGACACAAAGTTTTGATGGTGAGGAGATAGTGGTGTGGTTTTGGATTTGGAGAATAGGTGACCCAGAGGCGGTGTGTGGAAGACACATGCGCAAGATTGTGGGGGTGTGCCGGAGAAGGCAATGGTTTGGTGAAGATGGGCTGCACGTGGAGTGCACTGGCTAAGGTGCGGAGCCAAGAAGGCTCACAGAAGTTGAGAAATTTTCAATTATCTTCTAACTTTTGCTCCCTGAACAGCGGACTATCGAAATTTTCGAATTGAATAGAGGTAAAATGTATCACACAATACAGAAATGACTCCCCTTCACCTGTTGTGTAGCACACAGCTTCCATGCCGAAATAAGTCAGTAAAACATAGTGTGCAAAGATTAAAAAGTACTGAAGGAAAATTAAAAAGACCATGGCTGCTCATAGGCGGCTTCTCCAGAAGCGTGCAGCAATCGCTAAGGACACACATACACAGCACTTACACGGGAATAGCTTTAAAAGCACATGGCTACAGTTGAACTGTGTGCACGAAGGAAAGGGAAGATGCGAGGGGTCAGCTGATGTTGAACAAACACGAGCAGAGGGAAGAGGGGACTCACCCTTCTGAACTTCCGGGAGTGTAATATTTGATGACACAGGGGCAGAGAAAGGCAGATGAGGACAAGTAGGCACAAAATAAATCATTCAAGCATGCGATGGGAGGGGCAGTCAAAAACAGCTTCAACACACACGCACAAGAATGACAATAGCAGTGTCAACAATCACCACAATATGCACCGCCCATGTGGGGAGGATACATGGGGTAGGATGGGATCATTTCAGCAGACACCACAAGCACCAACGCAGGTACTGTTACCACTACATGTACAGACACAACAAATGACAGCACCACTACCCCAGGACTGACTAGAATAACAACACAGGGGCACTGCACAGCAGCCAGCACCCATACAGAACACTGACACTATAGCAATGGTACCGGTTGCATGACTGGGAGGGGTCTTCCTGATGGGGAACAAACCTTTCAAAGGACATAGATTGACATTATACCGCTAATAGGACAGCCCAAGACAAACTTGATTTGACTCACTCTGCCACACACACACTCATGCTCCACCTCCCCAACAGAGCGGGCGAGGCGCGCGCCGACACACACACTCACGCACACTCAATAATGCAGAGGACAATTGCATAAGGGTGGTGATAGGTATCAAAACATTTTCTTTTCTGGGTGACAGTGGGGCGACTAGGCCATGCATTAGGGAAGAGAGATTTGTGACATCATGAGCAATGTGGATATGACCACCTTATTAACAGAGAAATCCATAACTTGTTAAACACCAGACATACACATGTTGAAAGTAAGGAAGATTGTTTAAGCATAATGGGGGTGCACGGTACAGAGGGGGGTGCATAATGATAGCGCATCACAAGAGAGTACATTTAGCTACATTTTGAGCACACATCTTTCAGTGAGGAGACTGGGCTCATGAATACACGATTAACACAGAACAATTAAATGAGACACACAAGGTGGAAGAAGGTGCACTTGAGGGGGGAGGCCTATATTTCATTGACAGTTCACCACAGGAGGAGAGAAATAGGGGTAAAGGGTGGATGATCCATGTTCCCAACAGAATTAATTTGGCGACACAAAATGACAGTGCAAGTGGTACTGCCACTAGCACTTTTGAAAATAACACTGGCACGAATGCATTAGCCAACACACATAGGGAAAGAGGTAATTGCTGCACGAACTGGAGCATAATGGTTGATTTAAAATTTGAGAGCAGATATTGGGGGGAGAAATATATTGTTTAAATGTAACAGTAATTACAGTAGTGGAGTAATAAAATACTAGACTAAATGAGTAATTAACAGAGTAGGTAGGCTTTAAAAAGTGGACATGGGGTGGGATAGAGAGAATGGGAGTAAATTGGTAGCGGATTTCATTAGTACCAGCTTAAAGTGCCTGCAGTTCACTGCGAGGCACGCCCTGAGAAGTGAGAGAGGAGCCATAGAAAAAAAATAAAAAAAGATTTAAAAACCCTGCGATTATCTTAACTAAGTAACATGGTGCACTTAATTTAGAAACACAGCCAACCTATATGACAAATTTACCACCCTGATGTTTCCCTATTTAGCTTGTCAGTGCCTGATGCCCCACGGGACAAAGGCATGCACTATAATAGCTTACAACAAAAGCACAGTAAATATAAAGATCCAAAGGCCCATTTGTACACTAGCACCCAAATTGCATATATATGATCAAAGTGTGTAACGAGTATCTTCACATAAATTAAGTGCCTACCCATTTTCTGGGTACATTCCGAATTGTGTAATAATTTACAGTCAGACCGCCATTGAACGCCACCAGGTGGTGACAGGATGGTGCATAGGTGTACCATTGGCTCCTCCCACTA
This sequence comes from Ambystoma mexicanum, assembly GCF_040938575.1. NCBI lineage: Eukaryota > Metazoa > Chordata > Amphibia > Caudata > Ambystomatidae > Ambystoma > Ambystoma mexicanum. The sequence goes on along the minus strand of NC_090932.1, from coordinate 1,475,057,043 downwards.
GGACACTGAATAGTGTGAGAGTAGTGCAGAGAGGTTAGGTCAAGAAATTGAAGAATATGTAAATTCTCACGTCTCAAGCGCTTCCATTTCATTTCTCGCCAGATATAAAGGACCCAGGGCAGGCCTGAAGACAACGGACAACCAACACCCAATGGCTATGGACTACAGTGGGACATTTTCCCCTCCTGACAGACTTTGTTAGAAGTGTAAGGCGTCAAGCCCTACAAAGCGGTGGCCACCCTGGCAACGAGGGAGCAACGATCAACAGGGCCAACACAAGAGATTTTCATGAACTGCAAAATAGCACGAACACTCCCGAGTTAGGGAAACATGGCCATCCCATGGTCCAACGCACACTAGCAACTAGAATAGGGACCGACACGCATTTCCAAAGTTTAATTGAGTTTCATATTACATTTTGTGCACCTACAGCTGTAACACTGTTTTGTTTCTTCTCTTTTCCCCGCACATGCAGGTTGTTGCGTATGTATGCTGTTAGAAATGTGTAGGAAATTTCCTTAATGTTATCTTCCATTAGAAACTGTGAGGCCTACTGATTAAAACATTGTGTAGCATTCCCCACTCAATTGCCCACCCTATCAAGAACCTCAGACCCCTTAGAGCATGTTTCCCTGAAGTATATTTCCTTGCTTCCATTGAATAAGCAGCCCAAGATTTTCCCTACCCATATTGAGAAATTTTGAAAAGGCGAAATGTCCAGGGGAAGGTTTGATTTTTGCCCTTAGTGATTGTTTAGTTCGCGGAGCTTGAGGTTACTAACAAGTACTAACGTATTAACGCCTTTCTTGCGATTTTCAGGCGGGCAACTTTATCATCTCATCAGCTGCAAGGACCCAGCAGCGTAAGTGGTTATGGGCACGCAAATAAGGACTTTTACCTTCACGATGGGACTATTAATGATGAACGAAATAATGGGGGTGGTACTTTGAAAATTATATGTAATAGTGAGCATTACCGCTGTATCCCCTGCTAACATTCCCTAACCTAAGCAGGAAGAGTTACGGCGTCAGTGGGTGAGGAAAAGCTGCTGCTAAAGTAAGGAGAGTTAAAGGCAGACACAAGGGGAGTAAAACATACACATAACACACATATCAGAAGTGACCAACAACATGCACACATGTACAAAATTGGTAGGGACACCACTGGAGAGAGCTGTCCTGACTGTTCTTTAACATATGCCGGAAGAGAATTGATTACAACAGAAATTACTACAGCAGAGCACGACGCCCATGTATGACAAGGTGCGAAGAAGATTGCAAGGGAAGACAGCAACATTGAGATTGAAAAAAAATAAATAAATAAATAAAAAAAAAAATAATAAAAGAAGAAAGAAAAACAAAAAGAGAGAAGAAAAAATAAAATAAAAGAGACAAAAATATGATAAGTGCCTAACAGAGTGGGAGAAAAGAGCAAAGATGGTCACTGAAGAAGGACGTATACTGTTAAGGTACCAACGTTATGTTACCAGCACAACAGTGACAAGAAGTGGACAATCATTCTGGATGCGAGAAGGTTGAGAGAAGTTGCGAGATGAGAGCAGGAACATCGCTGCTTATGGACTACTATTGAGCACATGCATCCAAAGATCAAGAGAAACTACCACTGAATTGGGGAGGAGAGTGTTCATTGGTGCGCATCAGCATGCCCTTGTTGGTGATGACCAAGGAAGATGTGAAGAGTGACACATTCACCAAGATGGAAAACAACGGAAGAAGAGAAACAGACAGAGAAGTAAAAAGAGGGGGGGAATTACTTCTCGAGCGAGAAAGAAGAATGAGTGGGTGAAGTACCAGCATACCAAAGAATGATCAGCAAAAAATGCATCTGAAAAGAGAAAGCAAAGAACTAGCTAGTGCTTGCATGGTAATGGATGACATCATGACTGCCTGGTTGATTGAAGGTGATAACGGAAGGACGAGTACCGAGCACAGCACCATTGTGCAAGATAGAGATACATTGCAAGAGAACAACAGAAGAAGACATCGGAATTGAAATAAGAGACATGGTGAAAGGAAGAGCCGGACTAAGATAGCGGTGTGCAACATGGTTCTAGCAGTAATAAAGGTGGCCACTCCCTGTGATCAGAGGAAGTACGAAGGGAAGTGAGTGTGGTGGAACACAGAAGGAGAACACTCCTATATGTACTGTTCATCAACAACAATGAAGAAAATTATGGACACTTCAAGGATTTGACAAAGATATGCAGAGCGGAAGGAGGTGAATGTTGCTTGGTGGTGTGGTCGACAAAGTCGACCAGAGGGGGGACTGAAGAGGGAAAATCGAGACCAAACCCATGCCCCCTCACCCCACGCGCATACATAGAAGAACAGCAGGAAGAACAAGGAGCGCACTTATCATTTGAACCAGGCCCCAGCGCACTCATGGGTGACAAATATGCTGAAACACACCCACTTCACCAACAGTGCAACTTCCATGCTACATTAGAATCAATGCTGCAATATCAGAATCTACCAGCACAAAAATCCCTGTTTAAAGGCGTGCAAATGCCTATATGAATTAACATTGTCTAAATGCACAGACAGTTCATTTCACTCACTGAACACTGGCTGCGAGAGCCTCATCAACATTCCTCGCAAAAACCCAGTCCGACCTGCCAAGGCCGCAAGTTCAAGATAAAATTGCTTTCTGCAGACAGACATTTTTTAATTATCCACAAATGCGAATAAATCACGGCAACCCAGTGTGCTTTTTTTTTCTTTCCGGGAAAGAAAGACATTTTCTCAAGGACTCGCACAACATGTAAAACATAACTTGTAACAAGAATGGCGCAGCCCAGCCAATCTGCGCCCAGAGCCCAGGTGCGAACTGTTTGTTCAGCTAAAAAGTTATGGGAACAAAGTCACATTGCAACAAGATTAGAATTAGGTAATGGGGGCTGGCACAGCTAAATCAACCCACTGACGCAAGAGGTTAATATCCAATTATCAGGCTCTCTGTAAGGGCTACATAGGTAACCTACCACTTTGCAGCCAATAACAGGAGGAGATAGGTTTCTGGGAGCTGATCCAATTCTGTGAGGTCAGCCTGCAGTGTGATTATAAAACTTACTTGCAAGACAGCCCCGGGGGAGACGGCGCCTGAACTCGCGATGCACGATGCTCTGTGCTTTTCTTTTGCTTTTTTCTTTTTTCTTTGCCTAGAAATAAATGCAGTTTGAAACATGCTGCTGCCTGCTTGGGACTCTGTTGCATTTCTGGGGGCCATATGGGAGGTGTTGGGGCCTCCCATAGCTGGTGAGGGTATGGCTGCTGGCCCCCCACTGCCCTGGGGGGGGGGGATCCAGCTTCTCCCCGACCACCCTCATGGCTGTGTGTCCCGCGCATGCTCTGATTATCTCACATACATTTGAATAGTGCATTCCTGGATTTGAACATATTATGCCCTCCTCCGTGAACGAGATTGTCATGTTTAACTTTGTCATTAAATCTTGACCCAAAATGTTTACTGGGGTCTGACTTGAATATAGTAAAGGCACATTCATCTCACATTCTCCTATTGAGAATGGAAGTGCATTTGTGAAGAGAACACGACTTGTAGCTCCTGTAAAACTCTGAGTATTTATGGCCTCGCCGGACAAGGAAAACTTGCCTTCACGTATGCACGAGTGTGTTACACCCGTGTCAACTAGGAAGAAATATTCTTTATCCCCTATAACGACATCCACCCTAGGTTCCCTGTGAGGGTCTGGTGTCACTGATAGGATAGAACACATCAGGGTTCCTCATGAGCTATTCTAAACCATATACAATTTTGGCCCACTGTGTGCTGGTGGATTTCTCCCATTCCCATTGTTACTTCCCATTCCAGGGTTTTTGGTCTGCCCTGTGCTCATCGTCTGCGACAGTTGCAACGGTGCCTGTTGGGATTGTCCTTGTGGAAAATTCCCCATGCTCTGAGGTTGCATGCCTTGTTGCGCTCCTGGCGCTTGGTGTTGTACCGTGTGATTCTGTGCAACACCCTGTTCAAAATTGCAGGTGGATTCACCATGCCTGCTCCTGTTCCCTGGCCGCATCATGCCTTGGTTTCTACATGTGTGTGCTAAGTGCCCTGTCATTCCACACAACCAACATACTGGCGGTGGTCGGACCATTTGCCCATTTGCCCATTTGACATATCTTGATTGCCATTTCGCATATTTTGAAAACCTCCTTGGTTATTCTGGCAACCTCCCTGATTACTCTGCCATCCTCTTCCCATAAATCCTCTTCCTCTGGGGTAAAACCCTGTATTGCCCTGATTATTCTGCTGTGGATTAGTCGCCTGCTGCATGCTTGATTCAGCTGTACTAGTTATCATGGCTCCCTTAAGAGCATATTTTGACAATTTCTTCTGCACCAATTTCGCTTCCTCACCCTTACGTGCAGCTTCCTTTTTGCGATTCTTTTCTTGCAGCAATCTGCAATAGTGTGCGATGTTCAGCTGTATTTCAGCCCAAGGCTTGGCCTCAATTCCCACCAATTTCTTGAGCTGTTTCTGTACCGGCTCTGGCAGCCCTTGGCACAATATATGGTAGAACACAGGTATAGATTTCGTCCAAGATTCATGCGTCTTGAAAATTCTGTATATAAATTAACGGATCCTCAGACTCCTTCATTTTTCGTGTCATTATAGCCCCCATATCGGAAGTATCTGGGTACAGCACTCGTAGCGCTTTCCATACTGCGGCTCTACAATTGTTAAATTGAGCTCCGTCATGCGAGGTACTCATTGTCGTTACACCAGAGTAGCCTGCTTGTGTCCTCACATTGTCTGCTCTCTCACCAAGTATGGCGATCAGGAGACCCTTAATATCCCCTATGGCTAACGTGTTCCCTCCTGTCATTTTCCCTAACTCGTGTATCCATTTTACGGCTCCCGATGTCAGCATTGGAAGCTTGTTTTTCAAGTTTACTCAATCCATGTGTGGCCATGGAATATATTGTGGTCTTGCCCTCTGTTTCTCGAGTAACGGAAATTGGGATGCATAGCCCTCTCTCTTCTCTCATTATTCTCCTGTCTATTGCAGGGGTAATATTCCTGCATCGCTGTCTGCCTGGAAATGCCCTGAGCCTGTCCACATAGGGCAGTGAAGACACCCACCTCTGACCATGAGATAATTCTTCATGTTGGTCAGACTGTGTGGCTGACTCTGATGCTCTCGGTGCAGACTCGCTAGTGTCTGACCATCCTATTCCTTTCTCTCTTGGGAGTCATCCTTCGTTCCGTCTTCCTTCCTCATTTTCTTCACGCTCCTCCCTTTCCGAATCGGACATTGTCTGTCCACAATTCGTGCAACTTCTTGTATCTTCTTGGTTCCTACTTATTTCTAATCTATCCAGGGATAGTTCCCTACTACCACTACTTCGGGTGACATCCTCATTGTCGTAGAGCTGAGTGCTCTCCAGGCGCTCGTCTTCCCCCTCCCCTTGGGGTGTTTGTTCTAGCCCCATTTCATCATATATTCTATCGATCGTTTCTCCGAAGCTTCTGCTGCCGAAGTCATCTACCATATTTGTCCTAGACGTGCCTGGTAATGAATCGTTCGCAGGAAAAAATTCTTCTAGGTCTTCCCAATCTACTACTAGAGCAGGTTTTCTAACCTCTCTCCCCAGATATTCAAGATCGTGTTCTCTCTGTCTCCGCTCACTTTCTATGTCATCATCGAATACTCTGCGCTTCCTCGCCTCTTCTCTTACTCTTTCTTCTTCCTTATTCTTTTCATTTCTACGTTCATCTGCCCTTCGAATTTCCTCCTCTCTTTGTCTCTTTATTCTCTTCTCTCTGATACTTTGCTCTTCCTCTGACCTCTGCTGTTCCTGTCTGTCATGATCAGTTGCTGCTCTGTTTGCGATCAAGCTGCCTTTCTTGCTCTTCACGATATAGCTGTTCTCGCCTCTGTCTCTCTTTCTTTATTTATTCCCATATATATATATATATATATATATATACACATTCTTCTCTACTTCTAACTAGATTTTTTTCCCGCCTCCCTCTGTTACCTTTTCCCTTTACTTGTTCTAAGGCCATGCACTTTTGCCAAAACATTCAATCTTTTTCACTCACCGTTCGCATGGTTCCTCTCTGGACCCTCAGGATCACTGCCTTTGTTACCGCCTTCTTCGGCTTTTCCCCCGCTCAGCTGCCCGTAGGAATGGGAAGGGATAACGTGGGGAACACGGGTCCCTTCAGGCCCTGGTCTACAGTTTTTCTTACACTACCACTCTCTATGGAGAGCTTCATGGTCTACTCAGCCAAATGGAAAAGGACTTGTGATATTGCCGAAGACCTAGAGTTACTTTATGTTGACGGTCAATGGGTGTCTTATTCTAATCAATAATCGATAAACCATCAATCTCTGCTACCAAGTGTACTCCGGAGACCCCTGGCCGACCCATATAGCTGAGGTTTGCTCCAAAAGTACTTTAAGACGAGATAGCTGAACCCTTGAGATGGATGGGGGTGCAGATTTATTACTCCAACACCAATCAATAAGGACAACTCAATGGTTTGGCAAAGGGAGTTCATTTAATGACAAGTACAAAAAACGGGGAGTCATGGAAATCAGCAGTGATGCGATCGTCCTCCTCGCTTCAACTCCAATGAACTTCATAAAACTCATAGCATTTATACTGAAAACTCGTCATAACTGACGTACAACACTCAAAAGTTAATATGGAAAAGGTAACTTTAATATAGATACTATATCTGTGTATGGTAACGGAGTGAGGGGACTGGGTAAACACTGTCAGGTGGGCGTCTAAGCCCTTCTTTCAAAAATGACTACTGTAGACGTCACTAAAAGTACGACGTCCCATTGGTTCTACTAACTATAGGACCCTAGAATATTTGGTCCATTGTGATTGGGTTGGCACCAACCCCATGCATACATTTCCACTTTGCTTAGCAGCACGCAGAATTGTCAGCCAGGTGCAGGGTGCCCCATAGTTACGCGGCCCTTCTCCAATTAAGGTTACAATAAATCATTGCTTTAGCAATTATGTGTTATTTATTTTGCTGTAGTTGGCCTCGAAACTGCAACTTCTGTCTGGGAAAGTTCCGATATCTCTGCCTGGGCGGATGCCAAGCGTAGGTGGGAACTCGTGCTTCTCCTCGCTCGGCTGGTCACGTGCTTCCCACACCGTGAATTTGTCTAGTTTCTCTCAATTTATGCATTTGATTCTTATTCAGCTTGCCACCACCTGCCTACGCCGCCTTATCTTGACCTATCCGAGACAGGATATTCTGTTCTTAAGTTTCAATTATATGTAGCTACTGTTTGTTCCTTATATTGGTATGACCTTGGCTCTCCTGGCAAGAGTTGCATCTGCCGTGTTTCGGTTCAGCCGTCTCTTCTAATTTTGATAGAATATGAGTCTCTGCTCATTCGGCCTTTAGTAACCTGGGTTCATTCTGCTTTGTTTTCAAAGTGGAATTACACTTATAATACTGTGTTTCGTTTTGAGGTAATTATGTAAAATGGTGCTTGCCGCACTATTCTTCTACTTAGCATTGCAAGCCGCATCGTTTTCTTAGCTTTCTTGCGCTTCCAAGCATATGTACAGGTGTTAGCTGGTTGAATATCTTCATCCTGTTTACAACTTAAGCTTCTTTGTATTTCAACATTGTCCTCCCCTTCTAGGTTCACAAAATCCTTATTCATGGCGTTTTGTCTCTGTGTGTCATTCTCAGGTTGTCATTTCTTCTACTTGTACGTCAGTCTGGGCCTCGTGAGTCACCATTCGTCTTCCATTAAGACCTTTTTGGTTTCTTCCGGGACTGTACTTAGGCAATCTTCATTTCATCTCATTTGCTGGTAAGGTTTCCTTAATGGATACCTTACTGTCCATGGTTTTCTTGGTATCGGTACTTCAATAGGTGTTGCTCTCTTAATAGGTACTGGATAGAGCCCTACTGCAGCTCTCTGCTGATTTATCTGCTCATCATACATCACATATTTTGGTGTGAACGTTCCTGGTACTTCAAAATGGAGGACTGGAGTGCAGGCTTTATTTGGGACCTCCTCTACAATCTGCAGGGAGGGGTAGGAAGTGGGAGGATGGGCACACGTGAATGATTTTTGAACCCTTCCACTAATGCGATTCTGTTAAGAGTATTTGCCTGGGGATGAAACTTGCTGCCCAAAACCTCTTTCAGAGGGAATCTTGCAGGAGGGTGATTGCCTTTGAAAGCCCCAGTGGTGCCCAGCGCATTTCTAAAGTTTGCCAAGGAAAGGAAGTGTTCCCTCAGAAGGCTTCACACTGCCAGTAGATGTTCACATGAGGTGGTAGAGTCCTCCCGCCTCTCACTTTTCAATATTCGCAATAATATTTTCTACTACGTAAGGCAATACCACTAACAACATAAGGGCCCCTCATCTTTCATCAGTTGAGCTGTGTCCCAAACCAGACACCATATGTGAGATTGACATGGTTACACGAGATAGACACAGACAAAAGGAATCAGTTCAAAAACCTTTATTTAAGAAAAGGGGTTTGGGATGAATGCTTAACTTGCCCTATTCTATATGGGAGTAGTATCAACCATAAAAGTAAAAGAATAATAGTCCAAAGTCTGTCACCCGAAATAAAAGAAATGTCTGCGTCTAACCTAAGTCTGCCCTCACTGACTAGAAAGATAATGTGTAGGGATTTGGACAGCATAAAATAGAGTGCGAGTGTAGCAAAATAATATCAGGATGGCACTGCAGGCATTCTGCAGCCTTCTTAATGTTCACCAGACGATAATGAAGGTGTCCCATAGCTCCCTTGCCCAAGCTTGAATGACTTGGGATCAACAGAGTTCTGCAAAGTTCAAAAGAGTCATAATCCTTTCTTAAGGCTTTTCAAGGTTCCCTTTCTCGGATAAAGCCTTCACCTTTCACCGGAATTCCCTCTCCCCTCACAAAGATCAATTCACAAAACGGGTTTCACTTTTCAAGGTGCTTCCTTTCCCCAACTTTCACAAAGTTCACACTTTCATAACACATCTCCAATGCCTTCCATCGTGGACCACAATTCCATTTTGGACCACAGTTTCACAAAGTTCACTTTGTAGGTTTGGCACAAGATTATCTTGTTCTTGATTCAACATGGGTTCCCTTTCCCAAAAATTCCACAGCTTTAACACTTTGCCAATTCTTTGTATCAGAGACTTTCAAATGTGCATAGTTTAGTCAGCTCTTTGCGTGACCACACTGAGACCTTGCCTTTCTGGGATCGGGCTCCCTGCACTCTTTCACATCTTTTATCACAGTTCATCAACACTGTTGTGGCCAAGGCACTATTTGACTTATTTGTCTTTTGTTATTTTGGGGCTTCTGCGCGCTCTTCCCGTCTCACGCAGCACCCCTCTCATACTTTCTTTTAGCTCCCACTTTGAGCCCCGCACAGCTTCCCTGCACTTTCGGAGAGCAAGTTTCACTTTAACAGAGTCTCTCAATCTGTATTTCACACATTACAACAGAACAGACAATTGAGGCTTTCTCCTCAGCGTGTCTTTTCCTCTTACGCTTGTCCTTCTCTTGTTAGTTCCTTCTTATCTGTCGCGCTTTGCGTCTTTCACCAACTGGGCTCTCTTATGCCTTTGAACTCACTGGTTCTGATCAGCATAGGTGTTGTAGTTTCTCTCTGTCGGGGTCAATGACTCCTCACCCGCCCCTCTGCCTTGCTGGGCCATTGAAATGAGTACCTACAAGGATGGCCCTCTAGAGATCAGCTCCTCATGCACTCCCCTTCTGGCTACTTGGAGACACTGCCCCCTTGCGGCACTCTCTAGCCCACTCCAGCCACGGGCCCTTTGCCTCTCTGCGCTCCCTCCTCCGATAGTGGAACTTGGGGTGCTCAGGGCTTTCCAGCTGCCTGCTCGCTTAGTCTCTGCCTCGGGTTCCTTCTTGGGTTCCAACTCGTTAGTCTTGTCTCACACTGCTGCTCCTTTTATACACCTCAGGAGTATTAACAGGCTTGGGGTGTCTTGCTCTTTCGTTCATTGCCTGATCTTGTTAACAGGACATGGTAGAGTCTCTCTGAATGTATATTCTTCATTCTGATGTTGTTGTGATGTTTTGCACAAGGAGAATACAGGGGAAAATGGGTGTTGGATACACAATATACCACTTAGGCTGAGGGAATGTCGGGTAGGGGGGTGTTTGGAAATCGCTGTGAGCGACCTGATGATCTATTCGATTTCTCTCATCTAGTCCACTCTTTAGAACAATGGTGGGAGGGATAATGGTATGAGAGTGTGATCTCTTCCTTTGACTTTCCTTTCTTGGAGGGAGATATTAGAGAATGAAAGGGTGAGTTTCTACAACAGTTTGTAGAGGCTGAGGGTGAGGAGGATTGATATGGATTGATCTTGGAACCAACTGTTTTTCCGATTTTACCTTGAGAGTTTCTTAGTCTTCCTTTCTTGGTTTTAAGATCAGGTTCTACAAGCTGAGTATTTGAATATCCCATACATTTTCCCCAGTAAACCTTGTCCCCTGGTCTGGTCTGAAAGAAGCAGAATACTGCGTCTCGCCTGAGGGTCCTCCTCGTGTATCTCCCAAGGATCCCCTATCCAGGTGATCCTCCCTCGCTTGTCCGCCCCTGGGGTTGGGATCCAAGGTTGATGCCCTTACCTGGCCATCTGCATAAAGGTTTCCCCGGAATTACCTGTGAGAAAACCCCCAGGTTTCTCACAATAAGCAGGAGACCAGAGGCCTTACACATCCTTCCTTTATTGTACAAAGACCAACCTGTTTTGTAATACTACATATTTAAAAAGTACGCTACCATGGTCTGAACATCCATGTTAAACGAAACATTGTAATGCAGGGGAAGAAAATTACATGATACTGTGCATTTACTTTTGCATGCAAATGACAATTTGTGGCACAGATGACTAGTACTGTAACTGTGTACTTGGAGGTTTAATGTGTTAGGTGCTGTGTAATTTCTCCCGATCAGTGAATATGTGGTTGCTGGCATGGCATGTACAAATTTGGTGTGGCACTAAGCCAACTGTAAGAGGAAATATGTAATAAACGATCAAGTGAGCAACATGTATAAATGTCGCTATCTAAGTTTAGTGCAATTGACTGCACGTTGCATGCACATTTGGTGAGCATCTTTCTCACACCATGCATAGAGAAGGGCGCAGCATGTTCAGAAGACCCATTAATGCCACCCCTATCCAAAAAGAGTGCAGGAATGTATCTACTTTGCACTTGTACCCCTAGTGATGGAGGGGTTCAGCGTGGAATTCTATTCTTAACCGTCAGGAGAGGTCAGAAGATGAGGTTTGAGGGAAGAGTGAAAGCAAGCAAGAGTAGAGGTGGAAAGGAGATATAATTCACTCCAGAGTTAAGGAACAAAGAGAAGGAAAGCACTGATGCAGGACTGGACATGGGCAAGGTGGGGGACAGCTATTAAGAAGAGATGATGACCGAACAGGGGAGGGTAAACTGACATGAAAGCGAAAATGTAAGCAGGGGGTAAACCATGAATACATTTCAGAACAATACAGATGGAGTGAAACTGATGCCGAGCGAACTGAACTAGAAGTTGAACAGCAGAATTGAAGATATTGTTCAATGGAGAAATAGCATAGGAGGAAGGCGAGAGTTGGTTTAAAGACAGAATTGGGAATGGGGAAACCCATTCAAGGAGATTGGAGAGAAAATGGGCAATAGTTAAAGGGGAGGGAGGGAGGGAGGGATGGATAAAGAATTTATATTTACAATACGCAAAATAGTAGTACGCTTAAAATAGCAAGGACAAACCCCAGATGAGGGTGAATATTTAAAGGGAGATAACAGTTTGGGAAGAAATCATCCCCCTCTATGGACACCACGGGGCAAATAAGGCTTTTGCCCACTGTAATTCTCAAGAGCTGCCATCAACCATTCGAGCCCAAACAGCCATGGGTACAAGGAGGCTGGCAGAGGAAACCGGCAGCCTTTGGGGCAGAGTATCCCTGAGAGCCTTAACACTTCTCTGGGTCGTGTTCATGATTTGCCTCCCTGATCAGGACTTTGGTGAGTCACCAGGACAAAGTAAAAAAGAAAAACCTAAGGCTATCATACCCAAGACCTTTGGCCTGACAGTGATGTCACCAGTGATAGTGTGTGTGTGTGTGTGTGTGTGTGTGTGTGTGGAGCGTTTAATGTCTGTGATAATTTTAAGGAGTTACATTTGCAGGCATGAAATATGCCTTTCAATAACCAATCTGGTTTGGACTTCATTGAGTGTTACTATGATTACATTGGTATTCCAACATGCCACTCTGCTGAAGCAAGTAACTGCATACAATGAACAGTATAGGTCCACCATTTTCGATGTCTTTGACCACTAGACTGCAGATTGAGCTTAGTCTGTTTTTAAATTTAGAATGATGAACATGAAATGTTGATTACCAAGCCTGACGAAGCCCCAGTAGGCGGATAGTACTAGGAGACTCTTTTTCCTTGCCATGTTTCGATTGCTCTATGTTTCGAGAGTTTAGAGAGGATATTTTACACCAACCAGTGGTGTGCCGTGACTGTTTATTCTCCTTTGGTAAATGTGAGTATGCTCGTATTTACAATAAGTGTTTGTGGTAGATTTCGTACAAGAGAGGTTCCTCTTGAAGGTCTTGCGGCACCAGCAGGACAAGTAGGCTGTGTGACTTGTGTTCTTTTGGGAACCAGTTGGTTATATTTGTCGTAAGAGTACCGCATATTAACCATACCTACTTATGAAGACATCGAACCACCACTTATTACTGAGTGGACAGACCATACGAATGTGTGCTCTTTTAAAATGATTGAAACTCTGATCAAGTTTGCTAAATTAGACAGAACTAAACTAATTAAAGGAATTGAAAGCTTGGAAGAAGATTTGTTTGACTCAGTGGATGGCGATGAGTGTAAGAAGAGAATACCCCGTAAGGAAGAAAACTTGGAAGATACTAGGCTGAGAGTCGCCTCAAAAAGCAAACCAAATTCAATGCGATAAAATGGACTATGAATCAGAATGTATATATACTTTTGCCAGGAAGGTTAAGCAACCAATTAAGGATCAAGCTCTTTCATTCCAACAGAATCAAAATAAACCTGAAATAAAACAGGACACTTCAACTTTGGAAATTAACTCATCTGACCAAGAAACAAGCTCTGCCACCAGGATACATTTTTTAGAGGAGTTCAGACTGTTGCATTTAGAGAGCATATTGGACAGAAGAGGAAGAACTGTCAACATGGGACGAGGAAGGACAAGAGAACTAGAGGGACTAGGAGAGGCAAAAGATTGAGGAACAAGTGCAGCAAACTATCGGACCACATGCTCGGGGAGGGGTGTAAGAGTGAGGAGGAAGAGGCCGACCAAGCAAGAGAGTATGATGATCTATAATATATCTGATAGAACTCTCACATCAGATGAAGTCTGTTCTAAAGTTGGGCCTTTTCTTCTGCCCGGTGAGTACTTTCAATTACATGGATGCACATATTGATATGTTCAAATTTAAATGTAAGTTGAAGGTCACTAAACTTTTATAATACAAAAGTTCCAACACAGGTTATGGTGAGAACAAAGATATGAAGGCAATAATTCCTCTAATTGTTAAAGAGGTTTCTGCGCTAGTATGCCTAAAAGTTTAGGAGACAAATGTCGAATTAAGGGATAATCTGACCGGTGTTTACATTTGAGCACTTTGATATTCTTACAGATCATACTGCCAATCTCAATCTGAGATCTAAATCCAAGTTCTCTCCTGTGCTAGTGCACAGTGCTATTGATGTCTTTGGGGAACTAGCTCTCAAAGACTTGAGGGAGCTGTCTGAGCATGCATTTTCCCAGACCAAACTTAGCCACACTCAATCCCTTGCACTCAAACGTCTTCAAAATGATGACAATATTGTGATCAAACCTGCAGATAAGGGAGGTGGGCTTGTGGAGTGGCAATGCAATCTTTTATCTACAAGAAGCATTTAGACAGCTGGAGGATGAGAAATGTTATCAGGATTTCTCCCCCTGATGCTGTTGCAGTCCCAGAAGGTATACAATTTCAAATTAGATCTATGGTATAAGAAAGGATTGATAGATGATGGAATTCTATACCTACGTTGTAACTTTCCAATTACACCAATACTCTATCTTCTTCCCAAGGTGCATAAAAGTCTAACCAACCCTCCTGGACCTCCCATTGTATTCGCCATGGGCTCATTATTGGAAGCAGCTTCCAAGTATTTAGATAAGATACTACAACCTTTTGTTTTGGATCTTGACTCATACACACGTGACACCTCAGATCTTCTGAGAAAATGGAGGGGTTCAATTGTTTGGTCTTCCCTGATGTAGTTTCCCTCTATACCAGAATCAACCACCAAATAGGGATCACAGCAGTTGAGGTCTTTTTGAAACAAAGATCTGTTAGTTTCAAACCACAAAATGAGTTAGTGGTTGGCCTCTCGGGGTTTTGCCTTACTAACAACATATTCTTATTCGAGGAGATACTGTATTGGCAGAAAGAGGTACTGCCATGGGCTGATGTGCAGCTTCTACATATGCCAATCTCTATCTTGGCTGGTGGGAGGAGTGTATTGCTTGGTCATCTAAATTCAACAAATATCTCGATGACGCCGTCGTATGGCTGAGATATATCGATCTATTTTTGGTTTGAGGAGGGACACCAGAGAAATTGTTGGAATATGTTGCCTTATTCAACTGCAAAATTCTTGGATGTTTATTTCAAAATAATTGATGACAAGCTGATTAGTCAATTGTATCATAAGCCGACCAGTGTTAACAGCATATTGCATGCAACAAGTTTTCACCCTTAGTCTCTGATAAAAAGTATACCTGTTGGAGAATTCATTCGAGCCAAGTGTAATTGCTCAAGGGAAGAAGATTTCTTTCATGAAGCACGCAATATGGGTAAATGTTTTTAGAGTAGAGGTTATTCCAGGAAAGAAATTTCCCATGCATTTGACCAAGTCCAAGAATAACAACAAACCAATCTGCTTAAAGGTTCTAGCTAAAGATGAACATACTAGATTAATCACTAAAAATAGCACCCAAGCAGTCAATGTTAGAAAGATCGTTCAGAAACATTGGGCAGTGTTACAGTCTGACTGTGACATTGCCACAGGTATAGGTTCACATCCTTTAGTGACTTTTAGTAAAGCTCCCAATTTCAAAGATATTCTCGCACCTAGTATCCTTCATCTTGTTAACCAGGAAACTTTGATTTGGCTGTCATATCAGAAAAGACAAAATGGGTTCCATAAATGTGGAAAATGTAAACTTTGCAGTCTTGTGATTTCCACTTCGGTCTTTGAATATGGACAAAAGGTTTAATGGAAAAATAGACATGAAATCCATGCGTATGACAGCATTTGTGGTTACTTTGCCCTTCCAGGATTGCTTATCTTGGCTCTACTATCTGCAGTCTAAAGCTTTGGACACTGCAACATTACCGTGCCATTAAAAAGCATGATGATACCTATTCCCTTGCAAAACATTTCTCGGACAAACATGGCTGTGATTCTGGAAAAAAATGAACATTTATAGGTTTGGCACATGTGCCGGAACACGTATGGAAAAGAAATCACGAACGCAAATTGCCACAGTTAGAATCTAAGATGATTATTTAGTTTGATATGTTACAGCCACAAGGTCATAACGTAGACAGTGAGTTGCATGTATATTTACAATGGGAATGTGATCTTATTTGAACCCTGAAAGAATCTCGCCTACGCTTGTCATATAAATTAGTCCTCTTTTCTTATCTGTGGTTTTCTCCATTTCTTTCTACACTATGTACTTATGTAGATGCTAAAATTTGCTTTGGAAAGTTTGTCTAGAATGTTGATGTGTATTTATGGCCATGAACTCTATGCTGCTCTTTACTCATTTGATGTGGAATTGTCTAGATGATACATTTTCTGTGATGCTGTTCACCTTTGCACGTTCATGATGCATATAGCACTTTTTCTGCCTCAAATTATGTAATTTTAAACTACTGTTTTAATGCAATTGAACTTATGAAGCTGAATGGTTAGACTCCTTGTATGCACTATGCACCTTATGCCAATTGGGACAATCGAACTCAAACAGTTGGAAAGTTAAGATATGTTCGGAATGCACTATGCACTTTATGCCCGCTGTTATGATATGACATGACTAAGGGTCACTACAGTGGGATAAACTATTTCTGATTTATGAATTGTTGTGCAGTATTAAATATTATGCTACAGTAATTACATATGGAGGCATTGCATTGCTCTATCTTGTGTATAGCATTGGTGATAATCATATTTTGTTATCTTGGTGCAACATTTATTGCTCTTATACTTCAGTTGTATTGTGAGCAATTCTGGGTAAGGCAGCTGCATGCAGTGCAGGCTTTTGCATACCACACACTTGTGGAATACTACTGCTCTTCACTCTGGAGGGCTGCCATTTGTCTGGCTCATTGAAGAACTACAGAGAGGCACTGGCCTACTCATTATGATCCTGACTTCCTCTCTCCTTTGTTAAGCACTGGCCAATGATTGAATAGCAGTGTGTCACTCTATTTAGTGACCTGGTGCCACTTGGACCATCGAGACACGGATGTGGTCTGTTTGAGGGTCCTCTGCATAATGCACTCCTTTCTAGCTTCCTCCATGTACATTTGTCTTTTTTATCTTTCACTATTAATGGAATTCTTACCAGAGTGCTGCTGCATTGGCCTGCATTTTCTGTAGCTGTCTTAGACAGATTGTGAATCGTCCCGTATTTTGCAATATAACTTTGCCCCCCCTGGATGCACCCTCACCAATCTTTGCAGTGATGTCATCAATGACAGGTTTGATGTCATCTTTGATGTCCTGGGTGTTAGTCTTAGCAGTGCACGGTGGTGGCGCGAGTTATGGTTGCTTAGCTTACCATAACAGGCGAACTTCTGAGGTTTTTCGGTTTTACCTTTAACCACCCTGTAACATTTTTCCATTGAATTTCATAGGTTTTTATTAGTGCAACTTAAACATTTCGGGCCTGATTGACGGAGTGTTTTCCAATGGGGTTTTGCTATTATAAAATGCTTCTGTGAATTAGGCCCAAAGTCCCTTTTACAAAGTCTTTTTCATAAAATTGTATAGGTTTTTATTAGTGCAACTTAACCATAAAGTCCCTTTAGCAAAGGTCTTTCATTGAATTGTATGGGTTTTTACCAGTGCATGCTACAACTTACGATTATCATACTTACCCCAATATAGCAACGTTTTTGTCCAATTTACAATGTTTCACCTTAAAACTCTGCCATTTGCCACCTTCTAGCATCATTTTTAACACTTCTATAATTTTTCCACTTTTCTTGCTTCCATCGAGAACCGCGAACCTCTAACATCACTGTGGACCTTCCAGTCAGTGCCACATGACCATATATAGACTCAATACATTTTTCCAACATCTCCATTAGCATTTTGTGTTATACTAATGGGAATAACGTGGCGTTCGTCCCTGTTCCAGGGACTGGAATGGGGGAGAACGGCCCGTCAGCCCAAGTTATCGGCCCAAGCGAAATGTGTCTTTGTGATCCCTGATGCCTGCGTGCTTCGGCGCGTTATAAATAAATAAATAACGAGGGCTCTGGGCCATTATCCTCCATTGCAGCCCCTGCACCAAAGCGGGAATCCGGGGTGCTAAAAAATAGATTTTGGCGTCCCGCTGTAGGAAGGAAAATCCTTTTCCAATATGGCCACCATGGAACGAGAAGGTGGGGTTCAGTACAGAGCCCCTCTTCTCTTTCCATGGCAGCCTGCAGAATGCGAAGTCAGAACCCTATGACCATATTACCACAAGCACTTTTTTTTCCCTTTCAAACCTATCCTACTTTCAAATAACTATCAAATAGCCGGTCCCATGTTGACGTGGCCGCTTTAACACCATTTTTCATCCCTCACGGTCAAGGCCAGTAACCAGATTGTCCGGTCATGACCTTATACCATTACCCAGACAATCTGACCACTGCCCATGGTCACAGGCTATACTTCAGTCACCAAAGGTATATCACTATTTTGTGTACCTACATTATGACACTTGTCAAAAAATAAAACACAGGCACATTTGCAAAACCATGCTTTCAGGTCCTTGCCAAGGCCCCTTACATGAGTTTGCTTGAAATCCGTCAATGTTTTTTTTCCCCAAAAGTGTCAAAATCTATGTACATACAATAGTCATATAACTTAGCCCCCAACTTGGCAAAATCCATTCAGACTTTACACACACATTCAAGGTTGGGTCCATAATCTTTCTGAAAACCTTTGTTCACATTCGTCAAACAGCAACAAAGTTATAAGCCATCTAAAAATGTTGAGACCCCCTCTAATTTTGCCCCTTCTTGAGAAAATCCCACCAAACTTTACTAAAACATTTATATCTAGATTTAAAATCGTTTTGAAAACTTTTGTGCAGATTCGTCAAATGGCACCACATTTTTAAGCCTTTACAATATTTTGGGACCCCCTCTTATTTCGCCCCCTCTTTACAGAATCCCACCAAACTTTCAGTACCAGGTCTAGAATAGAATTCCAAAATGTCATACAGTTTCATTGAGTGGTGCCAAAGTTATAAGCCATTCAAGAACTGCTCCCGAACATCTGAAGTGTCCCCGAACTTCACAGGACTGTTCGTGAACATCCAGACCGTTCGCTGACTTTTACGGTGAAAAACACCCATGCACACCACCCCTCGCCTCTCCAGAGATTGTTTGATAAGTTTGACAAGTGTAATGTTGTGTTTTTTAATAGGTTTTAACCGCGATGTCAGCGGATATCGGTCAAAGTCAGCGAATCCAACATGGCAGGCATTTCCAAAAATCTGATGCACTTCACGCTTTTCACCATCCAATCAATGGATGCGTCCGATGTCCGTGACATCACATCACACTCTAAGCCAATTGGATGCCTGTCTGCTGACCGAACAGGGAACTGGGTCAGCGGGGCAAAGCCAGATTGATATCACAAATTTTTAGGGACCTACATTTTGCTATTTTCTAAAAACAACTGAACAGATTTTCACCAAATTTACAAAAGCACGCTTTCGGGACCAAGCTGTACATAAAAATCTACGGCAGAATTGGCACCAGATAAATATCTCTGTGGGCCAATGTAGAGGCTCTGCCCATCTCCAAAGTCATCTTCATGTATTCACACACTACATACACCCATTAAAAATAAACTGATATTATGGAGGACAGTGAAAAGAAAATGCCTCACATCAGTATTTGGCCGCAGTGAAATGAAAGGGCAAAATCTAAACTGCAGGTGGAATAGCACAGAACTCTCCCGCTATTGAGTGTGAGGTTGTTGATCAGATAGTGTAGTCTCCTGCTGCTGGTGTGAGAACTAAGAGCTCAGGAATGCAGCCATCATAAAACACGGTGGGAGAGTAAGCAAAATGGGGAAGGGTGTTTTCTGCAAAAATGCAGCCAGTTCCACTTCATGGGGAAAGAGACAGAGAAAATGCTAGGTCACATGTAAAGTGGGGAGAGTCATCTAAGGCTGTGAGGAGAAAGGGGTGAACCTTAAGCAGAAGAAAGGAATGCAGTGGGAAGGTGCCATCTCGGTGTAAGCATGAAAGGAATGATAATGAAATGATATTTTATTTATTATGCGCTTGTACATAAGTGTTGCAGAGCCCGACCAGGCAAAAAAAGGGAGGGGAACAAGGGAGAACAAAAAAGAAAACTGCGATCTTACTAGGCCCAGTGACATTTAAGAAAGTGCATGGAAAAGGGAAACGGGGGAAAGTGCATGGAAGGGGGGGAGTGGAAAGTGCGGAGCTGAGGAGAGAAAAATATAAATAAAATTAAATAAAATAAATGATAAATAAGGGAGATAAACCTTGGTAGTGCAGCCAGCAAGTGGCAGGTGAAAGTAAGTCAGAAAGGTATATCTGATAAGTGCAGAAGAAAAGTGGGTGGGGGACTTTATGGGTACAGATACAGAACCCTAGTGCAGAGGGTGGCCTGGAGGCAGTGCAGGAGGGTGGCAGGGTGAGCAGGTACATGGGCCCGAATGACAGAGGGTGGCCAGGAGCACGATGCCAAGGGAGGAAACAGATCAAAAGGGGAGAAGGGGGGCAAAGGCAGAGGCAAAGAGGAAGGTCTTGAGATGCTTCCGGAACAGGTGATGGTTTTCCTCAAGTTTCAAGGTGGCCGGGAGGCTGTTCCAAAGGGAGGCAGTAGCCGAAGACGGAGATCTACCCCCAGCTTGTTTATTTGCAAAACGACTAACCCTGAGGGAGTTAGCAGTAGAGGAGCGAAGGGTTTGAGAGGGGAGGTATTTACGGAGGGATAGTTGAAGGTATTTTGAACCCAGGCCCCAGAAAGACTTGTGGACAAGCAGAGGGTTTTTATATTTTAAAAGGTGGATAATGCAAGAATATAATCGGTGTAGCCTCGGGAATTGATTATACAAAAATATGAGAACAAAATGAGAACAGCATGGATGAAAAGTGAGTCTGGCAAAAAGATTGAATGTGCACCAACAAAGTAATGGTGGGATTAAAAAGGCTATAAAGAAAACCGTTCCCCTGAAATGAGAAAGTTTTTTCACCCTTATTCAGAGCGTTTACCAGAATTGTTTAACTAGTGGGGCCTGAAGCGAATGTAGTTGGGCCCACCGCAGTGACATTAACATCCGTAAAAGCCCACACAGTGCTGCTGAGTGGGCATTTACAGATTTTGGGTGGGCCTTGCCCGCTTGCGTCCTACCCTGTCTCTGCCTCTGTCCTTATTAGATATATATATATATATATATATATATATATATATGTCTATCAACTCTTGGACCACCTGCTAGACAGTGGTAAATGTAGTCTCAGCTATATGAAACGATTTCAAGTTGAAAACCTAGATTAGAATCATTATTTGAGATATGTTATCATTTGTAACATTGAGTTTGTAGTATATGCTTTAAGATGCTTCTTTTGCACCTTATACATCAGCAGGACCATATGAAATGATAAGCTAGATATTCTAGAGCAGATGAAAAATACAAGGAATATTTAAAATAAGTTGTTCAGCGCTTATCTCAGGCCTGAAATAAAGACAAAAAGAAAGAGTGGCATTGCCTTCTCAAATGCCTTATTGTGTCATGGTTTCCTCATCACCCTGAAGGTGCCACATCCTCCTAACTGAACCAATCAGTGCTTGTTTTTTATTCCGAGAGTCTTTATCGAACCAGAAGTACTTATTCTAGGTGGTCATTTATTGCCTTTGACTTATTTTATTGTTCTAATTATGTGAGTCAGTATTTTATCAAGCATTCCCTGCGCTGCTTTGATAATATCTCGGGGCTTCTTCAGGCGATAGCCCGACATCTGGGAGAATTTTTCAAATAATTTGGGGGAAAAGATTTTCTAGGTTAACCTTTGCACATATTTACTCAACTGTTTACTGCAACCTCGTCCTCTTTGGTAGATCACATGACCCAGTAAAAGGGCTAAAGATCGAATGGCGATAGGACCGCGGTCGTTTTCAACCCGCAGGTCCACTAGAAGATCACCTCCCATTTTCCGGTATTCATGATCTATTGAATGATAGTCTATAGGGCTCTTTCTTTGCAGGGCCTAACATCACAGTGTCATGAACTATAGAACATGCCCCTTTTGGACTTCCTGGTCCTTGTCTCAACGGGACTCACACTCCCTTGTACTTCCAACATGGCCATCCACTGTGAAACACCTTCCTCGCTCCACACCGTGGACGTACCCCATTGTCGTCATGCATACCCCCGGGCATCCAGACCACATCCATCAGCCAAGGGAGCAGGCATCATGTTGCCTTGAGAAAACCCAGCAACCCCTGCTAGGGCCTGTCTGGGTTCAGTCCTGGCGCCTGTGACGCCAGGCTCATATGGGATATCAGTCCCGGCGCCATAGGCGCCAGGCTCATAAGTGCACACTTACCTGATGCAGACCATGCTGCAAGAAGATCCAAGCCCCTGTGAGGCTTGGAAGGGACTACTTTACCTTAGGGACTATTTTGTTACTGGTCAGGGAGGAATACCTACCTGGGACTACTTTGAAGGCTATTTAAACCATGCCCGAAGAGCAACACACGCTTCGCGTTATTCTGCATCAAGCAGCGTAACGTTCACCGTGCCAGCAGCAGCATCCAGCCTTCTGCCATGCCCGCCTCGAACCTGGAGCACCTAGAAAGAAGGAAAGAAGCAAAGGTTAGAACAAGAGTATTACCTGATTTCTTACCTGATTCCGGTTTCATCGCATCTTCAAACCAGAGGAAAGACTTTGTTTTAAAAGTGTTGCATCGCCAGCAGCAGCGCCGCGCCATACTCACTGTTCCACGCAGCATCTCTTCGATCAGGCGCTGTCTCCATCTTTACATCACCGAATCCCGGCACCTAAGGGGGACAAGAAACAACAAGGTGAGCAGAGAGAACAGACAGAGACAATCTCTTTAGCCGCCATATGCTTACCTGATTTTACCGCCGGAGGTATAATTCATCAGCACGCCACATCGTCTTATGCCGCACCTGTAAGATAAGGAGAAAGCAGCAAATTTAACCCTTGGCATTATTTACCGGACAGTGTTGGGTAACACAGACTTTTGCCGGAGCGCTTTCAGCTGTCAATCTTCTTATTGAGTCAAAGCTGCAAGATAAAAGAGGAATTGGACAGGAGTGAACTCCAGACATGTTGAACTCTTACGAACTATATACTTACGGCTCTTCGCCAGGACCTTTTGGAGTCAGGATTCGTCTACAACTCTTCCAATATCCTCAGGCCAGTGAAGTAACTGGTCATCAACGCGCCCCTGCGTGCTTCGCAGGATGGAGGGCTCATCCTTCAAGAATATAAGGTGAGATTGCTGAGAGGGCGCTTCAGAGCTGATTAGTGGGGAGGACAGTGGGGGTGCTATCACTTGAATCCACAAGTGGCTAAATCCATCTCTCCACTTGTAGGAGAATATTTCTACGGGTCAAGCTGACAAGATTAGGAGGGCAGATCCAGTCAGTCATCGCTGCACTACGCATCACGTGGGTGGCTGCCGCAGCAGTCCGGGTCCGACCGACGCCCCTGTGGGAGCCAGGTGAGCGTAACACCCATTCCTAGTCCCTTTCTTGATTCCTGGACTCGTGTGCTAGTAGCGCACTCTGTTAATTTCCCAGATTCCTGGATCCTTGCATCCTGGAACTTTGAACGCACGCTGGAGTCGGAAGAGACTCGTGCAGCCTTATTCAAGATTCGATCAGTCCGCAAGAAGGCATCGATCAAGGAATCCAGCAAAGATCGAACTCAGGTGAGAAGGGGGGGGAACTCCTTGACACACAGATTAGGGACAACACTCTGACCTGACAACCCACATTATTGCAATTTGCAGGAGAACAGATCATAGAGGGCATACCCCTAAGGGCATCATTTATCAAAATAGCTTCATCCTCTGATTTGCCACTCATTCCACCCATGATCAAAAGGAGGCCCTCTCCTCTATATGATGGACAGATTGACGACATGGTTGTTTATAAGGTTAGCCTTATGTTGTTTCTGAGGTACATGTAGCCTTGCACATATTATATTAAAATGTATGTTTCTATGATAAATATCCACCAAAGGCACTTTAGAAGCCCTTATTAAAAGGCTGGCCCAAGATGATGCGGCTGGGATAGTAACACATTCATAGTCCTCTATATCATTAGGGTATGAGCCAAGGGTCTCCAACCTGCGGCTCCCCAGATATTTTAGACAAGGACGCCTATGATCCCTCACCTTTGACCTTACTAAGGATGATGGCAAATTAACAAGGGGGGTCCTGGGAGTCCCTCTGCCAGACATTAGTCCTGGTTACAAGAGACTTACACAGAGTCTTTAGCTCACTATCCTTCACAGAGAAGAAATATCCCAAACATATCAGTCTTTGTCTTGCCCTGGGGCAGTCCAGCACCGAAATGCTAGGCAATTCTCCTCTGAACAAGAGTACCAACAGAAACCCCAGACACGGGTTTCGGTCTGGTTGGACTTCATCAGTAGGGTTGATCTGTGCCTCTCTAAGAATAGTGAGCAAGGGGTCCACGTCTGGATTCCCCTAGTAACTTAGGGTGAAACCCAAAGTTACTTAAATATGCAAATTAACAAGGGGGGTCCTGGGAGTATCTCTGCCAGACATTAGTCCTGGTTAGAGAGACTTACCCAGAGTCTTTAGCTCATTATCTTTCACAGAGAAGAAATATCCCAACTTTCTCCTGCCCTGGGGCAGTCCAGCACCGAAATGCTAGGCAATTCTCCTCTGAACAAGAGTACCAACAGAAACCCCAGACACGTGTTTTGGTCTGGTTGGACCTCATCAGTAGGGTGGATCTGTGCCTCTCTAAGAATAGTGAGCAAGGGGTCCACGTCTGGATTCCCCTAGTAGTTTAGGGTGAGACCCAAAGTTACTTAAATATGCAAATTAACAATGGGGTCCTGGGAGTCAAAGACTGATATGTTTGTACTGTTGGTACTCTTGTTCAGAGGAGAATTGCCTAGCATTTCGGTGCTGGACTGCCCCAGGGCAGGACAAAGACTGATATGTTTGGGATATTTCTTCTCTGTGAAAGAAAGTGAGCTAAAGACTCTGGGTAAGTCTCTCGTAACCAGGACTAATGTCTGGCAGAGGGACTCCCAGGACCCCCCTTGTTAATTTAAGGATGATGGCAGTTACAATTCAAAATATCTGAAGAGCCACAGGTCGCAGACTTCTGATACAGGCTAATGGATCTTTTGGGTCTTCAAGACCACAGAACAGAGAACAGACAGCTGTAAATCCCATCAGGTCACCGCACCAGCTGTAGCATATGTGTTGGAGCTTTCAGATGGGTAACTACCGTTGGTTTCCATGTGGGTTTTAATCCCACAAATAATAAGATTTAGGTTACCTGATTTTACATTTGCATAATCCAGGTATTTAGACCCTCATCCTCATTGCAGGTTTGGTAGATTTTAAATGGAAATACTGCATGTAGTGATTAACGTTACCACATATGCCATTTCTAGTAATCCATCTCATTAGGTAAAATCCAGTAGTCTGGCAGTATTTCCAAAAATACTACAGGTGTGATTTCTGGTCATGCACTTGCATTACTTTTTTAAACAATTTCCACGCCCATTTTGAGGCTGCATTGCATAAAGTAGCGGCACGCACTGGTAGCGTAGATTTTTATTTTGTGTGCACAATGCCTTACAGAACAAAGGTGGTGGGAAACTGCCCTTTGAATTTGAATGAACGCGCTTGGGCTACCCTTCAGTGCAGGAAAGGAATGTTTAAAAAAACTTCAGGGGAGATTTGGAACATCTTTACCACCATCATTTGAGTGGAGGTAAACAATTGGAGGTAAGCTATGAGGTATATGAACAAATAATACAATGCTAATTAATGCGTGTAATATTCCTAGAAAATACCACATGGCTTAGTTCTACCAGGCCAGTTGTCAGGAGGGATAGGAATGCATTGTATTAAACAAAACTGCCATTTATTTATTAAAAATTCTTATAAACCGCGCCACATGCCCCGAGGCCTCAGAGCGCGCACACACAACAAATGAACAAAACAGAGGCTATTCAAGGCGAGTAAGTGGTCCAGAAGCCGATGGACAAGAGAGGAAGGAGTAGGACAGATTAATCAGGAGGTAGGTTGAAGAGATATGTCTTCAACCTTTTTTTTTTTAACTCCACAGTTGTCGGAGAGCTCTAAGGCTATTTGGGAGTAGGTTCCAGGTAATTTGGCTCTGAACATTAAAGCTGCGCCCACCAGCCTTAACAAGTTTGAATCTGGGCTGAACAATTCTGAGTTGGTTCTGTGACTTGAGAGTGCGAGATGGTGCATAAGGCAGGAGACGATCACAAGATGTCTATGACTTATAGATTCCTAAGGAGAGCATTAGAGTTGATAAGGGACCAAATAGATCGAAATGACATCTCCTGTCATTTATCGGACTAGAAGAAGTAGGGGACCACGGCGCAGATGGGGTCAGTAGGAAAGACTTGGGTGGTAAAGTAGTTGTGATGGTAGTCTCCAAGTTTTGCAGCAGTAGATATCTTATTTTTAGTCTTGGAAACCACTGTATGAGTGCACAACCCCTCAATTTCACCCTAATGTGCTTTTTAAGCCTGCTTATGGTGGCCCCCTACCACTACGTAAATGATCTCAATATTCCATGCCGGTCCACCTGACAACCCATTTTAAATCCAACCAAATGTGTCCCTTTTATTCAACAGTACACCTATAGCTAAATGCTGGCATTGGCTACCAGCCGGAAATGGGACATGATCTACATAGCAATTTTAGGTCAACCAAACCCCTAGGAGCATTCTGCAGGATCGGATGCTCACTATGATGAACTAGACCGTCATGGAAAACTTGTGAATGTCCCTCTAGTGGCTCTACAGGAAGCAGAGTGCAGAACAGCATGTCCTTTGGAACAACCTCCTATCCTCTATACTAGCCAGAGTGCCATTCCTGAAGATCTTAAATGTGGAAACTGATGCATAATAAGGGTGCAAACGAGGATTTCCAAGGTCTATTAGTATTAATATTGTTGTTGTTATTACGGTATCTATTGAGTGCGGACCTAACTTCGAGAAGCAACACAGCACTTTACAAATCGTAGGTGGCAGTGCGTGGTGAGGGGACAGAGATAAAAGTGTTAATGCTGATGGCCTCCGATGGAGGGGGAATCTGATGTATACTATAAAATGTTGCCATAAAGGCTATTGGATGACTATGATCATAAGGGGTAACTAAACCATTATATGGGAGAAGTCCAGGAATAGTATTCTATAGCTGCAGTCTTATAATTATGTTTACACCTGAATAGTTTGTTTTTCTTTTTAAAAATGGACATTGGATGAGAACATTCCTTTCTATTGGCTATTGGGAATACTTGCACCGAGAGCTTCTACCCTCTGGCACACTGAGTGAAGGCCCCCTGTACCTCTATCTTGGATTGTACTAGCCTAAACCTGTTTTGACAATAGACCCTTATTCTCTTCTGGATGTTTTACAAGGGGTGTCAGCCCCACACCTGTCACCTGAAGAAGACGACACCCGATATCGTCAGAATGGAGCGACTGGGCTGGAAGCTGAGTATCACGCATTAACAGGAGAACAAGCGGTAGCTGAAGGACAACTACAATTGTACACATTGTGTCCAATTGTCTTACCTAGTGGTGCGAGATGATCCAAACGGAAGTGATGTTTATTGTTAGGGGCCAGAAACAAGTGGGGATATAAGGGAAGGCGAACTGGAGGTGGAGCGGGTCGGGTTGATAGGATTCTATCTGTTTATGATGGTTGCAACCAGGCAATAAATTTAGTCTTGCTTTCTTCATTTCCAATATGACTCCTGAGTCCTTTTGTCTGATTTTACGTTCATAGGTGGTGCCTGCGAATCAGACCTGCCATGCCACCACCGGACCCTGAAGGCTTCCATCTGAACACCCCCATTGTCCCTGCCCCCACACCCTTTTTGTCTTGTGGCGCCTTGCAATACCATTTGTTTTAGAGGCGCTTTATAAATACCCAATAAATAAACATGAAACAGTAGGAGACCTGCTTGAAAATCTCCACAGGGGGCTTCGGGAGGAGATCGGGGCTGGTGACAGCGTAAGCAAAGCTACACAGAGAACCGAGCGTCCCTCTTGGGACCATGGAATGGACAACGTGGGATGGGATGTGTTTTAGCAAAGAAGATGAGACTCTTAGTGCAGGGAGTTCAGTGGTGGCTCGGAGGGCAAATTAGAGGGTTCATCTAATGTGTCGGGGGCAATTCAGAGTAGAGCATAAATTATGGTAAAGACCCTAAGATTTTACCTCAATTCCTCACTCTCCCTGACTCGTCAGGCTAACGCCATAGCGACATCTGATGCCTACATAACGAAGCTCATTCATGCGACTAGACCATTCTTAGCCCCAGCCGACTGCCTCACCATCGCACAAGGTATCATTGGAGCCAGACTGGATTATTTCAATGCCCTTTTTGCTGGCACTTCCTCACACAGCATTAACAAATTACAAGTGATTCAGAACAACGCCAACGGGGCGGCTCTTAACATCCCCAAAAGAGAGCACATTTCTGAAGCAAGAAGGAATGCCCACTGGCTGCCAATCAGGGAAAGGATTATTTGTAAAGCACTTTCGATAACACACTGATGCCTATCGAACTCTGAACCACCGTACCTTGCACAAAGATTTGTTAAAGTCCAGTCCACCAGACTTGTCCTGCCTAAATCCAAGCGAGCCAGACGAGGAGGTGCCAGTTTTCCCTTCTAGCCGCGATTCAATGGAACTCTCTCCCTCCACACTTGAGGGCTGAACAATCATACTGGGCCTTCGGAAAAGAGCTGACAACCTGGCTCTTCACCTAGTGCCACAGACACTACACCATTTGTTATACGTACTCTTCCGTCCCCCCTGTCTGTTATGTAAGAGTACTTGGTTGTAATTGCGCCTTGATGCTTTCGGGTTTGGTGTGCTTTATAAATATAAAAAATAAATAAATAAAATATGGTGGGACACCAGGGAGCAAAGTGAGTCACATAAACTATTTTGAGAATCCATGGAGGAAAATCACAGTAAGGCATAAATTATGCAGGGAGATCAGGGGGCAAAATCAGATCAGAGTCAAACTAGGGCAAAAATTACATCTGGGCACTGGATAAAATGTATGCTGGGATACCACAGAGCAAAGTTACAATGAGATACCAGAGGGCAGAAATGTGGAGCACTGGGATGCAATATTATAGTGAGCCACCAGCCAGCAAAATCACAGTAAGGAACACATTACAGTGGGACACCATGGAACTAATCACAGTAGGGCAGAAATTACAGTGGGACACCATGCAGAAAAATCATTCTAGGGCATAATATACAATGAGCACAACTATAACGGGACACCTGGGAGATAAATCACAATAGCGTACAAATTACAATGGGACACCCGGAAGCAAAATTGTTGTGTGATTATTAAAGAGCGGTTCCTGGAGTTCCCTTCCACATCATCACACCCTCCTGCGATACTTTCAGGCAACCGCCTGTGCAATCTCTGTGATGCTATCATAAGACATCCTGGAACTCGCTCTGTCATTCAATCTCGTCGCATTACCAACCACGATTACGAGTGATGACAAGGCAATGCAAAACCCCATGTTTAGAGTCCATAGGGCTCCATGGGAAGGTTGGCAGAATTACAACCTTTGGAGGTAAAGTGGAAGATTTACCTGCAGCTTGTTGCTGGAGGTGCTGCCTCCACTTTATCTTCAAACTCAGGATTCGTCAGTTTCGGTAGAAATGGCAGTAATTCTGTTACTGACAAAAAATTGAAGTGATTTAATTACCACCACTTTTTTACAGCACTGCCAAACTCTTAATGAGGCCCCATGTATGGTATGGCTTTGTTCCTGTATAAAATGTAATAATCATGATGTCTGTTACTTGGTTTATTGCCTCAAAGTCCCTTAAATGATTCCACTTTTCTAAAAGAACATTGTTGGGCAGAGAGATCTCTTCCTTGCCCATATCTGCTAGTTCGTCTAAAGAGCTTGATGGCACAAATAAGAGCAACAGTGACTTCATATATGCCACCCAAGGTATGGCATTAGCTCATTCACTTGTCCAGATCAGCTTGAGGATTATCTTGCAAAGTTTGACATGCTGCTTACCTACACTACCAGGAAATAGGACAATAGGTTCAAGGTGAAAGTAATCTAGTATGCACTCCTTATGGCAGGCAACATTTGGTGATGGCTGGGGTAAACATGATGGCAGTTTGCAAAACCCATTTTCTTTTTTTGTAGTAAATCACCATTGTGACAACCCCAGACAGAGTTCAGTTTCATAAAGTACCACTGATCAGGCATTAGCATTGTAAACACAGAGCATGATATCACTCAGAGAAGCCTTAAAAGTAGAAGCACATTTTTAAATCCCATCAATTGCCTGTTTTATATTCACGTTCTGCTTCTTATGTGGATAGCGGCGGCCAGAGTACGGGTAAATCTCATGCCTAAATAATCAAATGTGTCTACAAAAGGGATAAGTCAGACACTGGTAGTAAGACTTCTGAGATATTTGGAAACCTTCAAAGAAAAAGGATTACTGCTGCTTCATCAGCATTGACACTTAAACCTCGAGAGGACATACAATTAGAATATACACTAAGAATCCTCTGTAAATGTCTTGCGGTTCTTGCAAGTAAAAACACTGTCATCCACATAAAATAAAATGGGATTAGGCAAACCTTCCACTTCTGGTGTATCTGCCCGACATTCACTAAGAAATGTATGTAATTCATCTATATTAAGATTACATAATACCAGGGCAAGCACAAAACCCTGACGCACTCCAAAAGTAACTTGAAACGGTATAGTGCTTTTCCCAAAGTAATAAACCGAACAATAGCTATGTTAGATGCATGTATGGATACCAAAACCTTTAAAATGCATGGTGCTAGGCCCAACAGTTTTAAGGTTTTCCAAAGTTTTTCTCGATTAACTAAATCAAAGGCCATACAGAGGATAATGAATGCAATGTACAAGGCCTCATGTTTGATATATAGAAATGTAGCAACTAAAAGGTAAAGGTTGCGCGATTGGTTCTCCCTACCAGTCACCTTTACAAAATCCCATGCACTCTTTGATAGTCTTGAATCAAATGTTTCCAAATATCTTAAAAGAACAATCTAAAAGTGAAATGGGTTCATAACTCAATTTTAAAAATAGGAAATAGAACAGCTTTAGACCATGGAATAGGGAACCACCCATATTTTAGCATAAGGTTGAAGACCTTACTCAGCAATGAAGCCTGAGAGTCGCTCGTACTTTTATACAAATCTGAAGGGATATTGCCTATACCTGCACATTTTCTATTGTTTAGGGTATTAATGGACTCCATTTGTTCATCAGTAGAAGAGTTTAAGATATCATTGGCTATGCCATTACCATTAAGTTGACCAAAATATTATTGTCTGTTATTTTCATCTGTTATTTTCGGTGTTATATGTCAACTGTTGGCCTCAGCTTCAGAGATTACCAACTCTTCCTCTACTTTAGAAACGATCTCTTTTCAGCATATTTCCAAGTTTTCTTTATACACGTTCTGCTTGTCAATAATGAGCGATATAGAAGGGATTGGAATCTTCAAAACCTTCAGTAGCTTATTTAGCTATTTTACAACCTTTGTCAAGCCGAACATTTTGTGGTTTTGCATCTCTGGATATCTTTCCTTCTATATTTGGGAATCATTTGTCAAAACAACCAATTCCAAAAGAGTGATTATCAATATCCTCACTCAAACAGATACCAAATAGATGTTCATTTTCTTCTTTAATATCCGCCTATTATTTATAACCCAATTCCATTTCAAATGCCTTTTGCTAGTTTCCCCCTTGACTGCCATTTCCCATCTTATGTGGGATCAACGCAGATAATTTTAGCATATTAGCATAGCATGAGCTCCATCATTGCTACTCTCTACATTGAAATCCTGTACCCATTTCCATTCACAGATTGAAATAAAATGTTAATCAATTGTGGATTCGCCACACACATCCACTCCAGAGGATATTTTAATAAAATGTATCCTTTGCTGTCATAGTGCAGACATTTAAGAATCGACTAGGGGATGCCATTAGCAGTATTCTCTTCTGTATCTCCCATTCAAATGTCACTAAAGTTTCCCATTTGAGCATGAAAGTCTCTGCAGAGAGTCAAGGGTAATAAATGGAAGTTAAGGGTATTATAGAGGTTTTGTACCACATGATTCAAAGATTTATAAACATAACCACCTTTCCTGGTCCGAGGAGAAGCAAAACAATCAAACAAATAAAAAACCATATCAAAATCCCAGCTTGACCAGAAGGATTTCTAGAAGAACAGCCCGTTGTGTGCAGAACATGAAGTGGCGTAAAGGCACAAGAATGGCAAGGCCGCCTGAATTCCTGCACCGATGATTATATCGTGCAGGTGCATAGACGGATGAATAACCATCTAGGTGTAAGTCCTCAGCTTGCAAATATTTTTATAGACCTATCGGTTAATGCACTTTAATAACAATTAATAGATCACCCTCTTCCAATTTACATCAGATATAACTAAAACATTGTAATTGGTTATTTATACCGCACTTAATACCCAGAGCGCGTTGCCCCTGAGCTATCCTCCCGGCCCACTGGGGATCATTTTTGAAAGAATGGAGTGTAAAAACAAAGGGTAAAAGCAGTTTGTATGCTGAACTTCATTTTCCAGCTGTCCTAAGGTGTAGGAGGGTAGCAAAGTGGAGATAGCATCACTGCTTTTCTCTCCTCCTCTGTCACAGGAGAGCACTCGGTTTTACGCCTGCATGCAGGTAAATGCAGAATTAAAACAAATGGATTGCACTGGAATACCCCTCCTATTAGCACCTGTCAATGAGGTGGCAGAGTTCCTGTCTGCAAAGCGTAATTGCAGGCATTTTCTTTTATTTCTCGAAAAACTTAGATTAAAATTAAAAAATAAAGGTGATTACGCCTTGCTTTACTCTTTACTTTTACACTCTGATTTGAGAGTGTTGAAAAAATGCATGCAGGGGACCAGCGACACGTAAGTGTAAGTGTCGGTGATCCCCTGCATGCAATCAATAGTTTTTTGGTTTTGCAATTGTTTTGTAAAGTCATTACTAATATCCAGATTCGGTTTTTCGTCCGTGATAGCCTTACCCATCTCCAACCGTCAGTCAACATTAGAAGATGGACCCTCCAACCGATTGAGAATACTGAAGTTATAAAGGCGGATATTCCTTTCATCAGGACCCATTAAGTCTAGCCAACTAAAACGCCTATTGCTCCTGGAGTTAGTTTGCCTGTCCTCAAGGTCTTGATTTGTAAAGTTTTGGTAATAAACAAATGTTTGCACTGTGGAAATTCATACTCCTCTTAAAGGCATGGTCTAGTAAAAATTTTTATTTACAAAATAGATAGGCAACATAAAAAGAAAATACTAGCATTCTCTTTTTTAAAACTTCCTATGTAAAATTTTGAGCTATTCAAGCTCAAAATTCGCAAAAGCAAGCACATGGGCGCATCCATTTTGTGAAATGGATGCCCTCCTGTGCTGGCTTTTGCGGAACTAATGAAGGAAAAGCCAGCCAGCTGTAGTAAACAAAAGCTACCGCTGGGTGGCTTTCGCTTCATTAGTGCTGTA
This sequence comes from Ambystoma mexicanum, assembly GCF_040938575.1. NCBI lineage: Eukaryota > Metazoa > Chordata > Amphibia > Caudata > Ambystomatidae > Ambystoma > Ambystoma mexicanum. The sequence goes on along the minus strand of NC_090932.1, from coordinate 1,475,023,849 downwards.
CGCGGAGGACGGGGACCGGAGACCAGAGCAGGAAAGCTGCAGCTGAATCTCGATAAGTGCTATTTATTTTTTTTTAAAAATAAGCACTAGCTGGGGTTTGTTTTCTAAGATTTCCGGGCTGGAGGAGCCCGGAAAACCTAGAAATAAAACCGCAGCTTTAAAAATGTTGTATTTATGTTTGTGGTCGCTTTTGAAGCGACCGCAAACATACATACAACGTTATTGTGTTGGAAAAGGCTGCGGTTTTTCTTTCCAAGTTTCTCAGGCTCCTCCGGCTCGGAGGAGCCTGAGAAACTCGGAAAGAAAAACCGCAGCGTTTTCCAACACAACCGCGTTGTGTTTCTGCTTGAATCTGCTTTCCCATTTGGGGCTCTCGGGCTCCCCACGGGGAGCCCGAGAGCCCCAAATGGGAAAGCAGATTCAGGCAGAAACAACGCAGCATTTAGCATTTCCCATTTGGGGCTCTCCGAGAGTCCCAAATGGGAAAATAGCTGTAGGCAGAAACACTACGCGGCATGTAAACACAACTGCGTTGTGTTTCTGCCTGCTGTGGCTTTCACGTTGGGTTCAAAGTGATAGCCACAGCAGGCAGAAACACAACCCGGTTGTGTTGGAAAACGCTGCGGTTTTTCTTTCCGAGTTTCTCAGGCTCCTCCGAGCCGGAGGAGCCTGAGAAACCTGGAAAGAAAAACCGTAGCGTTTTCCAACACAATAACGTTGTATTTATGTTTGCGGTCACTTCAAACGCGACCGCAAACATAAATACAATGTTTTTAAAGCTGCAGTTTAATTTCTAAGTTTTCTGGGCTCCTCCAGCCAGGAAAACTTAGAAAATAAAACGCAGCTAGTGCTTATTTTTTTTAATTAAATAAATAGCACTTACCGAGATTCAGCTGCAGCTTTCCTGCTCTGGTCTCCGGTCCCCGTCCTCCGCGTACAGCACTAATGAAGGGAAAGCCACCCAGCGATAGCTTTTGTTTACTACAGCTGGCTGGCTTTTCCTTCATTAGTGCCGCAAAAGCAAAAGCCTGCACAGGAGGGCATCCATTTCACAAAATGGATGTGCCCATGTGCTTGCTTTTGCGAATTTTGTGCTTGAATAGCTCAAAATTTTACATAGGAAGTTTTAAAAAAGAGAATGCTAGTATTTTTTTTTATGATGCCTATCTATTTTTTAAACAACATGTTTTACTAGACCATGCCTTTAAGATTGGAATTTAAAAGTATGATACCAAATTTCTGTTTGAAAAAGTCCCAATTACACAGTCTAAATGACGTTTTTTTCCACTGAACCAATCCATTTTACTCTGAGCCATCAGTACTGATTGCGAATTAATGGTTTCACCTATATTTGTATTGATCCAATGTATACTCTTCTTTGTAAGGTAAACAATATTTTCCTTTGAGTTTGGGTCTAATTTCCGACACCTTTGTAAGTATAGGCACTAAGGGCGTTTCTGCTGGTGGAAAGTTAAAACTTGCAATTAATTTAAAATGCTTTCCATTGTCCTCCACTGGCGGTGTTTACGCAGTACCAGTATTCTCCACTCGTTTCAAAGATTCACAGTGAACACCGGTCAAGCCTATACCTTTATTACCAGTCACTTGTGCATGAGGTTGAATATTATTGCCAATTCCTGTTTCACAAGTGGCGTTAGTTGTGTTAAAAATTCCTTTTTTTTTTAAAGCTTCTGAGTTCAGGACTTGAATATTAATTATAATTGCCTCAGAAAGATGCACTTGGGGCTGCTGTAGGCACTAGTAGCAATTTTGAATTAAGACTGGTTTCTTGACTCGCCCCCAGATCTAACAAAGAGAGGAGTAAACAGTGCTGGACTTGCCTACACAGAACAGTGGAGATTACCCATGGGCCTCTCCACCAGAACCTCTTTTGTGTGGGTTTTCTGCTCCTCTTTTCCTCTCTGCCAGTCGCCACACCCTTTACATCTCTCCTCGTCCTTCACATTCCTTTGCAATAAAGAATTTGCTATAAGGCTGCCCGTGTGTTGTTCCTCACTCATAACAAATGTGTGTGTGTATATATATATATATTTTTTTTTCTTTTATATATATTTTCTTTTTTCCATACTTTACTGTTGCAATTTATCAGTGGTAGGTTGCTCTCTGCTGTCCAAATGGCAAAGTGCACCTCTGTGTCCCCTTCCAATTCAACAACAGCTATCATTTTAACAAACAGAATGAGCAGGGTTCTATGCAGTCACCTTCCCCTTCCACTATTGCAAACATTCTAAATAATTTCAAGTTACTTCTCACCCCCTCCCCCCCCCACTTCTCTTCACACAGGGAACGGCGGTTCCAATGCCAATGAACAGTTAATTACTTGTTCAACCCTTCAGTCTCTAAAGGGCGAAACGCTGTAGGACGAATACCTCCTCATGTGCTAAAACTGAAAGTAGGTGCTGAAATTATGCTACAACGCAATCTTATGCCATCACAGGGACTCTGCAATAGAACAAAGTTAACAATTACGCATCTACAAAGACACATCATGGAGGCTTGTGCAATCGATGGAACTTAGATACTGCTCTTATACCGCGCATACCTCTCATCCCATATGATATAAATATGCTGTCATATTCAAAAGAGGACAGTACGTTTAGCATTTTCAATGTCCATTTATAAGTCACAGGGACCTACGGACCCCTTCCTCGAAGCGATCCGTGTTAATTCCGATATTTAGGAAGGGGGACAGAAGTGACCCTATGAATTACCGACCGATATTGACCTTTAAGATATGCGAGAATGGCGTATGTTACGCCGGGAACGGCTAGTTTTATTATATTTAACTAATTTGGAATCCCTGTATAGGAAGATAAATACTGCAAAATTCACCATTGCATTGGGAGCCATTTTTCCCAATGTTCTTCTGGAGCCTCCACCCCCCCGTCCCCTCCTAAAATCCTACATAGAGGAGTTGGAGTTGCTTGCACTTTGTTATATGGTGCTACTTTGAAAAACATTTCCACTCCCACTTTTGATTCCCAGTGCACCCCTGTGGTAAAATACTGTCAAAATGCTTGTCATTGGCATTTTTTTGGTTTTAGACAAGCTTTGACAACCAAACCTTTTGGTTTTTGTTTGTGGCATTATTGGACTATCCATGTTTCCATTGGAGGCCATAACTTCCATTAGTGCCCTTCGAGGGGAGGCATGTGAGGGGTGGGGTGGCGGCGGCGGTGGCAGTGACGACCTCCCAGCCAATGAGGAGACTCAGAATGGGGGCTTTACCACTTGGTTTATCATCACCTGGTTGATTTACACTTAATGATTCAGTATGATGCCTTTTCTCAATTGACCCCGCCTTTCAAACTAGTTGCCCTCCTCCTTAGGGCTGGTAATAGCTCTTACTTAAATTTTCTGCCCCCATTTGTGCTTCGACCTCACCCACCACCTTCTCTAGATGAGATTCTAAAGATCCTACAGACCTTTCTGCTAACTGCTCAGGAGGAAGTGTGTCCTTAATTGGGGCTTAAGCCTCACGTTTCCCCATAGCTCTGTGTTAAATTAGGTTTTCATCTTTCCAATGCCACCAGCGTACGAGATTAAAACTTGACATGGCCAATATATCGACAAATATATAATACTGAGGTCCAACAGCTTATTGTACAACCAACCCAGTAAGCTTCAAACGTTTCAAGCAAATCCTATGTGTTATTGACACCACCTAGAGTCTTAACCCTGGACCAAATCCCCAATTTCTATAGTGGCAATGTCATTTAGGATTCATTCAGAAGGATTCATTCAGAGAGGCAAATGTCTATAGTGGCATGTCATTTAGGATTCATTCAGAGAGGCAAATGTCTATAGTGGCCTGTCATTTAGGATTCATTCAGAGAGGCAAATGTCTATAGTGGCATGTCATTTAGGATTCATTCAGAAGGATTCATTCAGAGAGGCACATGTCTATAGTGGTATGTCATTTAGGATTCATTCAGAGAGGGCATGTCATTTAGGATTCATTCAGAGAGGCAAATGTCTATAGTGGCCTGTCTGTCATTTAGGATTCATTCAGAGAGGGCATGTCATTTAGGATTCATTCAGTGAGGCAAATGTCTATAGTGGCCTGTCATTTAGGATTCATTCAGAGAGGGCATGTCATTTAGGATTCATTCAGAGAGGGCATGTCATTTAGGATTCATTCAGAGAGGCAAATGTCTATAGTGGCCTGTCATTTAGGATTCATTCAGAGAGGGCATGTCATTTAGGATTCATTCAGTGAGGCAAATGTCTATAGTGGCCTGTCATTTAGGATTCATTCAGAGAGGGCATGTCATTTAGGATTCATTCAGAGAGGGCATGTCATTTAGGATTCATTCAGAGAGGCAAATGTCTATAGTGGCCTGTCATTTAGGATTCATTCAGAAGGATTCATTCAGAGAGGCAAATGTCTATAGTGGCATGTCATTTAGGATTCATTCAGAGAGGCCAATGTCTATAGTGGCATGTCATTTAGGATTCATTCAGAGAGGGCCTGTCATTTAGGATTCATTCAGAAGGATTCATTCAGAGAGGCAAATGTCTATAGTGGCCTGTCATTTAGGATTCATTCAGAGAGGGCATGTCATTTAGGATTCATTCAGAGAGGGCATGTCATTTAGGATTCATTCAGAGAGGCAAATGTCTATAGTGGCCTGTCATTTAGGATTCATTCAGAAGGATTCATTCAGAGAGGCAAATGTCTATAGTGGCCTGTCATTTAGGATTCATTCAGAGAGGGCATGTCATGTAGGATTCATTCAGAGAGGCAAATGAATCCATGCCAATAGCTGATTCATGAAATACGAATAACAGGAAAAGGCAAGTGTGGCATTGGGGGCTGCCAGGGCTCGGGGACTGCATGTTCCAAGGACTCCCAGGAAGCAGCAGCCAACTGACCGTCCGCAGGGCCCCGAGTGCAGGAGGGTTTTCAGGTGCAATGCCGTTACAGTACTGTACACAACTAATTGCACCCACATTGCTGCGCATCTCCACAGATTGCTGGGGCGCTACATAGGAGTTGCTTCACATGGCATTTTCCAGGAGTGCGCCTGGCTTACCCTTGGAAGAAGTAATGACTTCCAAGTGAGTTATTATGAATTCCCAAAAGCGCTTAAGAAGGGTTCATAAGAGGAGTTTCTACTTTTCTATTGTTGTATGTTGGGGCACGGGGCGCGGGGGGGGATTGCATAACTTGCTGTGAGAACAGCAAAAGTGGGTGTTCCGAGGAGCTTGTTGGGGTATTGTGGGTGTGCGAGTGGGGTGCCTTCGCATCTTTTGTTAACATGCGTATGTTGGACCATTCTCGGTTGAAGGGTTGGATGTGAAGTGCGATAGGGTATGTAAATCGGCGAGATGTGCAGAGTAAGAAGGGATATGTGGTGGAAAACTAATTTGGAGTGAGGGAAACATTTTTTTATTAAAGTGTTATTGTATTTGTTTCCCCCTGGATGGATCGCTCAGGTGAAGTAGTCCAAGTCCAGTCCTTTCAATTAATGACATAGTGTATTCCTGGACAGTATGTGTAGATGTTTTCCCACTCATAAATGTAGGACTACGTGTACCAGAATTCAAAGTGTGGGGAGCCAAGAAATCAGGCCTGAATAAGCCACTCTCACCAGGCTCAGGGCAATCCGAGATCTCTCTAAAATGGCATCTGTTTCACCACTGTCTTTGTAAAACAAAAGGACACCCAACAAACATTCCGGGCATGCGCTCTTCTTGTAGCCATTGCGCCAGAATGTGTGCAGTTTACTGTGGGGGGGCTAGAAGTTTTTGTAATAAGAAGGAAAAGTATTCGTATTTCCACTGTTTTGGTTTGAGGGGGTTAGGGGGTGCTTCTCACAACCACTCTGTGCAACGGGGCACACACAGGCAGCACAACATTCTCTTTTCTGGATGCTTTATAATGTGTGAGCAGTAATAACATAGCTGGATAGACCGAGGGAGGAGTGTTTATCACGTGATAATGGCCTGCTGCCTCGCTAGTAAGTTCGGAAAGGGTAATTATCCCAAGCGATAATTACTCCTCCCAAAGTACACATAGTACCATAGTGCTGGCAACAATAAAGGTTTTAGAGTTGGTTTTGAAGTAAAACTTGTCTGTTTAAAAATGAGTACAGTGCACAAAGCATGTTAATATATTAAGGGCCTCATTCACAGGAGCGTTTTATAATGGCAAAACTCCATAGGAAAACGTTCTGTGAATTAGGCCCCAAGTGTTTTCATTTTGTCTTTATAAGGTAAGCATTTTATTTGTAATCTTGGTTGAGCTGGAACTGTTTTAGCAAGAGCTTGCTTTACATCCAATGTGTGGTGCTGTCCCTTTAAATGGGACATGCGCACGGCAGAGTGACGTTGTACTCCACCGGGTGCAGCATAAATAAAGGGGGCGTTCCCGCCCGCGGTAGAGCGACCTGGGAGCCTGAACCAAGCACACGTGTGTGCATGACTCTGTGCAGGGTTGGGGAATCACAGGGGCACCGGAACACACTGCGAGGGGCGGGAAGATTTGTTGTGCAATTTCTCTCCATTCCCGAATGATGCGGGGAGGGTGATGACCACGCGGTTTGGCAGCCATCTTTTATAAATGATCGGAGGGGTCGCAGCTCTTATTTTAGAGTGCCTGTGCGCCCGATTCAACCTAATTTTTGGTCCCCGCATGGGGAAGAGCTGATGCTGTGATTTCGTCATTTTGGTAGCATTTTTAAGCACTTTCGTCGAGTGAGATGAGGAGCTGGGGGAGCCCTACAATCTTTGTTTCATCGCTTGAGCCCACCCAACTCTATTTCTGGAGCCACTGGAGTGGCTGGAGACTCCCTTTGGTGCAGTCCTTCCCTGATTTGAACTGTATTGGACTGGGATTTTCCTGGGTACATGCCCCATTTTTCCCATTTTGGTCATTTCCAAAAGGTGTCAGAGAGGGCATTGTGGCTGTTGCATGGTGGTAGAGGATGTCCTCAAAAGTTTGATGGTGTGTAGTGCCTGGACAACGTTATCACACTCATCATCTGAGTGCAGCGCCACGTAAGGAGAAGATAAGTGTACGTCAGTGAGTTGTGGCCCGAGTTGTATTTGAGTGGGGTGCCTGTGCGCTCGCTGCCATGCAGGATAACAACCAAGGTCCGGCAGTGCCTTCTGTCCCCCAGGCGCCACTGGAATTGAGGGGCGCTGATGCCTATGCCTGAATTTGACATCTCTGGTGTTCCATCCAGCATGGGTCCAAGATGGAGAATGTGGATAGACAGGATGGACATGTACTTCAGGGCCACAGGGGACACCAACAATGACCGCAAGTGGCAACACACTTGTTTTCCGCAGGTCCTGCAGTCCTTGAGGTATTTCAGTCTCTGCAGCCTGCTGATGCCACCTATGATGCAGCCAAGAATGCACTGCAAGAGTACTTTATGCCATTCGCCAATGCTGGCTATGAACGGTTTGTCATGTGCTCTGCTCGCCAGAAGGATGACGAGTCATTGGACAATTTCTATGGTAGGTTGCACCAAATGACTCTGCCATGAGCCCAGGACAATGTGGACACAATGATTCGGAACCAGTTGATCGAAGGGTGTTCATCCGGCAAGCTGCGCAGGCACTTTCTGCATGAGCAAGGTATTACGCTGTTGTAAATTGTAGAACTTGGTTGCTGCCACAAGGTGTCCGAGGGGAGGGCTTTGAGAATGGAGGCAGCTGTGCACCCGGGGAAGATGGAGGAAGTGTGAGCAGTAGGCCGTGGTCAAGGAGGCAGAGGGGCGAGACGTCCTAGCGGCTATAAACGTGATCGGGGCACAAGAGCAATGGACTCCTGCATGAAATGTGGATATGACCTCACACCCGGCTGAATGCCCAGCAAAAGGAAAGTCGTGCGGCTGGTGCGGGGCGGCAGATCACTATGCCCAGATGTGCCAAGCTCCAATGCCAGTGGTGGTCCCGAGAGGGCCTGTTAGAGCGGGGTTCTTCAGTCAACAACGCCTGCCCAACGTTGCCCAAGTCGATCAAGAAGATGATGGGGACACTCGGGGGGGGGGGGGGGGGAGAAGAGGAGGAGAACGTCTTCAATTTGAGTGTCTGCACTCTGGGGCCCAAGAACCGAAGACAGCCACGGTGTCTGGTAAAGGTGAACAAGCCCACTGTCCTGGTGTTGGTCGACACAGGGGCCTCCGTCAACGTCATGGCACAGAGACACTATGATGCCACAGGGCATGATCACATGGGTGATTGAGCTGGCGCTCCAGGGGCATCAGGGCACGGCCAAGACCAAGGCCAGCCTGCAACAAAAGGTATGGTTTCCAGACCTGGAGAGGCGGGTCGAGGAGTTCATTGCGGCCTGTGTGTGGTGCCAAGCAGCGTCCCCAGCTCAGAGGGAGCCCATCATTGAGACCATGCCGAGAGGGACCAAGCCCCCGGAGATTGTTCACGCAGACTTCCGGTCCACTGGACAGAACACACACTTCTTGGTGGTTATGGACGAGTGGTCCAAATATACACAGGTGGAATTTGTCAAGTTGGTGGCCTTTGAGAATGTGGCCATCGCAATGGGAAAGATCTTCACCACTCACGGCCTGCCCCATGTGCTCTGCTCGGACAATGGTCTACCCTTCCAAGGGGGATAGTTTTGTCCAGTTAATGGATGAGTATGGCATCCATCACCACAAAGTTACTCCTCTGTGACCCCGTGAGAACAGCGAGGCGGAGCGGTTTATGAGAACACTGAACAAAGTTTCTGCATCGCTCAGGGTCAGGGGCACAGCCTGCAGAGGGCTCTATTCCAGTTCCTGCGGGAGTACTGGGCCACCCCACACACATCCACCGGTGTGGCCCCGGCGGAGGCAATGTTCAGGCAGTGCCCAAGGGCTTCACATTCCGGAGGTGGGTGAGAGAGAGCCAGCGGTCATCGACAATGAGCAGGTGGAAAGGGAGGGAGTATCAGGATGGAGCAGGAAAACATCAGAAGAGGACTCTGTCCACAGCACTCCGTCCCCGGTGATGAAGCACTCTGAAAGAACAGACATTCTCAAGGGAAATTGTCCTTGATTTACGAGCCTGGTCCGTTGGATATGGTGGCGGTGCACGGCTCGATGATAACAGCCTCAGATGGGACTGCCTCTGTCACCCGTAACGCCAGCTTCTTCAAGAAGTTTGGAGTAGCCAGGTTGGAGGGATTGCAGCAAAGGGATGTGAATAATGTACCAGACGAGGGCAGTGCCTGGCCCATCCGCCAAGCTCCCCGGCTTGGGGGAGCTCAGGTGAGGAGGGCTCGATCCGGGCGGCGGACAGGAGGTATCCCCAGATGGTTGGAAGTGGAAAGCCTGCCCACCTGAGTGACTATGTTTTGGACCCCTGAACTGGTTTGGGACCAGCCCATGGACTGGAAGTAACTTGTGGGACTGGGGTGGTTGTAATTAAAGGGGTTGTTTCTTTGTGTGCAGTAGGGTGTTATATTGTGTGTGTATTTGACCTTCTTTATTTGTTGTTATGAAAAAGGAGGAGTGTGGTGCTCCCCCTTCAAGGGCACACGCACGCGGCATGTTGGAGTTGGTTTTGAAGGAAAACTTGTAGGTTTAAAAATGAGTACAGTGCACAAAGTGTGTTAATACATTAAGAGCCTCATTCACAGAAGCTTTTTATAATAGCAAAACCCCATAGGAAAACGTTCTGTGAATTAGGCCCCAGGTGTTTTCATTTTGTCTTTATAAGATAAGCATTTTATTTGTAATCTTGGTTGAACTGGAACTGAAATGGAACTGTTTTAGCAAGAGCTTGCTTTACATGCAATGTGTGGTGCTGACCCTTTAAGGGCACATGCATGCGGCAGAGTGACGTTGCATGCAGCATAAATAAAGGGGGCGTTCCCATCCGTGGTAGAGTGACTGGGGAGCCCGAACCAAGCCTGTTGGGGGCTCATGGGGGTGCCGGATCACACTGCGCCCGCCGCCACCCACAACACAATGGGAATGACTTTTCTTTACAGTGTTCCGTGTTATAGCTTTCACTTTCTTGTGTCTTTATGAAAGTAATCGTGCCGGGGAATGATGTTGCTGTTTCTTGAAATCAGAGAAATGATTTCTATTATTTCCCGCGCTGCTTCAGAAGCCAGACGGTTCCGGAATGCAGTCAATTCCATTAGTTAATGAACGTGCATTCTGATTTGCTGACAGGAAGGCAATAATTTCTGACATGGGTATCCAGTCATTATAGCCAAAGAAAAGAACGCTGTTGGGGACAGTGTGCGTGTAGGACTTAACATCCACCGGATGAAGAAAGGGGAGGATGTCTACAGGAACTGGAGACGGTGCAGACAAAGACCTTAATTTACAGCGTTGCACAAGTGAGGATGGGAGCGAGGAACAAGGTGGACGACAAGTAATATATGTTATTTACATGTTTACACTGGTGAGGACACAGTTTGGGGTCACGGGCAGGGATGAGTGTCCAGAGCTTATGATAAGAGCTGTATTGGAGTGGTGCTCTTAATTTCTCGAGGTGGGCATAGCCATGGAACAGAGCAAGAAAGGTAAAGGAGTGGCTGGACCTGCAGACAGCACAGTGGTGGGCGTGAAAGAGACAGACTGATCAGAGTTTAGAAATGCAGGCTGAGATGTGGGATGTCTCGGCAGACAGAGTTAGCCAGTCAGGGCAGGTGGGTGAGGGCAGCCAATGGAGAGATCGGAATACAATGAGGAGGAATGCAAAGCGGGAAGGGTGTTGCATGAAGAGCGGTCGTGCATGAAGGCGGTGGGCAGAGGTGGAAGAGGCGGATGGGAGGTTGTAAATAGTGTGAGTTGCAAAGTTTAGCATTTTTATAGATGAGGGAAAAGGAGTAGAGAGGAAGGCCCAGGAGGGGGGTCGAGCAGTCTAGTAGGTAGAGGGGCAAGAGTGGAAATGAACATTTTAGTAGAGCGGTTTTGCTGTGGGATGGATTTTGAGTATATTCAATGCACTTGACAGTAGGACATTGTTATATTTGCCTTTCATTCCCATGTTCCCTCCATGTTGCCCTGTGGGCTCTTTAAAACAGATTTTTTTTATATTTGTTTATTGGCTAAGTCAAAACTAAACTTAACAAAATTGTTAAAAAAAACAATACAACAGCATACATAGACATATAAAACACATATTACTTTAGCACTTTACAGCATAATTAGCCATCATACAAATTACATTATCCATTAAGTCATATAACATTGTTAAAAAAGCGTCAGACCATTTTTCCAAAATACCTCTTCATCAAATGACTCAATTTTACCCACACACTTGGAAACATGTAGATTACAATTTCTGTTCACAGCTGGACACATTATGAGATGTTTCAAGGATTCAATAGATTCACTATCCCTACAGAAACGACAAAAACAAATTTCCCTTGTCAATTTCCCATGACAAACTAATATTTCACGTGTCTTATAGAGGTTCCAATGAAAGCAAACAATTCATATGTTGTGCCAGGTCATCCACACATTTGTGTCCATGAACAAGATGAGGTAAACCTTTTTTGTTGATGGAATTTATCTGTTAAGTTAGCCCACTTAAGCGACTTTAAAGACCTCTTAACCATGTTAGGATTATTTATCAGGTCCGACCCTGATAAACCCAGGGCTGACAGCATTAGTACACAATCCACCTCAAATTCTTTTAAAGATTTAATTCGTCCCTCCTTCATCAACCAACCAAGATCGTAATTTTAAGAGTTTGTTCCGGAAGTTGGAAGCTTACGAAGTAGTTGCAATTTGTTCCACTTAACCACATCAATAATTCCTCCAAAGCCCAAGTGAAACAGGATTGCTGACGTTGGCACAGAGTTTGGAATTCCCAAAACACAGCGCCATAACTGACTCTCCATTTTGACTAAAATGGCTTCCACCCAAATGGGGTACCTTTCAATTCCATAAGTAAGCTTAGGGATTACAATCCTTACGTAGAATTAACTAAAGGAACCATCGAGAATTTGCAGAATCTTCTTTTTAAACAAATCATCTGAGAGATGAGCAAGTCAATTATTTTTTAAATACTGGAAAATCCCTAACCTTATTTGGCCTACTGAGGATTACGAAACGCAGATATTTTAATTCTGTTACCTTTTCCAAACTCTGTCGACCCAGATACTAATTTGCCTTTGGGCTTTCCCCTACCTTCATAAAGGTTCAGGATCTTTGTTTTGTTGTTAATTTTTAAACAGTTTTCATGTACATATTTTTCAAACAGTGTTTACAGCCTTTGGAGGCCTATGGGGCTACAATCAATTAGCAAAAAGTCATCTGCATATGCCATAAAAAACGCATGCAGGTGACACAACCTAGAGGGGGCACAAAAGACCCTGAATCTATCTTTTCCCACATGTCTGAAACATATAGGTTAAAAAGACAGGGTGCCAGAACACACCCCTCTCTGAAACCATTATGTACTGGGATTTCCCTAGTCCGATCCCCTTCTACATTCAGCCTCACCTGGATTACAGTCGATTAGTGTAATCTCCTGATCAATTTCCACAGACCAGGAGGTATCCCCAATCCGTCACTTTAGGCCATAGTTTGTTTCGACTCACCATATCAAAGGCTTGACTAAGGTCTATGGATGCAACAAATATTATCTTGTACTTTCCCTCTACTGTAAGCTGTTGACAGGCTTCAAAATAACCCCATTGAGCTCCGTTCCCTGGCATTTTCCAAAGCCTGTTTACCAGCAATAAAGTAGCCCGGAATCCACCGCCCAATCCTCCAGATGTTTAAGCAAGATCGACGCAAAGATTTTACTATCTGTGTCAATAATGGAGAGTGGTCGGTAGTTTCTAGGATCTGAATGTAGACCTTGTTTGAATATGGTGGATTATTTGGGCAATTCTCCAGGTTGTAGGGAATTGATCTTTTTGCTTTATATCCCTAAACAAGACAGATAGAATAAAGGCCCAGCCACTGGTATTCGCCTTGAATAATTTATTTGAGAGATTATTTGGCCCTGGGGCCTTAAAGTCACTCGCTTTTTGAATACATTCTGGAGAATCCCTCTATTAATGGTGTATAGACTCTTTAAATGAGAAATCCATTTGGCTTCCGCCACTGCATTTACTTGTACTGCCATCTACACATATTTCCCGGAATTAACAATAAACCAGTTTTTTTCTATGAGAGTCCAACATGCTCATTGAGTCATGATTTTGGAATTTTGCTCTGTCTCTTAGCCCAATTTTTGTATATAAATACAATTTTGCAAATGTTCATATTCTTAGCTAGAGATGGGTTCATTTTTTTAACCGATCTCACTAATGCTTTCATTTCACATTTTTCCAATGCTACCCTCTTACTATATACCTGGGTGTTCCCTTTAACATGTATATCCTTCTTTGAAGGCTTTCTCCTTACTCCCTGAAGATTAGACAAAATCGTGTCCTCATATCTATCGATTGAGAACAAACCCATTTTATGCTGCAAATCGGTTGTTAACATCACCTTGTCGATCATATTATTAAATCTTTCATTCAGGCCTTTATTCATATAATTCTATTACCCCCAAGGTTGGCCATTACCTTTGATTCACACTTTCCACGTTGGGTACACAACCTGGGCAAATTCACGGAACAAGACAAGTAACAGGGATCACTCCATGTGGTTGCCTCCACTGTAAATTTAACACATTGATTAAAAAGAAATTGGTCCATAAAGCCATAGTCCAATGTAGAACGCAGCTTTCCCTTAAACAAGTAAAATGTTATGTTTCTTCTCCAGCATTGGATCTTTAATGGATTCACATGCTGTGAATATTCTCCGTCGTCAGGCTGGGAACCTCAGTCACTTTAACCTAGCGTTTTCCTGTTGAAAACCTCGACATTTTAGTGTCATATCAATGTCCTTTTTGGATGCTTTAGTCCCCACCAATAGGACGTAGGCTATAAATAGCCCCGCCCCCGTGGCTTCCCTTCAGATTTCAACCGTCTACAAACTGTTGGGATCACCTTGTGTTTGTTGTGTTTTTTGCATGTGCCTGTGCTCTTTGCGTATTGAGATGGCTTCTGGGACTCCGAAGAAGTCTCTGTTCTGGCCCTGTGCGACTTGTGGGTTGAAGAAGGTGAATGAGGGTGAGGGGCATATGGATTGCCTCTACTGCCTTTACCCTCCTCACTCTGCTGACACTTGCGAGATCTGTAGAGGATTTTCGCAAAAGACTCTTAAGGACTGCAATCAGTGGTTGGTGTGTTGGCTTAATGAAGGCACCTACCTGGCCTCGGAGGTGGGATCGGTCTGGTCCCTGTCCTCAGAGCTGTCCGGGAAGGCAGCAGAACATCGCCAGACGGCGTCGGCTGAGCCTCCAGCTAAGAAACCTCGGCCTGCTACTGTGTCGGAGGTGGGGAAGAGCAGTAGATCCTCTTTGAGTAAGCAGCTGTCGAAGGGGGCCTCTTCGTCCAAGCATGGTCAGTCAGACCATTACCGAAGGTCTGGTGGTAGGCCCGAGAAGTTGGCATCGCAGGAGAATTTCAAGAAGGACTCGTCGTCGAAGCACACCTCTTCGGGGGACCGTCACAGGTCGTCCTCTAGCAGGTAGTCCTCTCAACACCAGTCCAGCGCGGCCAGGGCGGTCGGGTCTCCTGTAAAATCTACACCGCAGGTGGCGGTTCCGACGACATCCTTGTCAACGGGAGTTCTGTCGTCGATGGTGGCTATTCCATCTATGGTTCCGTCGTCAACGGTTGTGTCATCGGCTACAGCGACAGTGGTGTTGGATAAAGGCCCGATGCTTTTCTCGTCATCGAGGATGGACACGGACAGTTTGTTGCCGATGAGTGGGGCTTGGCAGTCTTCCGCCTTTGACTTGCTTCTGCCCGATACTATTCTACATCAGGACACGGCAGCTTTTTGGTGTCCTCGGAGGTGGACGACGACTGGGAGCCGGTGTTGGCCCCGTCGGCCTTGGGACTTCAGAATGTTGGACAGTCTTTGTCAGCGGGTGTGGGGGCTGGTCCTGCTAGTTACCCACTGCTGAACCTGCAGTCTCCAGGTTCTGTCCACGCTGCAATCATTATTAGGCCAGCTGGATGCACGGTTGCCTCCGCTGAGTGGAGTCCCGGTGGGGGCTGTCATGGACGCTGCTGGTGTTCCACCGTGTTCGTCTGCCACGGCTGGGTTGCCGGTGCCACGGCCGGTGAGTGAAGATCGCCCGCGTTTGTACCCTGAAGAGGGTGAACTGCCAGAGTCGGAGTTAGATAGTGTGCCTCGGGACACCTTGTCTACTGGTTCATCATCGCCGATGAGGGACGATGCGTAGGATACGGATGGGAGGTGGAACTGCCTTGGAGTCTGGCGCAGCCTTCCCCACCCGATGATGTTGGGGCGTTCCACGCCATGATGGCGAAGGCGTGTGTGGAATTTGGGCTGACACCTGAAGAAGAACGGAAGCAGTGTTTCTTGTTCAATCACATGGGCAAGAGACGGAAAGCGGTATTCTCCGTGCCTATTATGGACCACTCGTGGCAGGAGGGCCTGCCCACAATGCGGCATCCCTTTTCAGAGACTGATAAGTCATTGGGGGCTTTGCAGAGTGGGTGTTCTTCTTTTCGCTCTTTTCAACCATTCTGTGGGGCTTAGTGGGGCTTAGTGTAATGCCCGATTTGCGTCTACCAGAGACCGCGGTTACAGTCAGTCAGGTTATTCCTCCCAGCGGTATCGGAGATCGGCGCAATCGGCGCAGAACAGTCCGGACTTTCATGCCAAACGGAAGAGGGGGGTGCAGCCCTCCACCACTAATGGGAGGCAGGCTAAACCCCAACAATGGCTGTCTTCAGAACAATCTACTGGGGGGCAGGGTGGCGATGCACATGGACGAGTAGTGCAAGATTACGTTGGACCGTTGGGGGTTGGACACGGTGCATCTAGGCCACTCGCTTGAGTGTTCCCCAGTTTCCATTCCTCCAGTGTATCCCTCACCTTCCCATCCTACGGCAGGAGGTAATCCTTATGCTACAGAAAGGGGCTATAGAATTGGTCCCAGTGGCAGAGAGAGGGCAAGTGGTCTATTCCCGCTACTTTGTAGTGAAGAAACCCAACGGCAAGTGGCGACCCATACTGGATCTTCGTGCGTTGAACAAGACTCTGCAACGCCTGAAGTTCAAGATGCTCACTCTTCAGGAAGTTATCCGGTCGTACAGCCGAACAAGTTTCTGGCGTCTTTGGATTTACAGGACGCATACTTCCACATTCCCATGCGTCGGCGGCACAGCAAGTTTCTGCGCTTTGTTTTAGGAGAAGATCATTACCAGTTTCGGGTACTCCCGTTCGGGCTAAAGTCGTCCCCCCAGGACGTTTATCAAATGTTTGGTGCCAGTGGCAGCGTGGCTCCGGCGGGAGGGTCATCACGTATACCCGTACCTAGACGACTAGCTGGTGCGAGGCTCATCACCAGGCGAGGCAGAGGAAAGTCTTGGTGCTACCATGTGGCTGTTGCAATGGCTAAACTTTGCCATAAACTTTGAGAAATCCTTTCTGTCGCCTTCCAAGGACTTTGTGTTTCTGGGGGCAGAGTTTCGGACTCAAATGGGACTAGTGAAGCCCGCGGGCGAAAGGGTCAGGAAGCTCCTGCAAAGGGCAGCAGAGTGGAAGGTATGGCGCAAGGGTGTCCGTCCAGACCTACATGTAGCTGCTGGGGGCTATGGCGTCCTGCATTCCACTGTTACTGAACTGTCGTCGCTTCATGAGGCCGGTCCAAGAGTTCCTCGCAGACCGGTGGGCTCAGAGTCACGGCTCTTGGTCAGACAAGTTGGTGATCAACAGCGCTCTGGTGGAGACTCTTCGCTGGTGGCAGTGCTCGGACAATCTGGTTCAGGGCATGCCGTTGCTGGAACCGGAGTTCCAATTTACAATTGTGGCAGATGCCTCTCAGACAGGATGGGGGGCACATCTCGGCGGTTCACAGGTTCAAGGCCTGTGGTCTCGAGTGGAGTCTCGGTTCCACATCAATGTGCTCGAGTTGAGAGCGGTACATTGGGTCCTCAAATCGTTTCTGCCACGCATACGTGGTTCAGGGGTGAGGGTGTTGACAGACAATACCACCGCAATGTTTTATCTCAGGAAACAGGGGGGCACGCATTCCATGGTGCTGTCGAATGAAGCACAGGAACTTTGGCATTGGGCTCTGTTGCACGACATTGGCATTGTGGCGTTTCATCTGCCGGGAGTGTTGAATGTGCAGGCAGACGTGCTCAGCAGGGATGTAGGCCAGCTCCACTAATGGCAGCTGAAGGAGCAACAGGTGTCCATGATCTTCCAGAAATGGGGCCATCCTCTGTTGGATCTCTTCGCAACGAGGGAGAACAAACAGTACAGGGAGTTTGCCAGCAGGTGGGCTCACCCGGAGTCTCTGGGGGTTGCGTTCTCGTTCCCGTGGACGACCGGTTTGCGTATGCCTTTCATGCATTTCCGCTCATCTGACGGGTCCTCCAGTGGATTCGGAGATACCCATGCCGTGTGATTCTGGTGGCTCTGTTCTGGGCCAGGCACCCGTGGTTCTCGGATCTTCTTCACCTGTCGGTGGCAGGGCCGATTCGGTTGGAAGCAATGCCAGACTTTGTCTCAGGACAAGGGCATGGTGTGGCACCACAATCTGGGGTCCCTCAGCCTGACGGCTTGGTTCCTGACTACGCTGAGTTTGGCCTGCTAAGGGTTTCCAGTGACTGTCACCGAATTTTGGAGGCGGCAAGAGCACTGTCCACAAATGTTTCCTATGCATGTAAATGGAAAAGGTTTTGTGTGTGATAGGGAGGGGGGAGGACTGTAATGTGTAACATGTTGATGTAATATCAATAAGCAAGTATATGGAAATGTCCTACATGTTGGTTATGTTTGGTGTGTTGTTTACAAAAATAATAATAAAAAAAATAACATAAGGTTTTGTGTGTGGTGTAAGGGCCGACCGGGGGTGGATCCTTTGAAGATTTCCCCTGAACAAGTTCTTCCCTACATGTTGCAGTTGGTGGAAAAGGGACTGGCGTTATCATCCATAAAGGTACACATGGCAGCGATTTTTAGATTTACTTGGAGGCGACATGCGGCTGCTCTATTTAGTGATCGCCTAATCAAACATTTCTTGAAGGGGTTGTTTCGGACTTTTCCTCCGGTCAAGAAGTTTGCGCCGGTTTGGAGCCTTAATGTGGTTCTTTCGGGTCTGATGAGACCGCCTTTTGAACCACTGTCGATGGCTCCTTTGCAGTTTCTGTCATGGAAGGTGGCTTTCCTGGTGGCCATTACTTCGGCCAGGAGGATATCTGAGTTGCAGGCATTGGTGGTGGATCCCCCATACTTGAGGTTCTTGAAGGACAAAGTTGTGTTGACTACAAATTCACACTTTATTCCTAAAGTGCCAACGTTTCACAAACTCTCTTCTATTGTTTTGCCTTTGTTTTTTGCTTCAGCGTCCACGCCTGCTGAACAGGCTCTGCATTCGCTGGACGTAAAGAGGGCGTTGAAGTTTTATTTGAATCGTACTCATGATTCCAGGAAATCTAAACAGCTGTTTGTGGCTTATGGGCCGTCCATCAAGGGACGGGCAATCTCCAAACAGGGACTGTCTCGTTGAGTGTCCTCTGCTATTTCGTTCTGCCACACTAAAGCTGGAAAGCCTTTGGGAAGGACTCTAAAGGCACACTCGATGAGGTCTACGACTTAATCGGCGGCATTATGGTCGGGGATTCCGCTGGTGGACATTTGCCAGGTGGCCTCCTGGGTGATGCTGCATACCTTTACCCAGCATTACTGTCTGGGGCAGCAGCATGGTGATGTGCAGGTGGGACGGGCGGTCCTGCAATGCCTATTTCAATAAGGTAAGCCCTGCAGCTTTGGGGTGATTTCTTTGTTGAACTTGATCACTGTATGGGATTTATTGGTCTCATGTCTGTGATTATGTTTCTGTATTGGTTTGCATTTGCACTTCACCATGCATGATTGGTACTGCTATGTAATCTATTCACAACGTGCGAATCCATGAAAGATCCAATGCTGGAGAAGGGAGTAGTTTCTTACCTGTAACTCCATTTCTCCAGCGTTGGTATCTTTCATGGGTTCACATGCGCCCTCTGGCCGCCCCTGCATGCAAACCTGAATTGGGTTGCCTCCACTTTGGAGGTTAAAATCTGAAGGGAAGCCGCGGGGGTGGGGCTGTTTATAGCCTATGTCCTATTGGTGGGGACTAAAGCACCCAAAAAGGATGTTGATAGGACACTAAAGTGTTGAAGTTTTCCATAGGAAAACGTTATGTTACAGTGACCGAGGTTCCCAGCCTGACGACGGGGAATATTCACAGCATGTGAATCCATGAAAGATACCAACGCTGGAGAAATGGAGTTACAGGTAAGAAACTACTCCCATCCCCTGTTAGTGATCCATTCACCTTAAGTAACCCCAAGTTCCTTAAAGACACAAACCATTGGTCACCATTATGGGATTTCTTCCGCGAAAGACCTTGAAAATCTGTCCTACTAGGGGAGTCAAGTTCCAGCTCTCCCCCGACCGACATGTGCAATTTAGATCCCCCACCAATGCAATATGACCATTTGCCCTTCTAGCTCTCCATGTGGTCACTGTATTTTCCAATAGTTTCAGGAAGTATTTTAATGGTTTAACTCCCTCATGCCAATACATATTGATTAATAAAACCCACATTTGATCTCCCACCTTGTTGGTGGCAAACTCAATAGCCAGCACACTTGACTCAGAAGCAACCTCCTTAGCCAGCATAATTCCTGACCCTTGTTTTATCAGGGTATTAAAGCCACCCTTTGGTCTTCCCACCACCCCCCTGCAGACCGCCTGAAGAAAAACCTCATAAACGCCAATACAGGGGGAGTTCAACAACCGGTGGTCTTGAAGGCAAACAAATTCATGCGCTCTTAATATCACATTAAGATCTGGAGTCTTAAGTACACAGTGACCTCTGGAATTCCATGAGACCAGACTGGCCTTCCCATTACCAACTAGAGAGGATGTTGTGCCCTTGTCACTCCAATCATTAGATATTGCAGGTAGGAGACTAGACCAATCTTCATTCAAATTGCACACACTATAACTTTTCTCAGGGAGATAAGCTAAGATTTTTTCCCATATTCCCCAATTTCTTTTTAAGTTATTTGCTGGGCGTTGGTCATTTAACCTCTTTTGAGGGCCATTAACTCTCCTGGTTTCTGTCGATTCTGTTGCACTAATTTTAAAACCCTAAACCACGTAATAGTGAAAATTCACGCAGAATTATGTCAGCCACCAAACTAGACCCCACATGCACACTGACAACGTGTGTTCTAAGTGGGTGACAACATTCCACTCTCTCAATATCCCTAGTTCCAATACCATAAAGATCTGGAATTTCTGAAAAAAGTAACAGAATTGCTGTGCTGTTCAAGATCAATCGTGGATCTTCCTTAAACAAACTCTGTATCTTAATGTAGCGTTTACCATACATATTTCCCCCTTAAGTTACCTTTTAGGGGTGCAGACAATTCCCTGTGACCTGACTCTACCCCCTCGACTTCACTCCCCTACTATCACTTATGTATGAGAATTGCTTGTTTATGGGCAGTGATTTAGATATCACACACAGTTTGTCATACAGTGTCCACAATCCCAACGTTTTGTTCTGGTAACTACAGCATGTTGTTCAACCATTTCTTTCACCTTGACAATCAATGTATCCAACTGTAGCCCTCTCTTCTCTATATTCACTTCCCTAACCTTTGTCAGTGATGGATTACTGAGTAAAACATTTTTTTGATGGACTGAGTCTGCTGGGTCGTAGTGGGTTTGGGGATTTTCCGAGGAAGAGGCTCTTGTGGGGTTTTGTACTACTACTCTTTTCAATGATTCAATGATATCCAAAAATTGTGACCCCCTGTTTTCCTTGGGCCCTATATCTGTAACAAAACGCGGCCCCAGTAGGTCCCCACCCTTGGAAGCCTGTGGGGAACAGACATGTATGTGAAGAGGAACATAATTTCCCTTCCCATTCATCCTTCGCTCGAGGGGAGCAAACTCACTATCTTACTCTGTTTGGACTGAAACTGCATAACACACTAATGATTCTTTGGTTTGGTTAGAATTTTGCCCAAAAGTGATTGCTGAGCCCAGAGATGCTCCCCATGAAGCAACATCAGCCACTTTGTCGAGGGGGGCTTCCCTTGTTGCCCCTTGACTTAAAACGCAACATTTGTATCAGTTTGTGTCGATCCCGAAGATGATTCCTTTTTGGAAGAGCCACCCAACCGTAGCCGTAGAAGTGGTAGGCTGTTGCTGGTCAATTCGTGATTCAAAGGAAGACCGTCGATAATCCGCGGGCCGGACATTGAGGCATCAGAATCCGATTATATTTCCACTTTTTCGGAGAGGCCGTCCGTAATTGCTTTCTGTAGATGAGCTGGTTTGGAGGCTTCCCCCTTCTAGAAACCTAGATCTTTGGTGCATCCGGAGCCCTCTGTGCACTCGATAGCAGAATGTGATTTAGCAAAGGCGTCTTTTATATATCAGGTCGCGAATGAATTTGCAGGAAGATTGCCTGTTATGTGAGGCCTGCCATTTTTAGCTTTTTGCTCCTGCTGATTTACATGTTTCCGTTTTTATGTATAGCTTTCCTTGGTGGAGAAGAAATTGAAATGATGACCTCTTTTGCCTGAGAGGTATTGCCTTGGCCACACGACTCACTTGTAAGACCCCCCGGTCAGCCACAGAAAGGTTTGGCTGAGCCTGAGACAACATTTCCGATTCCTTTACCATTTCAATTGCCCGGGTCAGGTCCAACGGACCCCTTTTTGATTTAGTGGAATTTTGTAAAAAGTGAGCTTTCAATTCGGCTTCATTTGAAACGGCATCCAGTTTCTTTAAAATGGAGACTAGGGTTATCGAATGAACCTGTAATTAATGCTTTATTTCCTCACATAAGGATGTAAACGAGGAGAGCACGTAGTTTAAAGCAAAAAGGGAGGAGGCATGGATTTAGGAGCAGGGGGGTAGATGATGTCATATTTGGAAGAGTTATCGGATAAACTTCTTAACGATTTCGTTGGGGCTACTTTAAGAAAGTTTGATGATTTGCCCCTTTTGTCATATGATTTAACTGTCCCATATAGCTTCCCTCATTTTCTTGTTTGGGCAACATAAAGTCATTTGATCTGCTTTTTGGTTTTCGATTCTGTCTTCTCTTAAGGTGCCATAAAATGATGGGTGGCAGAGAAAACAGTTGGATGGAAGGATATATCGGGGGTGAAGGACGGGAAGGGGATGATGATTTGTGTGCCATCAGCCGAAAGGTGGTAGGAGATGCCGAAGGAACTGATATGTTTACCCACTGATGATGTCTAGAGAAGGGGGCTGTGAACAGATCCTTGGGGAACGCCCACTGGGAGTGGAGGGAGTGGTGGTGCCAGATGGGAAAGGAGCAATTCAATGGATATTGGCAATCCAGTCAATAGCAGAGGCGTAAATGGCAATGTTAGAGAGGATGCGTAGGAGAGAGGTGTGGCCCTCAGTGCCAAAGGCAGCAGACAGATCAAGGAGGAGAAAGGAAGAGAGTGCAGGGATGATCAGCGCAGAGGAAGTGGGAGATGTGTGTGGAGCACCTGCTGCGCAACACGTCAGAAGGGAGTGGAAGAGTCCATTTGTATCCAGGTAGTCACACCCCACACTCTAGAATGTTCCAGTTATTCAATTTCCACTGCTGTCTGCTACATTATCCCTCACAACAGATGTGTTACAGTGCATCCGGGGCCACAGTCCCCTAGTTCCATGTGCTACGGCCTGGATACACTTGCCTTTTTTGATCTTGCTGTGTTTGGAGCAGTGCTGCACAACGGTGAAAGAATGGGGTGCATTGTGCTTTTAACCAGAGATTAAAACAATTGGGGTCGGATTTTACCATGGGGGTGGCATTTGGGCGCAGCCAGAGGTAGCAGCTGCTACCCCTGGCATCCTCCTTGCTACTCCTGGCAGTGCCTCTGTTAACCTGGGTCAAAGAGGCACTGTCCGTGGCATCTAGAATTGTGTGTTTCTCACTGGCATCCATTTCAATATAGAAAGGAAACAGCAGTCTAAATCAGTGGTATTCAAACTGTGGGTCGCGACCCCCTAGGGGTCCGCGGGTGCATCCCAGGGGGGCCCTGAGAGCTCAGCATGAAAAAAGATTTTTTTTTTTTTTTTTTTTTTTTTTTTTAGATTGGGAGAAATGGGCAGGGGTGGCCCACATGGGCGGGCTGAAGCATGAAACTGTCTCAGGCAACAATGAAAAAGTGGCCCACAGTTGTAAATGGATATTCATTCCTTTAGTCACAGACTGGGCCTCATTACTACTATGGCGGACCAGTAACAACGGTGCTGGTAAGCTACCGGCACCGTTGCTACCGTTCCGCCATAGTAAGAGTTGTGCTCGTGGGTGCTTGACAGCCCCCGCCAGGTCTGACCTCAGCTCGTCGGATGCACCAGCACCGTTATTAACGGTGCCGGTGCATCCGAGCTCTCCCTTCCCATTTGAGCCATATGGGGCTCAAATGGGAATGGGGATCTACCGGCACCTTCGAAAGGGCAATTATCATGTCCGCCTAACTCGGCATGACCTAGTAATTGCCCATTCGCGGGTGCCAGACCCGGATGCAACTCCAGTGGCAGCCGTGCCGGTTTTACCGGCACAGCTACCGCCAGAGTAGTTATGAAGCCCACTGTTTCAATAGTACCCAAAGGGGTGCTTTGTGTTAAAATGTAAGTAAATTGTGATATATTCAGCAACAATGGTCAACATTACTAACTGCATAGTGGCCCCTCACCCATTATGGAGGAGCTAAGGAGCCAGCCCAGTGAAACAGTGAGCACTCCCTCAGCTGCTTTATCCAGCTAATGGAGTGCTCCTGGGCTGGCTGAACTGTCAAAGGGAAACACTGTTTCCCTTTGACAGTTCAGTTTAGTTCCCCAGCCGCACATGCTCACTGAGCCATGCAAGTGCTGGGGCGTTTTGCTTCGCCAGCATTGCATAGCTCATTGGAAATGCTGGCTGGGGCACTGCATGTCTGTATGTCCGAGAGGGAGCTCCTGCGCCTCCTCGCACATACGGACAGAGCAGCTGGAGCAGCACCCACACACAGGCCAATGCAGAAGGTACGTTTATGTTCATTGTTTTTATTTAAACATGTGTATGGATGCGTTATGAGTGAGTGTATGGTGATGGATGCTCATGTGAATGATAGAGTGATTGCTGTATGAATGTGCAGCGCCTTGCATATACACATAATCATGTTCATTGTGTTAGGACCAGTGGGGCCCAGGGGACAGGGATGGTATCTTTTTACCGGACATCTATCATTCAAAACCCTCTGCCTTGTCCACAAGGCTTTCTGGGGCCTCGGTCCAAAATACCTTCAGCTATTCCTCCGCAAATACCTCCCCTCTCGAGCTCTTCACTCCTCTACCTCCAACTCCCTCAGGGTCAGTCGTTTATCAAAGAAACGAGCTGGGGGTAGATCTCCGTCTTCGGCTGGGGCCTCCCTCTGGAACAGCGCCCTGCCACTCTAAAACTTGAGGAGAACCATCTTTCTTCCTGCACTTATCAGACCTACCCTGTCTGCTGCCTTAAACGTAGCACTTGCAAATTGCTGGCTGCACTACCACTGTTTGTTGCCTTTATTATTTATTTATTGTTATTTATCTGTTTCTCCTCTGCTTCGCACTTTCCACTTCTCCCCCCTTCCATGCACTTTTCCCCTCACACTTGCGCGTTCTCAATGTCACTGGGCCTAGTAAGATCGCTGTTTTATTCTCCTCTGTTCCCCTCCCTTGCCTTGTCACGCTCTGAAACACTTGTGTACGAGCGCGATAGAAATAAAATATCAATGCCTGCCCCCTGGACTCCCAGCAACAATTGCAAACTGTTTGGCTATTTACCCATTTTTTGTTAAAAGTATGCTCTACAATGCAACATTTTAACCTATTATTTAAAAAGAAATTCACAGGGGGAAACCCCCCCGAACCTCCCCTTAATGCCCTTCCACTTAAAAAAGATTCACCAGCCGCCACTGGCCCTCAGACTGTGTTGGGAACGGGATGGGGGAACCGAGGGACTATGGTGGGAGCACAATGGGCGGGAACCATGGGATAGTGATGGGAGCAGAGTGGGGAGAGCCCTGGGTGTGTGATGGGGTGGGGAGAGACCAGCGACTGGGTAGGAGTGGGATGAGGGAGCCCAGCGACTTTGATGGGAGCAGGTGACGGCGCGCAATATATACTGTCCATTTGGCATTTCTGGGGGGTCCCGACCTGCCCAAATTTTGCTCAGGGGGGCCCTGGCCAAAAAAGTTTGAAGACCACTGGTCTAAATCATTCTTTTATCATTTAAAAAAAGAAAACACTACATTCATTGTGTGAAATCGGCTTGTAATGTTATGGACATTTGTATAGCGCCTCTCGCCATTGGGATTGTCCCAAGGCACTTTAGGTAGAACGCCCTGGGGGGACCGAAGTCCAGGTATGGCAGATTTGTTTGCATTTTAGCCAATACCAAGGTGGGTGGGGTGGCTACGTCCCTGTTAGTCGAGCTGGCCTCTGGATGGGTGCTGAGAGGTGGTCTGGATAGTAAGCAAGAGCTGGAGAGGTATGTTGAGTTATATGAATGAATTGTTTTCGTGGGGATAGCTGCATTCTTATGGCAGAGGTGTTGTGCAAAGTGTCTTTGGGGTATGGTAGCCGATTGCGTGCGGGTGGGTGGCCATGCCTTCGGCTAGTTTCCATGAGCATGCAGTGTGTTACATACCCGTGTGTTCTGGCTGGTTTCTTTGTTGCTTAAATGCGCTGAATTTGGAGTGCTCCGTGCTGAATTTGGAAGGGGGTGAGTTCAAAGTGCGGCTGGATTTTACACATTGTCTCTATAAAATGCATCTAATATAATACATTGGCCAGACTCCAACATTCAGCAGGATTCAATATGCCTAGTCGCTTAAGGGTTAAATGATTTTCAAGGAAACATTATTCATAAACTTCTTCTATTTAAGGCAGGCTGGTCCTCTTGGAGGGTGCATTTTTGCCAGAGCATCGTTTTTGTTATGATGCACTAGCTTATTTATAATGTGCTTAATACCCAGAGGTTTGTAAGCGCGGACCCGTGGATCGAACCTGTGGTGCTCCGTGTCGTCTACGTTGCCACTGAACAATCCTCCCCAGACATGATGTTGTGGCAATATGTATTTTCACAGATTAGGTTAAAGCAATAATGCACGTTACTATTCATGAATAGGAATGAGCAAAACGTGTTAATGGTTTTGACAAGGGAAACTCCTGGATAGCTCAGGGGCAAGGTGCTCGCCTTGGAAGCAAGACTGCACGCGCTTAGAAACCTCTGGGTATTAAGTGCGTTATAAATAAGCTATCATATCTGTTGCCCCATGCCAATGTTATTCTTTCTGCGGCAGCACTTGTATTTGCGCATGTATAATCTGGAAAATAAAATGACGCACCTTAATGCAAAGAAACAAACAAATACGGGATCAACTATTCCCAAATCACACATGCAGCGCTTCATTGTTTAGCACTGTCTAAAAGGTGAATTCTATTTAGCAAGATACTATGTGGATTCGCTTTGTGGCGCAATGACTAGCTGAGGAAGTCTACATGTAAGACGCCTCCTGAAGCCCCCCCAACCCGACATCAGAGTGGTTTGAGGGGGAGGTCAGGCTGTATCTGTGCCAGAGGATGTAGACTTGGCATATTAGGCCAATGCGGGGAAGACCAGACAACTCTCAGGTGAGGCTGTAATTGGCATAAGATGGCAGCGCCCCTCTGCTGTGACAAGTCTGCCAGGTGGGACCAAGCCTGATTTACATGTGGTCTTTCCCCTTCTCTAATGGCTTGGCAGGCTGAAATGGCACGTGCCTGAGATGAAGAATAGAGTGCCCTTGTTGGACACCTGCACGTGCCTGGGATGAAGAGTGGAGCGCCCGTGTTGGACACCAGGCACGTGCCTGGGATGAAGAATGGCTCGCCTGTGTTGGACACCCAGCACGTGCCTGGGATGAAGAATGGCTCGCCCGTGTTGGACACCCAGCACGTGCCTGGGATGAAGAATGGCTCGCCCGTGTTGGACACCCAGCACGTGCAAGGGATTAAGAATGGAGTGCCCGTGTTGGACACCCTGCACGTGCCTGGGATGAATGGAGCGCCAGTGTTGGACACCCGGCACGTACCAGGGATGAAGAATGGAGCGCCCGTGTTGGACACCCTACACGTGCCTGGGATGAAGAATGGCTCGTCTGTGTTGGACACCCGGCATGTGCCTGGGATGAAGAATGGCTCGCCTGTGTTGGACACCCGGCATGTGCCAGGGATGAAGAATGGAGCGCCCGTGTTGGACACCCTGCACGTACCTGGGATGAAGAATGGAGAGCCCGTGTTGGACACCCAGCACATGCCTGGGATGAAGAATGGAGCGCCCGTGTTGGACACCTGCACGTGCCAGGGATGAAGAATGGAGCGCCCGTGTTGGACACCCAGCACGTGCCTGGGATGAAGAATGGCTCGCCCGTGTTCGACACCCAGCACATGCCTGGGATGAAGAATGGAGAGCCCGTGTTGGACACCCAGCACATGCCTGGGATGAAGAATGGAGCGCCCGTGTTGGACACCCGGCACGTGCCAGGGATGAAGAATGGAGTGCCCGTGTTGGACACCCAGCACGTGCCTGGGATGAAGAATGGCTTGCCAGTGTTGGACACCCAGCACGTGCCAGGGATGAAGAATGGAGCGCCCGTGTTGGTCACCCGGCACGTGCCAGGGATGAAGAATGGAGCGCCCGTGTTGGACACCCAGCACGTGCCTGGGATGAAGAATGGCTCGCCTGTGTTGGACACCCGGCACGTGCCAGGGATGAAGAATGGAGCGCCCGTGTTGGACACCCTGCACGTACCTGGGATGAAGAATGGAGAGCCTGTGTTGGACACCCAGCACATGCCTGGGATGAAGAATGGAGCGCCCGTGTTGGACACCCGGCACGTGCCAGGGATGAAGAATGGAGCGCCCGTGTTGGACACCCATCACGTGCCTGGGATGAAGAATGGAGCGCCTGTGTTGGACACCCTGCATGTGCCAGGGATGAAGAACGGAGCGCCAGTGTTGGACACCCAGCACGTGCCAGGGATGAAGAATGGAGCGCCCGTGTTGGACACCCAGCACGTGCCTGGGATGAAGAACGGCTCGCCTGTGTTGGACACCCGGCACGTGCCAGGGATGAAGAATGGAGCGCCCGTGTTGGACACCCTGCACGTACCTGGGATGAAGAATGGAGAGCCCGTGTTGGACACCCAGCACATGCCTGGGATGAAGAACGGAGCGCCAGTGTTGGACACCCAGCCCGTGCCAGGGATGAAGAATGGAGCGCCCGTGTTGGACACCCTGCACATGCCTGGGATGAAGAATGGAGCGACAGTGTTGGACACCCTGCACGTGACTGGAATGAAGAATGGAGTGCCCGTGTTGGACACCTCTTGAGTTGAATCTCTTTTTACACACTTTTATGTGAGACTTCCTTATACTACTGCATTTTGAAACGTGGGCAAGGAAATCGTGATTAATTGCGATTATCCATTTTGCTGCTCCCCGAAAGCCATCATTTGGATTCCAAAAATGAATGATCCTGGGGGCTGCCGCTCTGCCATCTCTCTCGCTGGGACGCCGCCATTGTCTTGGAACCAGCTGAATAATTTTGCTTGGCTCGATTTAATAACGAGGTATTGCTTGTATAGCGCTTTCCATGGCTTATTTGGGTTCTCGTATACTTGGCAAATAAAATGTTTATGAATATTACGCAACTATAATTGGGCTTCAATTCGCACTGGGAGAATGGTTGGTTGTCTGTGCAGTGAGGAGAGTATGGCCATAATTACACAGCAAATGCCATCTGCCTTTGTACCATTTTTACACAGAAGAGAGAACACAGTCTCAAGCAGACACGGAAATCTTCCCTCTGTGTCTGCCCCATCTTCCTTGACTCCTTGCTGTCTATGATTCACCAGGTTAGCGCCATTGCATCCTCGGAAGCACTCACAACCAAAATCATCAACGCGCTCAAACCCTACCTGTCAACCAAAAATGGCCTCTCTATAGCTAGGGCTAACATTGGGCCAAACGGGATTATTGTAACGCCCTCTTCATGGGCACCTCTGCCAAAAACCTCAACAGGTTACAAGTAACTCAAAACAATGCCCTCAGAGTGGCACTGAGCATCCCTAAAAGGGAACATCTCTCACAGACCAGAAGAGATGCGCACTGGCTTCCAGTTAAAGAGCGCATTCTATCCAAAACTAAGGCCATCACACACAAATGCCTCTCGCACGGGCCCCCCTATTTATCTGAAAAAATAACACCAGTCACGTCCACCAGACCCATCCGAGCCCACCTTTCCAACCAGATCTATGTGCCCACCTTCAAAAGATCTAAAGTGGGAGGCTCCAGCTTCCAACATCTAGCACCAAAATACTGGAATGCCCTGCCCACATCATACACCGTCTTCCGTAAAGCCCTTAAAACCATACAATTCAATGAATACATGAGAGTGAGCACTTCATCACTTTTCCCTCCTGCCCTCCACATGAACTGTACCTAGCACACACCCTAGAACTGGTGCCTTTGCGCATGACCCAGCTCCTCTTTAACCACGGAACTGTGTATGCCAAACAGACTACCACTCTCACTGCAACTCTTTTGTCTCTGTTTTTCTCCATGACTATCCACTAGCATTGTAGTTCCTCCAACGGGTCCCATTGCAACCAAGGGACAGCTATTGTAAGTGTAACTCTGACTGTTTTCTAACCAGGTTTTGATTGTCATCATTATCCTACTCTGTTTTCCTCTGGCAACTAAGTAAGCCTCCTGTAACAGCGCCACAGTGCTTAAGGGTTGATTTGTGTGCTTTATAAATGTAAAAATTAAAATGAGCAGTGACTGTTCTATGTGAACTTCAGGCAGTGTGTTGCCTTTCACAATAAATAAACGAAATGACTTTCATGGAGCGGTACATGGCCGCACTTCTTATAAAGCCATCAGGGTCCATACACAGATAGGGAAGATAGCATTCCATGACAGAGCTATCTTCCTGGGTCGCATTCGCATGAGGTGTTGCCAACGAGTGAATTTATGATGTGAAAAAGACTTGTTTGGGGTTTGCAGATGTTCCCGGTCTTATGAAGGAGCCTTGGTTTTACTAAAGGGGATGTCTCAGGAGGTGCACATCAAACACTGCCTAAGTTGCCTTGATTCATCGAATGAGTGGCTAATTGTAATTTACTACCTGATTAGAAGAAACTAATCACTGTGGAACAGCACATGCTGATGACATAAAAAGCCATTTTTAGGGGTTGTGCTTTTTGGTTAGAAATAGCCATTGAAGCAACAATATATAGGTAATGTTTAGGGTCCTTGTATAGGGGTTTGCCAAGGAGGACCATGGAACACATAGTGTATCTGATATGCAAAATAATGGACGTTGTGTATATAAACTGTAACTTTGTAAGACGTGGCGAGCAAGTTGTGAGTGCAATTCCAAGGCGTTGTCTAACACTCCCAGCCATATTGCATGTAATAAAACCTGTTTTTATTGCAAGACTTGCACTCTTATTGCCACTTGGATACATGATTATCGAACAGGTTGCGGGTTTACCCTACACTATGGCATGTCATTTTATACTGGTGCTAAGGGGAAAGACAACATGAGTGTTTTTATATTTGGGGGGCATTTGTGTACCCAAGAAAGATATGTTTTCTTACTATGGCATTTTTTACTTTCTTTAAGGGCAAAGCCAGCATGATGTTTTTCTTACATTGTGGGGCATTTGTGTAGTCAGCAAAGACCTGTTGTCTTACTATGACATCACATTGTATACAGGCTTTAAGGGGAATCCAAGGTGAGGGTTCTCAGATATGGGGAAGGGAGGTGGGGAAGAGGGGGTGGACGATTGTGTGGCCAGCAAAAACATGGGGCCTCATTACAGGTCTGGCGGTAACCCTTCCTGTGCTACCGGCGGGTTGGCATCGGACCTGTAAAACAATTACTGGTGCCTGACTTCTCAGTGCCACCGTGAGATTACAACTCTGGCAGCCTGGGAAGTCAGGTGCAGGACTCTATGGGAGTGGGGACACGGAAGTGCTGTAACCGTTGCTAACGGTGCCGGCGCTTCCGTGGAGTGTTTTCCTAACGTGGCCGCTGCGCCCGGCAGGGTCAGACCTGTTGGGCACATCGGCCACGGCAGGCAAACATTGAGTTTGCCGGTCTGGAAAGAAGGGTGCCGGTGAGCTTACCGGCACCCTTGTTTCTGGACCGGCAAACTTATAATGAGGCTCATGCTTTCTTATTGTGGCATGGCATTTTATCCTGGCGTTAAGGGCAAAGCCAACATGATGATTGTTCTTACATATGGGTGGGCATTTGTGTAGCCAGCAATGAAATGTTTTCCTACTATTGCCTATTGCATAGCAGTCTATATTTGAATTAAAATCAAGGCTGAAATGAGCAATCTTAGATACAGGGTGGAGGGCATGTGTCAGCCAGCAAAGACATGTTTTCTTACCAGGGCAAGGCATTTTATATTGGCTTTAAGGGCAAAGCCAAAATGATGATTTTTCTTACATATGGGGGCCTTTGTGTAGCCAGAAAAGACATGTTTTCTTACTATGGATGGCATTCTATAAGCTGTAAATTGCAAAGCCAAGATGAGTGTTCTTAGACATTGGGGCAGGTGGGGCTTTTTTATAGCCAGCAGAAACATGCATTCCTACTATGGCATGGCATTTTACAATAGCATTAAGGGCAAAGCCAACATGATGAGTGTTCTTACATGAGGGAATATTTTTGCAGCCACCAAATACATGCTTTATTACTTTGGATTGTCATTTTATACTGGCATTGAAGGCAAATCCAACATCAAGAGTACTCTTATATGGGTGTGTGGGGGCCTTTCAGTATTCAGCAGAGATGTGTTTTCTGATTGTGGCTCTGATTCATTTCCAGGCATTAAGGGGAAAACCAACGTGATGAATGTTCTTGCGTGGCCATACTGCCCTACATTGTTGCAACCAGTCTGGGCAGTTTTTCTTACTATGGAATGCCATTTTTTACTGGCATTGTGGTAAAACCCAAAAGGAATATTTTGTTATGTGGGGATAGGGCCATCTATTGGCGTGGACATGGTCTCTTATAGTATCATACCTAGCTTTGTGGGCAAAGTAAAAATGCGTATGTTCTTACGTGGAAATAGTGGCATATATTGGTGCAGCCAGCATAGACATGTATGGGCGAAGTCAGCATGAACATTCTTTTTACAATAGCATATAGAGGGCAAAGGCATCATGAAAATGTGCTGGGAAATGCTCCTGTGGGCTGTTGGTGACTTGGCATCTCATGGATTTATTTGCCATCTTACCCACAAAGCTAATTGTAAACTTTGTGGCATTTTACTAAATTGTTCACCGAACATGTGTTGTAAAATGCATCATATTAACACATATTCATAGTAAATGAATATGTGCCGCCAGATAAAGGAATCACCAGCTACCCCTGCACTTGAGGGTCGATTCCAGTACTTTCTTCTCTGATCTTCTCTGATTGTGCTGCTGACGAGACCAGCAAGTAAGCAGATGTTTCTGAATAAAGAAATGACAAACATGTTAGATTTTCCATGGCAGTGCAGAAATGGAGAGAGAGACAGAGAGAGAAAGAAAGAGATATACTGTGAAGTACAGCCCCACACAGTAAACTTCAAACAAACCATGTTTTGTGTCTAGAACTTTGTTTTTGTGTGTGGCTTTGGATGGGCTCATGGACTTTGGTGCCCGTGGCTTTGGATGGGCTCATGGTCTCTGATGCCTGCAGCCTGTATCTGTTTCAGGGGGATGGGAGTTGAGGGTTTTTGAACCCCAGTTTCCTTTCATTATTAACAGTGGGTCTACCTTAAAAACAAGACCGCGTTCATCCTGAGCGGTTCTCTGCAGTCAGAACCAAGGTAGGAGCAAAGTACCTGCAACAGTGAGCTAGCTAATGCAGCGCGGCCTTTTAAGGTGGAGATGGGCTCACAGGCTATCCACATGCATATTACGATACAAAGGTGGACATTGACGAACCAACGTTTTCAGAAAAGTAACCAAACTGTGCCCCAAACTCTCCTGAAGGTCATCAATTGCAAGCATCATATTGCAGCGGGTGAGTCCAGCAGTACCAGTATTTTCATAGAGTAGAGCATGTGCAGCAAAGAAGTTACAGTATCCATGGGTAGGTGGAAGGATTGCAGTGCTGTATAAACATGTGATTATGGCCAATCGTTATTCCTTCAGAGCTCTTGTTCTCTGTCAATGCATTACTTATAGAGTAGAATGCTTTCCTTATAGAGTAGAATGCTTTACTTATAGAGTAGAATGCTTTATTCACATTGCAATCAATTGGCTGCAGTCTCTTCTTCAGGTCAACCTTTTAACGTTATTTGTAAAAGGTAAGCCCTTTGATTTGGGTCACGTCAATAATGATCTGGACCGGAATGATGGCATTTCACTCATGTCAAGGGTGCGTTTGCGATGATACACTGGAAAACAATTTATTAATTTTGAAAATGTACATTTAAGAAGGGCTAGCAATTGAGACTCACTGTAATAGGCTTTAATTGATTGTGAATTACATAGGACATCTCTAACATAGGGGTAATGATAGATTCATACAGCAGAATGATTTTCCCGCAGCTGAAAAGTTTGCATGTGAAATGTGCGAACCACAAACGTTTTGTACATTTCCCATGCAAACACACGTTCAAAACCCCTACATACCCACACCCCCACCCACAACACCCCCCCACCCATACACTCAACACACCCCCACCCACACCCCCCAACATAAACAAACCCTACTTACCTTTTTTACACGCTGAGTCCCTGCAGTGCCCGTTCCTTTTCACTTCTGTGATCGGGAATTTCACTTCTGTGATCGGGAACCGGTGCTGCAGGGTCCTTTTCCTTTTTTTTTTCGGGAGCTGCAGGGGTATCCCCCGCAACCCCCGCTCACTATACTCTAAAGAGAGTGTTGCGGGGGATAACCCTGTAGCCCCCACAGTCTTTTTTTTATGCTTGCCTACAATGCTACCACCAAAGGTTCGAACTTTTGGTGTTCGAACTTTTGGTGTTTGAACCTTTGGTGTTTGAACCTTTGGTGGTAGCATTTTTCTGACTTTTTGTACATTCTGACCTTTTTTTTCAGTCCGATTGTACAATTCCTTATAAACAGTATCTTCGTGCTGAAGGAGAAGCACAGACGCTAACTAATGTTCGTTTTTGCGATTTGCTCATTATTATATTTGATTTTTGATTTCTGACTTTCTTTTGCATCCCTTTATTTTATTTTCTTACCCACCATATCCTTACCTTTGCCCAACCCTCCTAATCTCTGTCTCTATCTCTGCCAAAATTAATAATTTTGGGGAAAAATCATAAAATATGAACTGATTAATTGTATTTAACATGCAATTGTATTTTTTATTTGTTCATTTTTCATTTTAATTTGACACATAGTATTTGTCCAGTTTTGAAGAAGGCCAGAGGCTGAAACACGTGTCACCTTTATGGACAAACTTTATGAATAAAAGCTTTACAAGTGATGCAGTCTGTGTGTTGGCATTGTATAATGCATTACAATAATGTAACCTACAATTTACTAATGTCCCGACAATAACTGGGCGGTCTCTCTCTGAAATAAGAGCTAACAGAGGCTTCAGGAATATAGGATGAAATTAGACAGTATTAACAATTTCATTAACCTGCAGGTTGCAATTGGGGTTGCCTGCTAGATGCAGCCATGGTTCTTTACCTTCGATGAAGACACGGTTAGGAAACGCACTGTAGAATATTAGCCAGTTTCTTCTTGGACCCAAATACAATGATTTCAGTCTTCGAAGGATTCAATTGAAGCTTATTCTCCAGCATCCAATGTTTTGTTTTACCTGCGCAAGATAATACTCTGTCCATTGCTTCCACTGGTTGTTTTAGCCGAACATAAATGTGTGCATCTTCGGCATACGAGCGGTATTGCAAATCAAATTGGGAGAAAATACTCTCCATTGAACGTATAAATAAATATTGCAAAATATGGGGGAAAATTAGATACAGATTCCAGGTTGTTGTGTAAGATTACTGATGATGATGGACGATTATCTACTGTTTGTAGCACTCACATGTGCCTTATAGCAACTGCTCACTCCCAAGAGTGTCACTAATGTGGCTGTGCAAACAGAAACACCTTTCCGATACTGCCCATGATTCCTATAATGTCTCTTCTAAATCTACGAACTATTGTAGAAAGCGTACAAAGAAAAGGTCACAGCAAAGAAAAAGTCACAAAATAAAAATATCTCAAGCTATGATGTATAATGAAAAAATGAATGCCATTAAGAACAATAGGTGCATAGCACATATGGGTTGTGCTGAAAAAAGCATTGTGATGGTAGATGATAACATAGATGAACTGTCCATCCCCAAAAACTGTTCCAACCAAAAATTGAACAAATCTGCATTTCTAAAACAAGCAGCTGAGAAAGAGAAACTAGTAGTTCAAATACACCATTCTGGTGACCTCTCTGATAATGAAAAGACTGTATGTAAGAGCGGAACATACAATATTAGGAACTACATGTATGACTCTGCAAGCAACCCAAAAAAGGGGAAGAGCACCTACAGATTGCATGTAGAACCTAAACCCCCATATAGGCCAAAAGTGAAAAAAAGTAAAAACTAAAAAGAATACAGGTATTGCTGATCATGTACTAGAAGCAGTCAAATGCATATGGGGAGATAGTCAGACGAATAATCCTGATAATATAATCACTCTAGCATGCCGGTAGGATCTCAAGATGTCTTGGAGGTTGACAATAACCTAGTATGTCGAGCTACAAAGCTAAAACATGATGCTAACCTACCGTCTAAATACGTGCGAAAGACACCCGATGACAGAAGTAGTAAACTTCTGAGTTCTGATAGCACCAATGCATCAGGCCACACCGACCATATAAATGCCCTACTGATGAAATCAATATTTGGTATTGATCATCGTCCTCCACTAAACCGAGCAGTAGTTCTACAAATCTTCCATGGCATTGTTCCTCTCTGCGTTATCTTGAATTATGATATATTGATTGTCGATCAGCTGGAGGACAAGACCAATGTAACATCTAATATATGGTGCCGCTCTAATGATATTAGTGAGTACATGCTAAGATTTGAAAATGACCTGTTTAAGTTTAGCGATAGTTGCTCTGAAGTCATGATGCTGGGGGTCAAATACCATTCTCGCTCTAGTGACTGAGTGCCATTGTAAAACAAATAGACCTGTTTTATCTATTGTGCCTGATTCGGGTCATAGTGCATATGCACAATAGCTTGAGCGAAAGAGTTACATCTAGCAACGTAGCAGGAGAGATCAGTGCAAACGACGGATACTGGCAATGGCTGCCCAGTGTCTTCAAGGCCCAGTTTGCAAAACACTCCCGAAGACATTGATATTATTTGCTCATGGAACACCAGAGGATTTTCCCACATTTCTGCACAGGAAGGTTTATTAGTATATATAGTTCTGTTTTGTTTTGTTGCTTGGCAGGAAACATGGTTAATGGAGACTTGTGATATTGATGGCTGTGGTACTATCCAAATGAACGCCACAAATGTACCCATTGGGCGACCTAAAGGAGGGCTGTTGATTTCTGTCCGCCATCCATGGACACTAAATGCCATTCAATTATGCCCACTGACAGTCCAAGTGGCTATTAATAGCGATAGCCCTATTGTCATTAGAATTCTAATTGTGAACATTTATGATCGACCTAACATGGCTGCTACTAAAGCTAACATCTCTGAAGCCAAACAAATCATGGATGACTATGGCAGCGGTGTGCCTATAATCATAACTGGAGACTTCAATGCGAGAATTGGCCTAAATAATAATTGGAAAAATGAGGATCTTGCATCTGAGCCATATATTACCTCAGACTCTAATAAGCAAGGTAAAGGATGGGCTAACCTATTTAGTGCATACAATTTGACTATGCTAAATGGTTATTGCCCTGGTGATGCAGGAAAAGCCTTTACGCAGATTAGCGGCAAGCAATGCTCCACTTAAGACTATATTATAGTTAATAATAAGACTCTTGCCATGGTGATCAACATGGCAGTGGTTGCTCGCGAAGAGAACGACCACTTACCAGTGTGCGCACTTATCAAAGTTAAGAGAGGAACTGAGCAGTACGATCTGAATGGTGACATTTATATTAACAATGGTGCTAATCGCATCAGATGGAATCCCACCAACCTTGACAAGGCCAACACTGTAGCAGTAAGCATCCTCTCCACTTTTTACAGAAATGGTACCAAATGCATGATAGCTGTAACCCGGAGACCTTGACAGAATTTTCTAGGATCGTTTGTACTATTAAAGACTCCACTGCCAGAAAGAGAATCTATAAGAGCCCAAGTGAACGTTGGAATCAGGGTACACGCTACGGTGGCAAATATGATCATCAAATTCAAGCATCCAAAAAGCATTTGCGTATTGAGATAGTGGATCTATTAAGAACTAGCCCTGAGACTTTGCAGTCAGAAAAGCTTTCTGTCTGTATAAAATCACTTAAAGATGCATATCGTAGATGGCTAAGGAAGTATAAAGCTGAGCACAAAATAATATAGGGTTACAATTGGCGCATCACACTAGATCAAATAATAGAGGGATCTTGAGTACCATTAACGCAGTGGCCAAGACCAATCTCCCGATAAATAGTGTGAGCGAGGAAGGATGGGAGACCCATATTAAAAATACACTACGATCTGGAGAGAGCAAGAATGATCTACATGTGACTGATTGTGCAATATGGTCATGTACA
The DNA here is from genome assembly GCF_040938575.1 of Ambystoma mexicanum. NCBI lineage: Eukaryota > Metazoa > Chordata > Amphibia > Caudata > Ambystomatidae > Ambystoma > Ambystoma mexicanum. The sequence goes on along the minus strand of NC_090932.1, from coordinate 1,474,985,970 downwards.
TCCACAGTTGCTGATATTACCAAACAGGTCAGATTACTACCTTTATCTCGAGCGGTTGGCTCAGATGGCACCTGCAATGGGCTTTTGCGGTTAGCCCCAGAGCTATGGGCCAACTCTCTCCATAGCCTTTTCTCTCACATTGGGAGTTGTGGCGTGGTCCCTCCTAGCTGGAAAGAGAGCATCATACTCCCAATACAAAAAAAAGGATGCTGGAATGGCCCTCTAAATGATCGCATGCTGGCTATTCCAGCGAAAATCTTTGCTAAAGTTCTTCTTAAGGAAGTTAACACGTGGATATATGACAATGCGATACTACCATAGAATCAAACGGGTTTTAGAGCTAAATCCAGCACCTCACATAACCTATTGATACTGGTTAGTTTGATCGAGCATGCATGGGCCTGTCGCCAACTTCCAGTATATGGTGCATTTATTGATTTCAGTCCATCCTTCGATACCATCTTGCGCAATCGCCTATGGACCAAACTTGTAGCATGGAAGATTCCCCAGGTCTGTTGTCCATGATCAAATTATTATACTCTCATACTTCAGTACGTGTGAGATTGGACGGAGAGGGGTGTGTGCGTGGCCAGTTCCAGACTGTACGTGGGGCCAAAAAGGGATGCATCTTGGCTGATACATTATTTAATCTATACTTGACCAATCTTGCTGGTGCCCTTGAAACAAATGGGTACTTTTCCGCTTAAAATCGGCAGTGTTTAGATGGACTGGCTTGGTTATGCAGACGATCTGTTTCTGCTAGATTACACCCCATCAGGATTACAAGAAAAACTGAAGATCCTCGGTAGTTATGCTAATGAAAATGGTCTGCAAATCAATATAGACAAAAGAAAAATGGTCACCTTCCTTGGAAAACCCAAATGTCATAAACTCAATCGTATGACGTGGAAGCTCGACTCGAATGTTGTTGAAGTGGTGCATTACTATAAATATTTAGGGGTCTACTTAGACAATAAATTAAATTGGGAGGCACAATGGCATGAAATTCATCAGCACACAAGGAGGTTGCTCCATTAAGACGATACTGCTATATTCTGCTAAGATTCTTCCGTGTATGACTTACGGTATCGAATTGTGGGGAGTCAGACTTCTCTCTGAGGTAGCAAAATTTGAGGCTATGATATTATGAATTTTATTTCGAATGCCAAAAACTATGCTGATTGCATATCTGTTACTAGAATTTAACATCATGAGGATCACGGCTAGAGTAGGATAAAAATGACCCTCGACTTTTGAGTCTTTAATACATTTGGACAATCAGACAATAATGAATGAGGCAATGACTGCCTATAAAAACATTGGTGGTACTACCTTAGGGAGAATAAGTCATTTACAAACCATCCACCATAGATGGATGCAGGGATATGTACCTGCAACATCTTTAAGTTCTGCCAGTTCACAAAAAAGGTGGCTAAAAACAAAGATCTCTAGCCATAGCATGGAATGCGGGATCAAGCACTTATTTACCCACTCTAAAAGCAGTGAATGTATTCAAACAATCTATACACGAACTGAGACTCCTAAATATATGAGTGTGTTTCCAGAAAGTGCAATAATCAGAGCATATCTAATTCTTAAGTTTAATGCATCAGAAGTATTAGCTATCAGGGGAGCGAAGCCTGGCATACCCCAAACTGATCGCTTGTGCAGATTATGTGGCAATATGGAAAAAGCAAATGCTCAACATACTATGACTCAGTGTAACAGTCTAAATAAGCTAAGAAACAAGTATATGAAAGCATATTGTAACCTGAAATGGGAGGAAAATGTAACTACTAAGTGGCATTGTTTGTTGGAAGGTAATTACATTAATTTGATGTTCCACATGATGACATTTTTTGTTTTATGTATGACCATTTAACCAATCTATCCCACAGGATATTTTAATTTGATGTATAATTTTAGCTGAGTTTTTTTTCAATCAAAAATTGTTTTTCTTTTTTTTAGCCATGTGTGTATGTTGTTATATGCAAAGCTAAATCTACCTAAAAGTATATTATGTAAATAAATAAACATTAAACAGTGGTGGGGACCAGGAAGATCCCTGGGGCACTCCACATTTTACTGGTAGAGAATCAGACAGGTATGAACCCAGTTTAACTTGCTGAGTGCAGTTAGTTCAAAATGAATTAAACCATTTCAGGGATGCCTTGGACACCCAAGCAACCGCAGACAGTCTGGAAATAAGGATGCCAAAGTCAGCCGTGTCGAAGGCTGCTGTAAGGTCCCGCATGAGTAGCATGCTGATATGACCCTCGTTGGCAGCTCTCAGACTATCATCCCAGACTGAGACAAGTGCCATCTCAATCCCATCTCAGGCCCTGAATCCTGGCTGATGCACACCCAGGATCTTGTGTTTTTCCGGGAAACTCTGCAGTTGCGTGGTGACAATTTTCTCCAGGATCTTAGACGGCCAGAGAAGACTGGCAATTAGATGACAATTTGAAAGTACTTTGGGATTCAATGTATTTTGTTGTTTTAAAGTGGTGTAAGATTTGTTTGTTTTTAAGTACATTGGGATACATCCTTGAACTAAAGAAGCATTTATAACTGATAAAATAGGCCCACGTAATGGAGCCACATGGCGTCTGGCCAATTCTGCTGGGATAGGTTCATAATTAAAATGTGTTGGTTTGAGTTTACTAATAAGATTGAAGACTGTCTAAAAGTCACAGGGGAAAGTGCAAACAAGGGAATAATCAACTTTGCTACAAATATTGCCTCTCTATTTGATACAACAGCATGTTGGTGAAATGGCTAGGAGTCAATTTCCATCCTGGTTAAGTTTATTTTATCCAAAAAGAAGGCGTTGAATTTGCTCACCAGGTTAGATAATGGAGAAAGGCTGGGAATAGTGCATACAGGAGAAGCAAAGTTTTTTTATAGTTGATATTGATATTTTATATCTATCGCGCTCGTACACAAGTGTTTCAGAGCGTGACAAGGCAAGGGAGGGGAAAAGGGGAGAACAAACAGCAATTTTACTAGGCGCAGTGACATTGAAAACGCGCAAATGCATGGGAGAGGGGGAGGGGGAAAGTGCAGTTGTAAACAGAGCTTTTGATGTACTCTCAGCAAGATCAATCTGTTTCTGTATAAATAAAGATTTAGCTGATACAACTTTTTAAATAGGTTTTCAGCACTGTTTTTGCCTCCAAACGATCTTTAGGGTCTCTAGACTTTAGCCATGTCTTTTCCTTCTTTCGATAATGTATTTTAAGTGTTTTTAATCAGCCATTGTACCATTGGTTATTCCTATTCCTAGGTTTATTGGAACTCTTAATGGGGGCAATAGTGTCACAATTATTCTATAAAAGTAACATGTAGGTCTGATAAAGTTTAGAGCATTTTAGATTAGATCAGAGAGGAACCAAGCCAATGAGTAACTGGTTACTCATAGTATCAAGATTGTTTTACTGCGTAAAAATAGAGCATTAGCAGTAGAATCTTTCACAGATTGTACATGTTTTGCCGAAAAAGTAAAGGTTATCGCAAAATGGTCTGACCAGATACAGGAGTATTTTACTAATGACACAGGGTTTATCCTTTGAACATGACAGGGTGCTAATAGTGACCACCTGTATGAGATACTGACTCAGTGAGTAACTGGAGGTCATGGGAATGTAAAATATCTTTACGCTGATTCCGTTCTAAATCATTACTACACCAGATATTAAGGCCACCCAAGATAATCATATTTGAATAGCATAATGCTTGCGTTCCAAGGTAAGCATCAAAACCATGTAAACAAGAAGATCTATAGCAAAGGACTAACTGATAACATTCATTAGAAGATATACAAAACGTACACCAGGGAGGATATTGCAATCATGTCAACTCCACCTCCTCTGGGTGACTCGCAATTTACCCACTTGATTTGAAAGTTATCTGGCACCAATAAGTGGCAATGTGCAAAGGAACTGGCAGTAAACCATGACTCTGCTATAAAAAGAATGCCCAATTTTAAAGAACTAATAAGCTGCTTGAGTGCAGAGGCGTTTTTAACTGCAGATCTAGCATTGATCAAAGCCGCCTACACTGAGGGTGTCGCAGAGTGTGAGGATTACACAAGGTCACTGTTATAAATGCCTAAGTCTCTGCTTTTATCAAGGGCCCGTAGAGTAAGTGTGCCATAGTCGTTTTGTTTTAATGTCAACAGAATGTCTGCTGTATATTGTGGCACCATGTTATCACCACCAAAGCTAAGGTAACAAAATATAAAGAAGACAGTGGGTGAACCAAGGACCAGCAATATCAAATACAGCAGTTTATTCATTTATATAGCGCACCAAACCCTGAGGTATCAGGGCGCATTACATCGTTACATCATTACATGGGACAGTAGCATAAAATACAATAGTCAAGAAAAGACATTACAGATATTTACAGGGGAGGTCGCAGTGCAGCTGTTGGGGAACAGCCATAGCTTTACCTTTTTTCTGAAGCCAAAGTAGGACACTTCAGATCTTAGGTTGACCGGTAAGGTATTCCAAAGTTTGGACGCAAGCACAGGAAAGCTACTACCCCCTGCGTTCTGAAGCTTAAATCTGGGGACTTTGAAGCAGTGGGCATGAATGGATCTAGTAGGTCAGTCTTTCTAGAGACGTTGCATGCTAGCTAATCCGGGGCCAAATTAGAGAGGCATTTATGCATGATGGATACAGTTTTGAAGTTGATTCTATTCTATATGATTGCTAGCTATTCTTCATAGCTGAGATATGCTGTGATCTGGGTAGATTAAGAGCCGATCTGAGCGTATTGTTCTGAAGTATGTGGAGTTTTTGGGTGTTGTACTTACTAGTCCCTAGGTATAATTGCAATAATCTACTTTAGATAAGATTAGTGCTCTTGCTAACGTTATACAACTTGCTGTTGAGAGAAAAGGTTTACAGGCATTAATAAGTTTACAGGTATTAATATGTTTACAGGTGTCAGCTGTGGCTGAGGAAGTGGCATTGACTTGTCTCTTTAAGGTAAGAGCAGAGTCAAGATAGAAATCTAAGGTTTTTACTTCCTTGGAATCTTTTATGTTGATGCCGTCTATCATGAATGCATTATATTGGTTACTTAGGTTGTTCCGTTTAGCCGTAGAGCCAATGAGTAGTAGCTCTGTCTTTTCGGCCTTAAGACATAAACCGTCAGTGACAAATCAGGCATGGATAATAAGGTACATTTTATTGAGCAGGGCAGAGTCAGTGACATGATCACCTGAGATGGGGATGAGAATCTGAGTGTCATCTGCATAGTTGGTGTAGGTGACACCCTGACTGTCGAGATCATCAAAGAGTGGCTTGATGAAAATGTTGTACATGGAGGGAGAGACACATGAACCCTGATGTACTCTGCTGGTAACTGGTGCCGGCACAGCTGCTGACGTTGGTAAGAAGACCCTCATGGTTCTATTGTCTAAGAAAGATTGTATCCATGCAGTGGCTTTATCAGGGAAGAAGGTGACTGTTGTTAGGTGCTTGCAGAGTACTCTGTGATTAACTAAATCAATGACGGCTGAGAGGCCCAAGAGAAGGAGTGCTAGCTTGCCTTTGTCCTTTAATTCGTCCATTTGGTTTTTTAAATCTGTTAGAGCGAATTCTGTTCCGTGATTAGGTCTGAAGCCAGACTGTCATAGCCCTAAGAGTCTGTTGGATTCTAGATGAGTCTGAATTTGTAAGTAGGCAGCTCGATCTAGAATTGCAGGTGGTGTAGGGGATTCTAGCTCTCTTAGGATATTAAAATGTTCATGGGTATTTGAATTTGCACTATTGATTCTGGTATTGTGCATGTCTTTTTTAGCTTGAAGTATCTCAGATTTATATTTTATAGTTATTTTAGATAGACTTTCCTTGTAAGACGCTGTAGGGAGATTTTTCCAAAGTGATTCGGCCTTTCTTTTCTCAGAACGTTTTACTTTGAGGTTTGGGGTAAACCAAGAGTTTAAGTGTGTTTTCGGTCTGGCTTTGCACATTTTGAGGGGGGCTATTTTGTCGATGGCTTGCTGTATAGTGTTGTTGTAGAGTTCCACTAGTACTGTGGGGCCTGAAATGGTGGAGGCAAGATTGGTTATGGGTTGGAGTAGTGGTAATAAGTTTGCCACTGTTATATTCCGCTTATTTTTGGTGAGTGCTGGGGGAGCAGGTGATTTTGTCAGATTGGGTTGAGGGCTGTTCAGAAGGGTAAATGAGATGAGGTGGTAGTCAGTCCAAGCACAGGGTTTGTTGGCTAGAATCTTGGTATCACAGTTAAGATCGGCTAACCAATCTAAGATGGTTCCATGTCTTAAAATCACTGCAAAAATGGCCGTGAATACAACATTTTACCACCATAATCATGTAAAGGATGTGGGGGACACCCCCGCAACCTCTGGACCCATTATACCATTTAAGGGAAGCGGGGGACACCCCCAAAACCCCCACCCCCTTAAATAGTATAATGGGATACACCTTTACCAGGTAAAACCACAGCATTTTTGCTGCAATTTTTTTTACCTGTGGCATTTTGCCCCAATTTTATTACCCGATACCTCTAAGATTCTACCTTTGTTGTGCGTGGTCAAATTGATGCAGTGAGTGAAACCTAGTTCCGTAATGGTGTTAACAAGCGCTAATGCGTTGTTATCATTGGTATCATGAAGGCCTAAATTGAAGTCTCCTAGAAGTATAATCTGGGATTTAGGTTTGGTATTTTCAGAAAGTAGTGATGTGATATCTTCTTCTAAAGTGGCGATAGGGCCAGGCGGTCTGTATAAGAGGTGCATCGTTTTTGTGTGTGATGCAGATAGAGGTAATTTGACGGAGAGGAGCTCTCCTGAGGGGAAGAGGCGATAAGGGAGGATCCTTAGTCCTAGATTAGTTTTGGCAATGAAGGCAATACCTCCGCCTCTAGAGATTTCTCTGTCTAGCCTAAGTATAGAGTAATTATCTGGAATGGCTAGAGACAAGGTTGGCCCTGCTGCTCGATGAAGCCAAGTCTCAGTGATAGCTAAGAAATCTAGTTGGGTAGAAACTATGTCGTCCGCAATGTCTAGGGTGTGGGCTACCATAGATCTGGCATTAACTAACGCACCCTTAATGGGAGGTGAGTCCTTGTTCAAGGGGCATGTTGGTGGAATCAAACTAGTTGGTGGGGTAGGGAGAATCGGTGAGGTGCTGTTGTCAGAAGTACTCTTGGATCTCTCCTTAGGTTGGGTAGAGGTGGATCGTTTCTGCCTATAGGTGGACGGAAGTTGAGTGGTAGTTATAATTCTGGATCTGAGCCTATCATTTCTTAATTTGGTAGTGCAGGGTTGGTTAGGTGTAGGTCATATGGCATATAATTGTATCCATTGAGTTGGGGAGAGAGAACAATTAACATGGGTAGTATTCCTACAGTTTGAGGTAGGTAAATGTAGGCAGGGAGGTCGGAATCTAGTGGGCGTTATAAGCTCTGAAGGTGGGAGCATGGTGGCCATAGCTAGAGAGATCCGAGGATGACTTGACATGGAGTGCTGACACATTAAATTATAGGAATGGTGCTGGATATAGCTTTCTACTGGACTGGACCGAAAGAATTCAATGTAACTTTGCACTACCACAGAGCCTGGCCACTTAAATGGATAATCTGTGTTCAACACACCATTTGGACGGAGGTGTATATATCATGTATGTGCAAAATATACTGTGATGACACTTGGCACCGAGTTGGCTGAGCTCTCGCTGACCGGCTGTTTTGATGCCCAGGATTGGGGGGCATTACTGAATGGTACCAGAGCAGGGTGACTGTGAATGTTAGGCACCCGGAGGTGACGCAGCCGCGGGCGTCACGCTGTGCTTTTCTGAGATAGAAAAGTGTTGTTGAGGGGTGTGGATTACTGTAAGGAAGTTGAATGCAATTGGTACTCCTACAGTAGTTAGTCATAGAAGGCTCATACTGTCACAGGATTGCTTTGCACAACATTAACAAAGCCATTAAAACCAAGCTCTTTGTATGAAATGTACCTGACTGCACTCTGTAACTGTACATTGCATATCATGCATCACTTGTAACTATGCCTGTATCTGTGTAACCAAGAGACCTCTGAATCAAGAATCCAACATTTACTTGTAACAGCGCCTCGATGCCCCTGGGCTGCAAGTGCACTATGCAAATAAATAAATAAACGAATAGGTATTTGGTGCCCTTGTGTGGATGCTGCAGGATCCAATTTATGACTGGCATGTTTTCCAGCATGCGATGATGCTTCAGCTCCCAATAGGATCCACTGGAGAACTCTTTCAGCTGATGGTGGAAAGCCACAGTGTCCGGTATGGTTATCGGGGGTCTGAGCGTCATCACATCCTCTACAGTATCTGTTCTCCCTCTAATAACCTATATTATTACCGACCACTACCAACATTACAGAATTATAATTATTATTCTTTTATAACAGTTTGTAAGTGCGAGCCCGGTATTCGAACCTGTCTTGCTATGTGTTGTCTTGCTTCCAAGACAAACGTGTTGCCCTTGAGCTACCCTCCCAGCATCATGACCTGTTCTACAGCATCTGTTGCAACACACAGTACAGGGTCTTTAATTGGACAATGGCTACTGTACTGCAGTAATGACTTACATTCAACAGGATTATGAAATGCCTGAAGACTCTGCTATTGAATTTCTGTCCTAATACACGTTTTACTGATATTCTGACAGTTTTGATGTACTTATAGTTGTAGTGAAATGTCTAACATGAACACTCGCCCATGGGGCATGGCTGGTGCTTTATAAAACAACATAAATAAATAAATGGGTGCCAGGATAAGTGCAGATCCCTCTTCTACACCCCACGTTTGAGCGTGAGACACCCTGGCAAGAGTAAAATGCTCCAGGAAGATCAGGTGTGAATTCCAGAAGACGGACGTTGGGAATGTGGCCTCATTTCTGAGGAAGTCAAAATGAATGCACTTTGAGGCATGGGGCTGGCTCAGACGCACAGTCAATACAGTGAGAAACGTTGGCAAACATCATATTGCGTGCTCTTTGCAGTAGCTTTGATTGTGGAATGGGTACTGAGGTGCAGGGATATATGCATTACATAATGAGTCAAAATGTCAGTGGAAGGTGACCAACCATTAGCACAATATAGCACAGCTGTTTTACAGTCAACGGTCAAAGAAACAAAGTGTTCAGTACGCATAATATACAGTGTGCTGTATGTCCCGTCTTTTACAGGGCCCTGGCCTGCCCCCCCCCCCCCCCCCTCTCTCCACACCGCCCCCCCCCCACCCCCCCCCCCCCCTCTCCCTCCACCATCACTGCAGATCCTGGCCCCAACACACAAGTAAGCACGTGGACTACATGCTACATACTGTACTCACTGTACAGCAGTGGGACCCTCTGACATTATGGCCTGTGTGAATTATCCATAAAAGCATGGAAACATACACATGTTAAAGTGAGAGCTGGCAGGGAATCGAGTACTGAGACCAACTGATCTGGGTCGCCCAATCTTTGAGGCACTCACCCAAATGACTAGCGAACAGCAGCCTCAAACCCTTGCTCCTGAATATGTTGCAGGCGCAAGGCAGCCATAGGTCAGAGGGTTCCATGCCATTTCAACGAAATAAATTGCTTTGTGGTCATTTACTTTGTGCAAATCACTTTGAATGTGTACTTTTATTTATTCTCTATTTCCTTCCAACCACCCCCCCCCCCTATCTTCATTACCACCCCTACACCAACCATCCCGACCCCGCCCTGGACACCCGCTCGGGCTGCATTCAATGGCAAGGCGCCACCCAGTGGTGAAATGAGAAACAGCATCAGGAAAGGTTGTGAATGGCTTGTGCGGCTGGCAGACTGGGCCCACGCATCTCAGCAAGAGGTGCTTGAGGCGGCCTGTTCAGCCTGTAAAAACAGTGAGATTTTAAGAACTCGATGACATGGGCAGCACCTAACGCGCCAACGTGTACTCCATGAACAGAGCATCATGGCATGCCCCGAGGAAGCCATTTGGCGGAACAAATGCTAACGTAAACTTTATGGTACAAAATATAATAAAATACAAATCTAGCCAACAATGACAGTCACCTTTCAGTGCTGCTTGGATTATGATCAGACAACAATAATTATGCTTTGAAGGAGGGAGGGAGAAAAAGAAACGGTGCCCAGACCAAAGTGCTGCAGAGGAGCAGAAGAGTGATAGAAGGTTGCTTGGAAGCAGGGAGGGGGAAAAGGAAACGGCGCAGAGTCCAAAGTGCTCCAGACGAGCAGAAGAGTGATAGAAGGTTGCTTGGCAGCAGAGAGGGAGAAAAGGAAACGGCGCCCAGACCAAAGTGCTCCAGAGGAGCAGAAGAGTGATAGAAGGTTGCTTGGCAGCAAAGAGGGAGAAAAGGAAACGGCCCCCAGACCAAAGTGCTCCAGAGGAGCAGAAGAGTGATAGAAGGTTGCTTGGCAGCAGGGAAAGAGAAAAGGAAACGGTGCCGAGTCCAAAGTGCTCCAGAGGAGCAGAAGAGTGATAGAAGGTTGCTTGGAAGCAGCGAGGGAGACAAGGAAACGGTGACCAGAGCAAAGTGCTGCAGAGGAGCAGAAGAGTGATAGAAGGTTGCTTGGCAGCAGGGAGGGAGAAAAGGAAACGGTGCCCAGACCAAAGTGCTCCAGAGGAGCAGAAGAGTGATGGAAGGTTGCTTGGAAGCAGCGAGCGAGAAAAGGAAACGGTGCCCAGAGCAAAGTGCTGCAGAGGAGCAGAAGAGTGATAGAAGGTTGCTTGGCAGCAGGGAGGGAGAAAAGGAAACGGCGCCCAGACCAAAGTGTTCCAGATGAGCAGAAGAGTGATAGAAGGTTGATTGGAAGCAGGGAGGGAGAAAAGGAAACAGCGCTGAGTCCAAAGTGCTCCAGGGGAGCAGAAGAGTGATAGAAGGTTGCTTGGAAGCAGGCCAGACCAAAGTGCCCCAGGGAAGCAGAAGACCAGAGGAGCAAAAGAGTGATAGAAGGTTGCTTGGCAGCAGGGAAAGAGAAAAGGAAACGGTGCCCAGACCAAAGTGCTCCAGAGGAGCAGAAGAGTGATAGAAGGTTGCATGGAAGCAGGGAGGGGGAAAAGGAAACGGTGCCCAGACCAAAGTGCTGCAGAGGAGCAGAAGAGTGATAGAAGGTTGCTTGGAAGCAGGGAAGGAGAAAAGGAAACGGTGCAGAGTCTAAAGTGCTCAAGGGGAGCAGAAGAGTGATAGAAGGTTGCTTGGAAGCAGCGAGGGAGAAAAGGAAACGGTGCCCAGAGCAAAGTGCTCCATTGGAGCAGAAGAGTGATAGAAGGTTGCTTGGCAGCAGGGAGGGAGAAAAGGAAGCGGTGCCCAGACCAAAGTGCTCCAGAGGAGCAGAAGAGTGATAGAAGGTTGCTTGGAAGCAGCGAGGGAGAAAAGGAAACGGTGCCCAGACCAAAGTGCTGCAGAGGAGCAGAAGAGTGATAGAAGGTTGCTTGGCAGCAGGGAGGGAGAAAAGGAAACGGTGCCCAGACCAAAGTGCCCCAGGGGAGCAGAAGAACAGAGGAGCAGAAGAGTGATAGAAGGTTGCTTGGCAGCAGGGAAGGAGAAAAGGAAACGGTGCCCAGAGCAAAGTGCTCCATTGGAGCAGAAGAGTGATAGTAGGTTGCTTGGCAGCAGGGAGGGAGAAAAGGAAACGGTGCCCAGACCAAAGTGCTCCAGAGGAGCAGAAGAGTGATAGAAGGTTGCTTGGAAGCAGCGAGGGAGAAAAGGAAACGGTGCCCAGACCAAAGTGCTGCAGAGGAGCAGAAGAGTGATAGAAGGTTGCTTGGCAGCAGGGAAGGAGAAAAGGAAACGGTGCCCAGACCAAAGTGCCCCAGGGGTGCAGAAGACCAGAGGAGCAGACGAGTGATAGAAGGTTGCTTGGCAGCAGGGAGGGAGAAAAGGAAACGGTGCCCAGACCAAAGTGCCCCAGGGGAGCAGAAGACCAGAGGAGCAGAAGAGTGATAGAAGGTTGCTTGGCAGCAGGGAAGGGGAAAAGGAAACGGTGCCCAGACCAAAGTGCCCCAGGGGAGCAGAAGACCAGAGGCGCAGAAGAGTGATAGAAGGTTGCTTGGCAGCAGGGAAGGAGAAAAGGAAACGGTGCCCAGACCAAAGTGCTCTAGAGGAGCAGAAGAGTGATAGAAGGTTGCTTGGCAGCAGGGAGGGAGAAAAGGAAACGGTGCCTAGACCAAAGTGCCCCAGGGGAGCAGAAGACCAGAGGAGCAGAAGAGTGATAGAAGGTTGCTTGGCAGCAGGGAAGGAGAAAAGGAAACGGTGCCCAGACCAAAGTGCTGCAGAGGAGCAGAAGAGTGATAGAAGGTTGCTTGGCAGCAGGGAGGGAGAAAAGGAAACGGCGCAGAGACCAAAGTGTTCCAGAGAAGCAGAAGACAGGAGGAGCAGAAGAGTGTTAGAAGGTGAGGGGTGGAACCGCCCCCCCCCCGCCCCCCCCACTGAATGCTTCATTATCAGGCCCTGTTTCTTCTTCTCTGCAGCACCTTTCACTTACACTTCTTCTGTTGGCTCCCTCCGCACCATTATTTGTCTCTGTCGCACCCTTCCCGTTTCTCTTACCTTTTGTTTACTTTTCGTTGTATGTTCCCCTTTTTTCTAGCTTGTATCAGGACGAGTCCCTTTCAGACTTGTCCCTCTTCCCCACGCCTCTCGCTTCCACTTCCACTGTAGCTTTCTATCTCCCATTCTGTTTTTCTATCTTGCTCTCTCTGTATATTTACCTCCCTCCTACTCTGGGTTTCTATCTCTGTATGTCTTGTCCCCTTATTGCCTCTATGTGCCGTCCTCCCTCTTGCCCCACCCTTTCCTCCTCCCCCTTACCCCTTCGCCCCTTCCCCAGTCCCCTCCGTAGCCCCTACCGCTTCCCTTCCTTCTCGCCCCCTCCTCTTCTCCTTCGTTCGCCCCACCCCTTCGGCCCCTTCCTCTTCGCACTCTCCTCCCCGCCCTCTGCAAGAGATGCTTTCATAGGAACATAACAGTTAAACGCAGAGGCCAATTGCAGCGCTCGTTACAGCGCTGCACATCTGGCCCATTCAGGGAGGCGCTCTGAGGGGGAGGTAGGGCTGTGAGGGGCTGGGGGTGCTCCGAGAGGGAGGCAGAGCTCGGAGGGAGCTCTGAAGGGAAGGACGGGCTTTTGAGGAGGCAGCGCTGCCAGCGAGGTAGCTGCTGCCCCAATTTACCTCTCGGCGCCCGGGCTCGCCTCACCGCTGCTAGGTGACCTCGGGTCCTGCACGGGTCTGAGCGCTCCAGCCCCGCGGCACCACGGGCTGCAGGACAGCGCCACGCGTATAGCGCCTCATCCAGAGAGCAGGTAAGGTGCTGCCTGCAAGCAGAAACAGTGTGCGCCCACGCCTTCATACATGTAACACTGTCAGGGTGGAAGGGCTGCTTCTGGGTGCTGGGCGGGCGTGGGTGCGCTGCCACCTCTGGCACCTGCGTACTGTGCATCGGCGCATGGCTGGGCTGATTTTGCCCAGGCACCTCTGTACAGAGCTGCACCTGGGCTGTGTGCGTGCACGGACACCGCGGCAAGCGTCTGCATAGTGCGATTGCATCGCCACCACCCGTCTTCTGGGTGTGCAGTGGCACACATCTGTGCTGTGTGGTCGCAGGTGTGATTGCGGCGTCACCTGAGGTCGAATGCTGTAATGATATCCCCGCACACACTCGGGTGGCGAGAGTGATTGTATTGGCAACTCCCTCCCACGTCTGTTTGTGTGACTGCATTGAGAGACATCTGTGCACGTGGGTTGTGTGCGAGTGCCCCGCCACCTGCGCACACCTGTACCGTGTGAAGGCGCCGCCACCCCCGGCAGCTGGATTCGAAGATTGCGCTGGCAGCCCTGCACACACCTGTATGGCGTGGGCGAAGGCTCACCCGCGCGCACAGGTACTGTGAGATTGCATGCTCAGACCTGTGCACATCTGTGTCGGTGATTTCCCCGTCGCCTGCACACACCTGCGTTCGGGCTGCACGAGCAACGCTGCCCCCGCCCGAAACAGTGCACGGGAACCTCTGCTCTGGGTGATTGCACCCCCACCTGGCGGGCTTCACTTGCACCGCTGCATACGTCTGTACGGTGGGACTGTGGTGTCACCTGCACACACCTGTAGCGTGTGATTTCACTGTCGCCCACGCACATCTGCATTGCAGGGTGGATCGTGTTGCACCTCTGTGCAGTTTAGATGTGTGTAAGTGCCCGGCCATATGGGATTACATTAGCAACTATGCCCAGCGTTCCAGGTACTGCACTGACACCTCTGCACGCGTTTGTTGTATGCGTCTGCACTGTCACCTGCACATCTGTGTGCAGTGTGATTGCCCTGGCAGCGCCGCACACACCTGTTTGCACTGGCCCCATTAGACACATCGGTGAGGCTGATTGTACTGTGTTGTCAACTGCACGCCCCCTGTATTGTGGGATTGTATTGCCACCCCTGTACACATCGCACCGTGGGGTTTGGCACTCCACATATCACGATTGTGTTATTGTACTGTTACCTGTGCGCACTCATGTGTTGTATGAATGCTTCACCGTGCACGTATTTGTGTGAGTGCAGTGACACCTATGATGCCTGCACAATCACCCACTGCAGAGGCCTTGCACTTATTTGCATTGTGTCAATGACCTGTCACTTGTGTATATTTGGATTGTGTGATTGCAGTAGCAACTCTGCGCACGTCTATTTTGAGTGATTGTATTGCCACCTGTGGACGCATCTGTGTGTGTGACTCCACACATCTTGATTGTGTGAGTGCACCGCCACCTCTGCACGCATTCATAGTGTGTGAATTCATTTTCGCCTGCGTATGTTGGAGTTGTGTGGTTTCAACGGCGCCTCTGATGCACAGTTGCCAGCCCAATCACACAATACGGATGTTTGCAGAGGCTCTGTATCGTGCCAGTGTCCTGTCATATTCCCCGAGTGTGTGATTGCATTAGGAATGATGCACACACCTGTAGTGAGTGATAGCTACATGTCTGTTAAATGTTAAAGGTATTTATATCGCCCACCGTCACCAACAGAGTTGGTCCCCAGGCGCTCGGGCGGGTCTGTAAAACAAGAAGGCGGGTGAAGAGGGAGTAGGAGAATTTGAGAGAAGTGGTGTGCTGTCGGCGGCTTCAGTTCGGTTTCCACTGTGCGCTGTGCTTTGGTGTGAGTATTGGACCAGGGCGAGACCTCGTGTGCTGTTTATGTGTTGTTTGTTTGTTGCGGTGTGGTGAAGTGCATGCGGTTTGCTGGGCGAGAGATGGTTGTGTGGATTTTCGGGGGAGTTAGGTATGCAGAGATTTGAAGTTGGGTTTGTGGATTGTATGTCCTGGTTCTAGCAGATCTCGTTCTGTTTAACTGGCATTCCTATGGGCAGGCTCAGTTGCTGCTTTCCTTTCTTCACCATCTAACTGTTGTGGGCAGAGGCGTAGCCAGCATTGTATAGCAATGGGGCCTGAAGCTAATGTAGTTGGGCCCACTGCACTGACAAAAATATCTGTAAATGCCCACACAGCGCTGCCGAGTGGGCATTTACAGATTTTGGGTGGGCCTTGCCCCTCAGGCCCTACCCTGCCTATGCCTCTGGTTGTGGTGATGGCACGGCACGTTCCCGGCTTTATTGTAATGAACTTAGTGTAATGGGGTTGGGTATGTCTAGTGCCCCCCCTTTCTGGTTTGGGTGCTGTGGATTTTTCCGCCCCCTGTTCCCTTGCTATCTATTGGGACGTAGGTCTGTTGGAGCTTGGGTGTAGTTCGGGGCCAGGGTGCTATTGATGAATCGTCCTTGACCTTCCGTTTTGGTCTGCCTATGTATAGTTTGTAGTTTGGTGTGTAGTAGAATGTCTTCCTTAGGTTCTGTTTGTAGTTGATAGCCTGGTGAGGTCTGGGAGTCGGTATCTTCGTTCATCATTGTTTTAGCTATGTGTGTGCCCCTGTGGGAGGTCTCCTAGTTACGCAGTGAAGAGCCAGGATTTGAGCAGTGTCCTGAATAGTAGGTGGTTTCTTGTGTTACATATGTTCTTTGGTAAGTCGTTCCAAGCTTTCGGTGCCTGGTCAGAGAAAGAAGATCCACAGAGTTTAGGGTTTCGGTTCCAAGTGGATGTTGTTGCTTGATCTGAGCATTCTTGTTGGTTGATATATAAACGTAATTTGTCTCTCAGGAACTCAGCACCTTGGTTGTGGATTGCTCTGTGCGTGATGCACATTGATTTGAATTTGATTCGTTGTTTTATTGGTAGCCAATGTTGTATTTTTAGTGAAGGTATTATGTGTTCTCTTCGGGGTAGTTTGAGAAGCAATCTGGCCTATGCATTTTGTATGTGTTGTCGTTTTTTTAGAAGTCGTTCAGGTATGTCCAGGCATAGGCTATTAGCGTAACCTACTCTGGACATGACGAGAGCTATGATGGCAAGTGTTTTGTTGGCGAATAACGGGAACGGTAGGATCCTTTTTGCTGCTTGCTTGTGTGTTTGTCCTAGCTTTTTATCATTACGTTGATTTGCTTGCACACCCGCTGTGTTGTGTCACTGTAACAGCAGCACTACACGCAAAAGGATGATTTGTTAAGCGACCACACCCAAAGGTGTATTAAGTGGAAGGGGTAGAGCCTGGTCGCAGCGGGTGAGGAGGTCAGTGGCAGGTGGAGAAAATAGCGCTTGCAGGCAACACGGATGTTAAAACAATCGGGCTTTGAGTGCATTTAGCATAATTAGGCATACTGCCTTATAAGTTAAACCGCCAACAGATTAATAAAAGACCACCCCAATTAATGTTCTCTTCAGTCTTTGATTTATAGGTAAAATCATGTCTCCAAGCAACGCAGCAGAACAGTTTTTAGTTCGAGTCATCAGGTGATTTATATAGCGCTTCACACCAGGTTCCTCCAGTTTCTATGAGCTGCAATACTCAGTATCACCATTATGATCTACTCCATTAGGATGAAGGGCTGCGTCGGTGGTGTGGAACCCATGTGGCGCAGCACCCCCCTGTTTCCAAGGGGCGCGTGTGAGGTTGAGCTACCCGCCTAGTTTCTCTAACACCCAGCTTAGTGAAGTTGATTTGCTCCAGATAAGCTGTCAGGTAAAGTCAGGGTTAGGAGTGGTTTATCTCCTGGTCATTAGGGTCACTTTTATCTAGGGCTGGCTTTTGATTGATAATGCTTTGCATGCTGGGACTTGTAGGCTCTCATTTGCTATGTTATGTTGATTTATAGCGCGCACAGCTGCCATTTGCATGACAAAAGTAGACATAAAATAACCAGCAATGCATTCATTCTAGAGACTCCATTTGGTGTCTGCAGTCTTGTGGCATCTGCACTCATTCTAGAGGCTCCATTTGGTGTCTGCAGTCTTGTGGCGTCTGCAATCATTCTACAGGCCCATATGGTGTCTGCAGTCTTGTGGCATCTACACTCATTCTAGAGGCTCCATTTGGTGTCTGCAGTCTTGTGACGTCTGCACTCATTCTAGAGGCTCCATTTGGTGTCTGCAGTATTGTGGCGTCCCCACTCATTCTAGAGGTTCCCTTTGGTGTCTTCAAACTTGTGGCGTCTGCACTCATTCTAGAGGCTCCATTTGGTGTCTGCAGTCTTGTGACGTCTGCACCAATTCTACAGGCTCTGCTTGGTATCTGCAGTCTTGTGATGTCTGCACTCATTGTAAAGGCTCCATTTGGTGTTTGCAGTCTTGTGACGTCTGCACTCATTCTAGAGGCTCCATTTGGTGTATGCAGTCTTGTGGTGTCTCCACTCATTCTAGAAACTCCCTTTGGCGTCTGCAATCTTGTGGCGTTTGCACTCGTTCTACAGGCTCCATTTGGTTTCTGCAGTCTTGTGATGCCTGAACTTATTTTAGAGGCTCCATTTGGTGTCTGGAGTCTTGTGACGTCTGCACTCATTCTAGAGGCTCCATTTGGTGTATGCAGTCTTGTGACGTCTGCACTCATTCTAGAGGCTCCATTTGGTGTATGCAGTCTTGTGGTGTCGCTACTCATTCTAAAGGCTCCCTTTGGCGTCTGCAGTCTTGTGGCGTCTTCACTCATTCTAGAGGCTCTATTTGGTGTCTTTAGTTTTGTGGCGTCTCCACTCATTCTAGAGAATCCATTTGGTGTCTGCAGTCTTGTGGCATCTGCACTCATTCTAGAGGCTCCATTTGGTGTATGCAGCCTTGTGGTGTCGCTACTCATTCTAGAGGCTTTCTTTGATGTCTGCAGTCTTGTGGCGTCTTCACTCATTCTAGAGGCTCTATTTGGTGTCTGCAGTCTTGTGGCGTTTGCACTTGTTCTAGAGTATCCATTTGGTGTCTGCAGTCTTGTGACATCTGCACTCATTCTAGAGGCTCCATTTGGTGTATTCAGTCTTGTGGTGTCGCTACTCATTCTAGAGAATCCATTTGGTGTCTGCAGTCTTGTGGCTTCTGCACTCATTCTAGAGGCTCCATTTGGTGTATGCAGTCTTGTTGTGTCGCTACTCATTCTAGAGGCACCATTTGGTGTCTGCAGTCTTGTGGCGTCTGCACTCATTCTAGAGGCTCCATTTGGTGTATGCATTCTTGTTGTGTCGCTACTCATTCTAGAGGCTCCATTTGGTGTATGCAGTCTTGTTGTGTCACTACTCATTCTAGAGGCTCCATTGGGTGTATGCAGTCTTTTTGTGTCGCTACTCATTCTAGAGGCTCCATTTGGTGTATGCAGTCTTGTGGTGTCGCTACTCATTCTAGAGGCTCTCTTTGGTGTCTGCAGTCTTGTGGCGTCTTCACTCATTCTAAAGGCTCTATTTGGTGTCTGCAGTTTTGTGGCGTCTCCACTCGCTCTAGAGAATCCATTTGGTGTCTGCAGTCTTGTGGCGTCTGCACTCATTCTAGAGGCTCCATTTGGTGTATGCATTCTTGTTGTGTCGCTACTCATTCTAGAGGCTCCATTTGGTGTATGCAGTTTTGTTGTGTCGCTACTCATTCTAGAGGCTCTCTTTGGTGTCTGCAGTCTTGTGGCGTCTTCACTCATTCTAGAGGCTCCATTTGGTGTATTCAGTCTTGTGGTGTCGCTACTCATTCTAGAGAATCCATTTGGTGTCTGCAGTCTTGTGGCATCTGCACTCATTCTAGAGGCTCCATTTGGTGTATGCAGTCTTGTGGTGTCGCTACTCATTCTAGAGGCTCCATTTGGTGTATGCAGTCTTGTGGTGTCGCTACTCATTCTAGAGGCTCTCCTTGGTGTCTGCAGTCTTGTGGCGTCTTCACTCATTCTAGAGGCTCCATTTGGTGTATTCAGTCTTGTGGTGTCGCTACTCATTCTAGAGAATCCATTTGGTGTCTGCAGTCTTGTGGCATCTGCACTCATTCTAGAGGCTCCATTTGGTGTATGCAGTCTTGTGGTGTCGCTACTCATTCTAGAGGCTCCATTTGGTGTATGCAGTCTTGTGGTGTCGCTACTCATTCTAGAGGCTCTCCTTGGTGTCTGCAGTCTTGTGGCGTCTTCACTCATTCTAGAGGCTCTATTTGGTGTCTGCAGTCTTGTGGCTTCTGCACTCATTCTAGAGGCTCCATTTGGTGTATGCAGTCTTGTTGTGTCGCTACTCATTCTAGAGGCTCCATTTGGTGTCTGCAGTCTTGTTGTGTCGCTACTCATTCTAGAGGCTCCATTTGGTGTCTGCAGTCCTGTGGTGTCTGCACTCATTCTAGAGGCTCCATTTGGTGTATGCATTCTTGTTGTGTCGCTACTCATTCTAGAGGCTCCATTTGGTGTATGCAGTCTTGTTGTGTCACTACTCATTCTAGAGGCTCTATTGGGTGTATGCAGTCTTTTTGTGTCGCTACTCATTCTAGAGGCTCCATTTGGTGCATGCAGTCTTGTGGTGTCGCTACTCATTCTAGAGGCTCTCTTTGGTGTCTGCAGTCTTGTGGCGTCTTCACTCATTGTAGAGGCTCTATTTGGTGTCTGCAGTTTTGTGGCGTCTCCACTCATTCTAGAGAATCCATTTGGTGTCTGCAGTCTTGTGGCGTCTGCACTCATTCTAGAGGCTCCATTTGGTGTATGCATTCTTGTTGTGTCGCTACTCATTCTAGAGGCTCCATTTGGTGTATGCCGTCTTGTGGCGTCTTCACTCATTCTAGAGGCTCTATTTGGTGTCTGCAGTCTTGTGACGTCTGCACTCGTTCTAGAGGTTCCATTTGGTACCGACTTGGTCACCACATATTCAATCACCCATGATCAAATATAATTCAGATGCATCTATGCAATAAACTCCCCACCCTCATATTGCCACACAGTAGCTTCACCGACATTCAGATTAATTATGAAGCACATCCATAAGGCCTTGATCTTTCCCTGCCTTGGGTCCCCTCCTCTGGAATCGCCAGAAACTCCTCCCGGGTTCAGAACTCCAGCTGTCAGAAAATCCCTGAAAAATGCACTATTTCAGCATTTCACTACTAAGAGCAAAGGTGCAGTAGTGCATCAAGAGAAATGTGCATTTTATGCGTGCAGCAATAACAGCAATTGATCTTTGCAACTAGTGGAAAACACTATTGAACACACATTTTCTATCAGAAAAAAATGATAAGTAACAATGAACACACATTTGTACAATTATTAAAAACTCTTAAAAAACCACCAGCGACTTACCAAAGAATAAATACTAGACATAGGAAACGCCTTACTCATTCTACCGGATTCCTTCACGGCGTTGGCGAGGGGCGAGGGCAGGTGTTCACTTCTTGGGTCATAGGTATGGGAAAGATGTGGCCCCCTTTGTTGTTATTCTTGCTTTAGACAATTGGAGGGTTCAGCTCCTAGGTGTACACAGGGGTTTGGGAAGACGATACTTAGCGATTCTGCCACTCAAGTACTTGGGATGGAGGTACTCTGTATAGGCTTGTGTGTAAAAATAAAAACACGGATATGTTGTGTGCTGATAAAGTGCTACATGCCTGATTTCTCCCGTGCTATGACTACCGCATATTATGGCACACACTGAGCCTGGCCAAGGGGTTTGAACTTGCAAAGTGGAGGCTGCCCTCATGCCAGAGACCAGTGCTCTACTTATGAGCTATGAAACTGGACAACCTTTGGGCCTTGACAAAGCTTCACAGTAGCTGAAAGGACACCCTGGATGGCAAGAATGTAGAGATGTGAGAATTGTAATATTTGGATGATAAACAGCCTTTAAATTGGGGAACCGGTACTTGCATCATGTAGAGAAACTTGAATTTAGTTCTGTCCTGTTCAAGCAGCCATTGGACTGGGTTCAGAGTTGGGCTTGCATGTTATGTTCTGTTATAGGGCATTTGTATAGTGCCTACTGCCATTGGTATGGCCTCGAAGCGCTGTGGGGATGAATGCCCTTGGGAAGCTCATAGAGATATGAGATGTGAAGGAAGGATTTCAAAAATGTGTGTGCATTTTTAGCCAGCAAAAAGGTAGCTGGGAGTGGCTAAGTCCCTAGTAGCAGCCCATAGAGATCAGATGACAGGACGGGTGCCGTGACAGATTGTTGGGGGAGTAGGAGAGTCGGTTGACTGATTATGTGAACAGCTGGCCCCAGTTTATTGGTGGGACTCAGCTGTATTCTATCGGATGTGGTGATGTTTGTTTGGGTGGGTGAAGTTGGGCAGTGTTTATTGCAGATGTTTGGAGGTGGGTGGGCCGTGCGCTGGTCGAGATCTATCTATGTTCCGTTGTTATCGAGTGCCTGATGTTCCAGCGAAGCAAGGCTGACATCTAGTTAGATGTTGTGTAGCAGAGCCGAACATACGTCCTGACTGAGATGCATTCCGAGGGGGGCAATGTCCCATCTTGCCCACTCCTCAGGTGCCCCTGCATTCTTGTCAGGGGTGGGTAATAGTTGACCCAGGGGATGGACTGAGTCTTTGAAGATGCTGAAGGAAAGAGCCAAGTTTTGAGCGCCTTCCTGAAGGCGAGGGTGTCTTCTATGCAGCGTATGGTAAATGGGATCCAGTTACAGATGCTGGGCGTTTGGACTGAGAAAGAGGAGCCCCTTATTCTGGTTGATTTTGCCACTGGAATGACGAGAAGTGCTGTGTCTGATCTGAGGTTTCTGGCAGGCCTGCAGCGTGTACGTCTATCCTGCAGATATTCTGGTCCTATGTTGTGGAGAGCTTGGTGGGTGATGCATATTGCCTTGAAGGTGGATCGTCGCCCGATTGGAAGCCAGTGAAGGCTGCAGAGGGCGGGTGCAATGTGCTCTCTAGGGCCAGGGTCTAGGAGAAGCCTTGCAGAATTGTTTGTACCCGTTGGAGCTTTCTTGGTTATGATGTGGGGGCCCCCAGGTATACGGCATTAGCATTGTCTACGAATGAATGGAAGATAGCATCCATCGCAGAGACTCTGTGTGGGAAGGTCCGGTGGGGAAAGATGCAGCAGAGAATGTGCAAGTGTAGGTAGCAGCTTTTGGTCACAGAGTTGATGTGATGGGGTCAAGTTCGTGTCCATAATGCATCCACGTGTTTTACTGTGTTGGAGCGCGAAGGGGGTGGGCCTAAAGAGAGTGGCCACGGGGTGTTTTGGGGGAAGAGGGTGGTCTCCCTACAGAGCATGATCTCTGTCTTTCCTGGGTTGAGTAGGAGGTGGTTTGTATGTAAAATGTAAATTTTTCTGTCAACAATCCTAGCATTATAATTCTACAGCTGTTGAAATCTGGGAGTGAGGTTTCATTTTAGGAGTCCACAAGCAAAGACCATTGAAACCGTTGAGTTTAACATAGGCTATTTCACGATTCCTAGTCATTTCGTCGAAACTGTAGCATCGAAATGCCACACCATCGAAACCAAAGCATTGTTTACCAATGCATCGACAGGCTATCTATTACATGTAAAAGTGCTTTTCCATCGAAACCAGTCCAACAAAAATATAAATGGGCTGGTTTTAATGGAAATGCACTTTTACATGTAAAAGATTTTTTTTTTGACAACGTTAAAACGTTTGATGGAGCTGTCCAGTGCTGAAATTTCAGCACTGCCCAGCTCCTTGAAACGTTTTAATGTTTTTTTTGTATATCCCCCGAGCCCCCTTAAATCCCACTTAACCCTAAAGTAACCCTTAATCTAACCCTAGCCCCAACCCTAACCCTTGTTCTAACCCTAGCCCAACCCTAAACCCTAATGTAACCTTTAATCTAAACCTAATCCTAGCCCCAACCCTAACCCTAATATAACCCTTAATCTAACCCTAGCCCCAACCCAAACCCCAGCCCCAACCCTAATGTAACCCTTAATCTAACCCTAGCGCCAACACTAACCCTCACCACTAACACTAACCCCAGTTTCGATTATACCATCGAAATTATAGTCAATGGAAAGGCATTTAGATGGAAATGCTTTTCGATGCTTATAATTCGATGGTATAGCATTTGATTGAATGCGTTTAGAAGAATTGACTAGATACCTATTGCACGGGAGGCTAAAGGAAAGTGGCCTTCTATCTGGAAAAGCAGCATCCTTTGCAAAAGCCTTAAGTCGGGGGTCTGCAACCTATGGCTCTATAGATGTTTTGGACTTTGGCTCTCATGATCCTCGCCATTGACTATGTTGGCTAGGGCTGATGGGAGTTGTAGTCCAAAACAAACATCAAGAGTTTACAGACCCTTGCTTTAAGTGACAGTGTTTGGAATTGATAAAGTTGTCGCAAGTCTCTATTAAGAAGGTGTCATCGACTTTAGGGTCTTTACATTTTATTGGGTGTCGAAATGAGATCCAGATAGAGAGAGCCTTCAAACAAAGGGAAACCTTTCTCTAGTTGGGTCAGGATCTGACATGCAATAGCTGTTTTTTCCACCTGCTAAACTCACTCAGTGAAAGTGCTTAAGGCCTTTGGAGGGTAGGGGGCGGGTAGCTGGGGGGTGAGCACGTGGCCAGGCCAGGAGGCGTCAGAGGTAAAGTCCAGGATAAGTTGAAAATGGAAATTGGGCAATTACAAGATTTGTACCTCAGCATTCTTCATTTTCACAGTGAGGCCTTTGTTATGAGATGGACTTTGGTAATCTGAGGGAAAGTAGAATGGATGGTCAAGACGGCTGATTATTCCAGTATTCAAGGTACGGCCTAGCCAAAGCTTAGACACCCATCACCAGAGATTTGTCTGCGCTAAGGATTGTGGGGGTGGTGGCGGAGGGGGGGGGCGGGTTCCTGCGTCAAGCAATTACCTTGCATTGTAATTAGGAGGGCAGTAAACACTAGGTTTGTTGAAGTTTGAGTATTTTAATAACTGCTGCTTGCAAGGCCAGGATATTGTGCATTGAAATCGGGTGAGGTTTAGGATGAAAAGGAGAAAAGGAAGAGAGCATTAAAGAGAGGGAAACGTCATTGCTTTTCCACCTGTGCACGCACAGGCCCGGACTGGGAAAACAAAGTTGCCCTGGAACATTATTTCAAAGTGGCCCCATATTTTGCCGAAGGAGCGAGCCCAGCGCCTGAGCCCAACCCTTCGATGAGGGGATTGGGAGTATCCCACAAGAAAATATTGAAAAAAATGTGTCGAAATGAGTGCATTTAAAGCATGTTTTAAACATGTATGGATTAAAAAGTCACATTTTAAATAAGTTCATGATCTCTCAAAGTAGATCTTCAATGATAGAGGGACCTGGGACGTTGCACATTTTGCAGATGAGAAAAATGAATTCATCCGTATGAACGGTGCCCAGACAACATCCATCCCAAATCCATTTCATCCTATTCCAGTGCTGGGATGGGCACACAAATAAAATGCATTCTTAAACAAGCATTGGCAATGCCAACAGTTTTGTTTTTTGTGTTGGCATTGGAAAAGTATTTGCCAGGCATTGCCGTAGTGCTATTAACCGGATTGTAGCAGCTTCAAAGCGTTGAGAGTACCAGGGCATATAATAGCAGTGCCTGGTAAATGTCTAATATTGATACACAAGGTTAAACTGTTGGCTTTGACAATGCTTGTTTTTAACAGGACTTCAGTGAGGGACAGGTATAGTTCTTGTAAATCCAGTGGCTCTAGGTGTTAGGCAGAAACATGTGCAGTTCCCCTAGGGACCACTGCGAAAGGCTTAAGACTACAGGTGTTGGCAGTAAACCCAATTGGTAGCAGTCTGTACCACCCAGATTTACCTGGTAGCTGTGGCTGAGCAGCCAGACTTCTCTCAAGAAGAGTTAGACAGTATGTAGAGTATACAAGATAGGTACCAAAATACAGTAGCACAAGCAAACACTGACCAGAGCTTTGGTAACAAAGCATATAATTAATTATTTAAAGACACACTTAGAAACACTCCAGCACTATTATTGTAAGCAAGTTCAAAACACAGTCACTATTACTATATATACATCCCTTATTTCTTATTAGACAAGTCTTAGTTAACACCACTCATTTTCAGACAGAGGTTAGCGCTTAACTCAAGATGGCACTCCAATAAGTTAGAGAAAAAGGGAGGTAAAAGGCAGAAATTAGAAAAGCACACAACACAATACTTTAGAAGCACTCAGCAAGGCAGGAAAGTCAAAGTCTACTGGTGAGCCAAAAGTTCAGAGGCCCGGCTCCCTCTTAGAGAGAGTAGGACACCAATGCGCCCAAGATCACGCAGTTAAAAAGGCTTGGAAAGTCTTGCAGAGAGTTTAAAAAGGAATCAGTTCAGCTCAGAAAAAGTTCAGTTAGCCAGCATAGGGCCAACCCAAGTGGTAAGATGAGGATTTACGAGACACCCCACCCAGACCATTGCGAGGGAGGCCAGGCGGACACAGTACCTTGAAAGTGGAGAGGATCCTCCAGCGGGGGCAGTTGTTCCTGGCAGTGGGTGCAAGTCACGGCGTCGTCCAGAGGAAGAGAAGATCTCGACGTGGAGGAAAGCTGAAGGTCGTTGCACTGCCAGGGAAGAAACCAGCCGCAGAGTTCTCCAGTAAAAAGGTACTACTCTTTTATTCACGGTCGGGGAAAAACGTGGTATCCCGGTTGCCGGGGTGCTTGGCACAGGCAAGGCGGCCACGAGATGATCCAGGAAGGCGAAAAGGCGGGCAAACTGGTTATCCTCACCAGTCAAAGGAAGAAGACTCTTCGGGATGAAGATCTCCTCTGTCGTTGGAAGAAGTGGTGAGTCGGTTCAGCAGGGCTCCACCGGTGGTGTCGTCGTTGCAGGTCGGCTCAGCTTCTCCCTCTTCGGATTCTTTGGTCCTGTGGCGACGTCTGAAGTCCCAGTCCCCAAAGCCCTGCTTTTATGCAGAAAACCCCCATTCACCAGTCCTAGCTGTCACTCAAACATGCTAAGTGGTGAGCCGGGTGGCTCACCACTGGGCCAATCACACAAGAGTGCGACTTGAGTTGCCGAGGCAACTCAGTCCAGGGTGCCTAAACGCCCCTCCCACACATCCTGTAGACCCAAACAGAGTAGCACCACTTTTGGAGGCTTCTGTGGAGAAGCCCGCCAAAAAGTGGAACAAAGGGCTCGACTTGGGTTGGAGTTACAGAGGCGAACACAAACGCCATTTTAAAACCGAGTTCTGGCGAAAAGACCCAACCGGGGAATAAATATTAAATAAATAACCCGGTGGTATCTTTAACATTGCACCAAAAAGTGGTGCGTTTAAAATGAATGTGAAAATCCGATAGTAAATATTCTTAAGGAATATTTCGCGTGGTAACCACTGGAACCTTTGCACGGCCTTCGCTGGGACGCAGGCTCCACCACTGATGTAAGTGGAGCAGACGCAAGTATGTCAGAGCTGTCATGTCATTGTGAGACCCCAGATCCCAGTGCCATACACCATTTTCTTGCTGGTTTCGCAAGTCACACCAGATATGATGACGCCACCAATAGATTTTCCGTGGATCCTCATCACAGCTTGAAGCATTCTTTTCTGATTGCCACCAATCGGGAATGTTATACTATGCACAAAAATCAGATTAGTTTCAGAGACACACCCTATAACATCACATAACTAACACACTGGGCCCAGTGCCGCAGCCGACACTCTGTATTTGCCAATTTTACTTCTCAATATCTCCAACGCCATCTGTCAAGTACAAATACTGTTTAGCTGTCTGAAACTTGCTGCATGGTATGATGTGTTATTTATAACGCACGGACCCGGGAATCGAACCTGTGGTGCTCCGTGTAGTCTGTCTTCCAAGCCGAGCACGTTGCCCCTGAGCTATCTTCCCAAGAGGTGTGCTGTGTATATTGGCATCCACAACACATTAGCTGAGAAAGCATGTATTTCCATGTTTAGTGAAATTTAAAAACAAATGTTTCTTGCGCACAAAGGATTTCCACCCATCAGATGCTCCAGTGATACATACAGGCCAATGTCGCGGAGCTATGACGAGATACAAATCGGCTGCCGCATCCGGAACAGCATATGCCACCTTAATTTTGCATACACCATTTACGTTTGTGACACTTGCCTTTATCATATGAATGCACCGCCAGCGGCAGTTGAAAGTAAAGATCACTAATCAATGTTTCACAGTTCTGATGGCGGTGATGTTGCTGTCAGCATTGTGCCACGTGGTATGCACTGCAGCAGCAGTCACCCCAATGCAACGAAAGTGAACCATTGAGGGTGAATCTGTGGGGGCAGAGGGCGCCTCGTTGTGCTGCACGGTGTGGTGTTAGGAGTACAGGGCCTACCCGGCCATACGGAAGTGAGGCACGATCACACTTGGTATGGGCCAGGGATGCAATGTTCCGTTGGAGGGCTTTCCCCCATATTTATTCACTTTTCCTCTTACGGCATGTCGCTCCCCGTCATGCCGTCCGTGGTGGTCACATGACCCTATCACATCCCTCCCCAAATTGAATAATAACATGAGCTGAGATTAACAACATTAAATTAACTTTTCAGTCTTGCGATTGTCTGGTGTACCAGCTCACTGATATATCCCGTGCAGCTCGAAGCCTCTGGGCTGGGTGGATGGTACTGGTTGCTGCCGGAGGGAGTAGTGATGACGGCTCTCCACTCTCGGAGTGGTGTCGGCCTTTGGGAGTACTGGTTCGCCTTCGTCTTTGGGTTGTGCTCTCTCAGGAAGAGTCTGTTTGCCGTCCTTGTGGGGGTTCCTGAAACCTCTTGCCACAGGGTTGTCGGGACTTTACGAAAGTGGGAAGATATTTGGGTCACCTTCTCACTTCCCCGTGGTGCTGTCACCATGCTGTTGTTCTTTTCCACATGATTCATATGTGAGGGCTAGCTACCTTGGCGGTGCCCGGTTCTTCACTAGCTCTCCATGTCACCTATCTGGAGGGTGCTGTGGGCGGCTTGCTGGGCATGACTATAGCTCCTGTTGTGCATTCAGCAGTGTTGTTCAACCCTCTCTGCGTCTACAGGTAGCGTGTTCCAGGTGTGGTGTAGAGGGAGCCCTACTTGGATTGGACTCCGAACATGAGTGCCGCTGTGCTCACCTGTGTTGAGGAGTGCAGGGTCAGGCGGTATGAGTGAAGGAACCGATATAGCTCTGGGAGCTATGCTCTGTTTCTGTCTTTGGCGATTCGCACCACTTTGTTTATTGAGGACATGAACCTTTCGGCATCTCCATTAGCTTGTGGCCAATATGGTGTTATCTGATGGTGACTGATTCCCAAATTGTCAAAAAAGCGTTTTAGGTCCTGACTCTTGAAGGGAGGTCCATTATTGCTCTTGATGATTGATGGAATGCCATGGCTGGCAAACATCTTCTCCAGGGCCGTGGTCACTGATTTCGCGGTCAATGGAGCATACTGGCTCGACGTCTGAGTATCGGAAGAATTCATCCACTGCCACCTCATTGGCAATAGTGCAGAAGTCGATACTGACTGCGTCCCACCCCATGGCTTGCAGGGATGGCTGGCAATCGGTTTGGGGGGCCTAGGCGACGGTTGGCTTGACACGACACACATGCCTCTACCAATGCCAGTACGTTTTGTTGTATTTACGGCATCCATACACTTGACTTCAGGAAGGCTTGTGTTTTGACCACACCTTGGTGTTTTTCATGGGCTAGGAGTAATGCCCTCTCTTCCAGACTCACTGGGATGACAATCTGGTTTCCTTTCTGGCCGAGGGTGTCTCGACAGGAAGTCAGATGGGTTGCCAGCTCCGGCTCTGTATTGGACCTCTGTGGAAAATTGTTGGTAGCTGTAGCATCCAGCGTTTGATTCGTATCAGTTCTTCTGGGGAGACAGACAGTTCATGGTGTATTCCAAAGAGGCTCGGTAGCATCTCTTGGGCTTGAACTGTGAGGTGAGTGATGACTGTCAGGTGATTATTCTGCTCTCCTGTCAGGATCACTTCTTTAGTGATTTGGAGACAGGTGTCATTGGCGCCTTCCTTGACAATCTCTTGGTCGGACACATGCGACAAAGTGGCAGACGTGTGCTTCCGCTTCCAGCGCTGCATCGCACTCCCTCAGGGTCACTGGCCGAGGGTGTCTCAACAGGAAGTCAGCTGGGTTATCAGCTCCGGCTCTGTATTGGACCTCGGTGGCAAATTGTTGTAGCTGTAGCATCCACCGCTTGGTTCGCGCAGGAGGATGTGGGGCCAATCCTTTAAATATTGGTACCAGCGGTTTATGGTCTGTGAAGACTTTAACTGGTTTGCCAATGATGTACACATGGACGTGGCTGCACCCGCATAGGATGGCTAATGCTTCCCTCTTGATAAATGCATAGTTCTTCTCAGTAGAGGTCAGAGCTCTGCTTGGAAACGCTATGGGGTATATCGTACCCTCTTCATCCTTCTGTGTGAGGACAAGCCCACTGGGCTGGCATCAATCAATAGTTCTGTTTCTCTGGCAGTGTCAAAGAAAACCATAGTTGCATCTCCTAGCAAGGAGTCCATTATATGTTGGAAAGTGGCTCCATGAGGCTCTCCCCATTCCCAGGCGACATTTGTTTTGGTAAGATTTCGCAGTGGTGTTACAGTGGTGGCCAGGTCGGGAATGAACTTCCCACAATAGGTGACCATCCTGAGAAGACTGCGAATCTCAGTGGCACTTGTGGGTGCTTTAGCATTTTTAATGTCTGCCACCTTGCTCGGGTCTGGAGACACACCTTTTAAGTTGAACACATACCCAAAGAAGCTGAGCGTTTTATTTTCCCGAACTCACACCTATCTGCGTGTAGTGTTAGTCTGAAGTCTTCTAGGCACTGAAGCATCACCGCAAGCTGGGAGTCGTGTTCCTTGTCTGTTCTTCCATACACAACAATGTCATCGCTTTCATTGGTTACCCTGGGGAAGTCTTGCAGGACTTTCCTGATCTTGTGTTTGAACACCTCAGCTGCAGAGGAAATCCCAACGTTGAGACGCCAATTCCTCCGCAGCCATAGGTGTGATGAGAAGGTTGTGATATATCTTGAATCTTTGGCTAGTTTGATTTGGTGATATCCGGATCGTAAGTCCAGTTTGCTGAAGGTGGTTGCCCCCGTAAGGTCAACGATAAGATCATCTATGGTCGGGGTGATATGTCGTTCCATTCCAATAGCTACTTTCGGCAGCTGCATGTCTATGCAGATCCATATGTCTTGGGGCTGTTTGGGTTTTGCAGTTACTACCATAGGTGACACCCACGGTGTTGGACCATTTGATTTCTCTATGATGTTGAGATCTTCAAGTTTCTTGAGTTCTGCTTTCACTGCTGCTCTCATATGGAAAAGGACTCACCGATGTCAGATCGCTCTGGGTTCGACTGTGGGGTCAATATGTAGTTTGACCGTGCAGTCTTTCAAACAGCCAATACCCTGGAATAGCATGGCATGTTTTTCCAGGAGGCGTTTGATTCCTCTGGTGCGTACCATGAACGCAAAGTAGACCCGTTTAAGCTTTTCTGCTGCCCTACAGCTGAGAAGTGTCTCCATGCCTGCATCGAGACGGTTCTGGTGTTCCTGCAGCTCTGTTGTCAGCTTGGCTGCTGGAGTTGGAACTCAAACATACTGCTGCAAGTGGTTGAGCTTTCCGCACTTGTGGCAGGCAACCCCTAGTGCCAGGCACAGTTCACAGGCACGGTTCATCCTTGTGCCATGGTCCTCCACACCATTTGCATGGTTTTGAACTTCTCGGTTCCCGGTTAAGCTTGTCTTTTCCTTTTTGAAGAGTGTTTATTTTTTCTATACCGTTCTCCAGATTTTCTGGGTCCAGCAGTAGTCAGCTGCTCATGGACTCCATTTCAGCCACATATAAGTCCGTCCGTTTGTTCTCGTTGACGTCCCATGGTGAGTATTTGCTTTAGTGGTAAATTCATATCTGATAGTATTATTCTGCAGAGTTTATCTGACGATAGGCCGTGGATTACTTGCTGGCGAACAGCAAACACTTCATCCAGGAAGTCGCACCCTATCGCCATTTCACGGAGGCAGCCATGGAAGTCGTCGATGACGGACCTGGCTCACCTTGAACCATTCAAAATCTGGGCTGAGCTGTGGCTTGAACTTTCTGGTATCATCTTGGCTGTGTCACAGTCATCATCAGTGCCTCTATTGGGTAGGGCTTTGAATAGCCTCAGTGCCAGAGTGCCAAGGTCAAGCCTGAGGAGTGTTCATTTCTCTTCAGGGTCTGGGACTTTGCAGGACTTTGTTCAGTTCAAACTGTTGTATTCACAGTTCCCATCTAAGTGCAGCGCTGGGCACATGTGGCTCAAAAGGCTTTGTGAAGGTCCCTTGTGCGGTGTCTAACCATGTGCTTTTGTCAGGGAGCAGTCCCTGTGCACCTGAGGGGTCTGCTGCCATGATCCCAGGCGTGGATCGGCACTTTGCAGGCTGTGTGCGGGGGTCGCGGATGTCTCTGGTCAGGTGTGTTGTGGCTTGGCACACAGTATTGTCGTGACTTCAGGCATGCACCTTCAGCCGTTCTCTCTGGGTGTGTTTGTGCACGTTATTGGCTTCCTGGTGTCTTTTTGCTGTAAGTTTCCAACTTAGTGGGCTCTGGCTGTGCTGGCCTCACACTGCTCCCACTGTGGGCCTTGTCTTGCGTTCAGTGCACCTGCTGCAAGGTGTGCTTAAGCCTTGCCAAGGTTGTGTTTACTTGTATTATATAACTGGAGGAGCGCTGGGCTTGCTTTTGCTGCACTGCGTTGTGTTATAGATGCAAGTTATTCTAATGCTTCTTTATTTTGTTTTTCAGGTGGCTGGGGCGCCTCCCTCTCTGCACTTGCATAATAGTCCTCTGGACTTGTTCGCAGGGACACAGCGGGGCCCCGCTGGGTGCTGCCGGAGTTTCAGTGGCGTGGCGGATGGCGCTCTCGAGCCTACTCACTGCGGCTGTAGTTGCTGGTCCCAGAGCGTGGCTCGCGGTCTCGCCTGGCCTCCGCTCATCCTGTTGGGGGTGGAGCCACTGCAGGGAGGCCGGCCGTGGCTCCATGGAGCTGCTGGTTGCCACCGCTCCTGGCGCTAGGCACAGCCAGAGTCAGCCCTGTGGTGTGAGGGTAAGGCTTGCTGCGGATTAGCAGCTGGCGTGACACAGTGAGCATTGGCGAGGTCTGAAACCACATCTAGTCGCCAATATGATGTTAGGATTACAGGGCCCGGGTGCTGCCCGGCCCTACTGACACGAGACACAATCACACTGGGTATGGTTCAGGGACGCAATGTCCAGTTGGCGGGCATTCACACATATTTATTCACTTTTCCTCTTACGGCATGACGTTCCCCTCTATGCCGTCTGTGGTGGTCACATGACTATATTACACACAGCAGAGGAACGAAGGCAAAAACAAAAGCAAAAGAAGGCAAGCTGTGTGTGCCGTGCCCTTTACCTGTGCTGGATGTCTCTGAAGAGAAGCAGGCTGCAGCAGGGCTTTCATGAAAGTCAGAATTCGGACATGAGCGCAAGCTGTGACAAAATACATACGTAACCTGAGGATTGGCACACGCGCCACACTAATCCTACAAAGACCGTCAGACTCGTGGCAATTTCAAAGACAGTCGCGGTCGGTCGGACACCTATTAGGAGACATGCTGGCCCTGTAGTATCTCACGCTCACACAGAATTGCGCTGCGGCGCCAGTGCCGCCCTTAAGTTAGTACTCCATAACTCGCCTGTGGAACCGGAAGGTTATGGAACGGTTAAGCTGCCGGGCCACTGCAAGTGCGGAAAGCTGATGCTGGCAGGAGGGACGTTGCGTGTAGCGAAGCACTGGCATGTGACTGCGCATGGAGCAGCACACTAGAGCACGTGCGGGTTCAATCGCCCGCACCCCCACAATGCGCAGGCGTGTGAGCCACTGCCGGCGCACCATGCGAACCACACGCCGGCGGATGCAGGCTGGCCTGAACGGATGGATCATCATTTGTCCCATATAATTCCTTTTGATTATGGATCCTTCCGCCAAGAAAAGAGGCCCTATATCCCCGAGGCCTATGGCGAATGTCCAGGTGGTCCAGGCCTGTGGTCACATCTTAATGGTGTGACCTCATTGATGGAATTTACGGATAAAGAAACAGCCTCTGAGTTATGCCAGTCAGGAACCGGTTTTGTGTTTGGAAGATCCTGGGCTAAATCCCTGTGCAAGTAAACTATTGCCAGAAGAAAGGTGATGATTCCCAGAGAAGGTGCATGACGCTAGACAAGGCGCATGAATTCCAGAGGGAGTGCAGCTTTCCTATGGAAGGTGCATGATTCCCAGTGGAAGAGACATATTTCCGGAAGAAACCTATGAATGCCATTAGCATTGCAGAATTCCCGGATTAGAGCCAGGATAATGGCGGTGCAGGTGGTAGCATTCCTGCGTGGGGTGCAAGATTCACAGAGAAGAAGCATGATACTAAGATTAAGAGCATGTCGATAGCACAGCGAGAAATCTGTGTAGAGCCTGCGGACGCAGGTTCGAATCCCAACAGGGCCAAACACAGCCTTTTATCCTTCGGAGGCCGATAAATGAGCACCACGGACCGTGGGTAATAATAAGCAGCGATCAGATGCCTGAGGGTTCGTAGCGATATATAAATGCCAAATTATTATTCAACTAGAGAAGGTGCAGGATTCCTATGGCAGCAGCATGATTCTGAGTACAGGTGCTGGATTCCCAAAAACTCTGATAGAAGATTCGTGATTATAAGAAGTGCAGCAAAATTCTGAAAGGAAATGAAGAAGGATTCTTCAAGGGTATGCCCGATTTCCAGAGAAGGCAAATAATTCCCAGAGTAAACCCATCATTCCTCCAAAGGGCACACTCTTCCAAGTGGAGTTAATGGATTCCCAGGACAGAGGATTCTCACAGTGGACATGGGGTGCAAGATTTGCACACGTGGTCATTTCCAGATTGCTGTAGAAGATATCGGATTCTCAGAGCATGTGAAGGATTACCAGAGGAGGTCCACGATTCCTGTAGGGTGTCCAGCATTCCACGGAGAGGTGCAAACCTATTTGTACAGGTGCATTGTTCTCGTGGAACGTGCATGGTTTCCAGAGATTATGGATGGGTACTGCATGCTCAGTGGAAGTAAACAGATCCCAGAAGGGACACAGGATTCCTGACAGTTGTATGGAAGGAGAGCAGTAATCCTGGAAGAGGTTTAGGATTCCCAGAGATGGAGCATGGCTCCTAGAAGACCCAAAGATATGCGAGAGACAGTGCGTGGTTTTCAGGAGTGGACCAGGATTCCAACAGGAGGCATAGGATTCCCAGAGATGGAGCATGGCTCCTAGAAGACCCAAAGATATCCAAGAGATGGTGCGTGGTTTTCATGAGTGGACCAGGATTCCAACAGGACGCATAGGATTTCCAGAGATCGAGCATGGCTCCTAGCAGACCCAAAGATATCCGAGAGATGGTGCATGGTTTTTGGGACTGGACCAGGATTTCCAAAGGAGGCATAGGATTCCCAGTGATGGAGCATGGCTCCTAGAAGACCAAAAGATATCAGAGAGACCGCTGCATGGTTTGCAGGAGTGGACCAGGATTCCCAGAGGAGGCATAGGATTCCCAGAGATTGAGCATGGCTCCTAGAAGACCCAAAGATTTCTGAGAGACACTGCGTGGGTTTCAGGAGTGGACCAGGATTCCAACAGGAGGCATAGAATTTCCAGAGATGGAGCATGGCTCCTAGAAGACCCAAAGATATCCGAGAGACGCTGCGTGGTTTACAGGAGTGGACCAGGATTCCCAGAGGAGGCATAGGATTCCCAGGGATGGAGCATGGCTCCTAGAAGACCCAAAGATATCCGAGAGACGCTGCATGGTTTACATGAGTAGACCAAGATTCCCAGAGGAGGCATAGGATTCCCAGAGGAAATGTATTGTTCCCAGAGAGGGTACACAGTTCTCGGGGCACGCCGGAAATTCCCAGAGAGGCCCCATGATCACCAAAAGAGGGGGTAGAACATTTCCAGAGCCTGTCGAGGTGCACAAGTACAATGGGAGTCTTCTATTAGGGGGTGCATCAAAGCCTTCCATTCCATGCTGATTGTTTGTGGGGGTCTGGAGATTAGGTGGGGCACTCTGTTGTGTTTGGACAGGGTTTCTGGGAGTTGGGTAGCAGGGGCCCCCGCATAACCATGTCTCTGTGCACTTTTCCCCCAGGTGCAATTATTTTCTGTTGCAGTCCTTGCCTGCTACCTCTCTTGCAATGCTCCTTCCTCGTCCCTCTTTGCCTCCGCACTCCACTGCACCCCTCCTGCCCTCCTTTTCTCAGAGCCACTGTGAGCTCCTTACCCCTCACACAAGGCAAGTGGTGGCGGAAGGTAGAGGGTGCACAGCACATCGCACAGTGCCTGCCCGGCAGTTGGCTATGTCCTGCAGTGCCCTCTCGTACGAACATCCCGGACCACGGGAGAGTCCTCACCCCATGTACGTTGAAGCTGCTCAAATCTATCGCCATATCAGTGAAACTGTTTCCAATGACTGCTGGGAAGAAATATTATTGTAAAAAATAGCAAAACATGCACCACGAAACGGCTCTGAATGCTTTTTTTATGCTCCTCACACTCACCCCCTTTGCTCCTGCTATCAGTGACCGGGAAGATAGCTCAGGGGCAACGCATTTGTCTTGGAAGCAAGCCAATGCAGAACAACACAGGTTCGAATCCCGATCCCGTGCTTAGAGACTGGTCTCTGGTGTTGAGTTCCTTATAGAAGATGAATAAATTATATGTCCGGGTAGTGGGTATCTGTTCCTTCCCATGCATACCTGTATCCTGGTCCTAGCCTATATGTCCCCTTCACCCAACTATTCTTGCCATCTCTTTGCACGCTTTTCTTTCTGGGTGTTGGGCATATGCAAGCGCCTGCACCTACTGTAGGTCGGTTGTTCGACTGGATTCTCTGCTCTGGCAGCTTGAAGTGAGCTCAAGCAGGGTTTGGTGATCTCACAGGATGTTGGTCACCTGCTCCATTTTCCTAGCTGCTGTGATAAGTCCGGGGTCAATGATCGAGGGTCCCTTGAGGAGCACAGAGGTGGCCTTCCACAGGGAACTGATCAGGCTAGATCCTTAGTCAAGCTTGCAGTTGACTAGAACCTGGGCAGTTCCTAGTTGCTTCGTTAAGCCTGAGTTCACTGCTCGAGGGTCCCTTGAGGAGCACAGAGGTGGCTTTCCACAGGGAACTCATCAGGGTAGTCCCTTAGTCAGAGTTGACCAGAACCTGAACAGTTCCTAGCTACTGTGATAAGCCCAGGCTCAGTGCTCGAGGGTCCCTTGAGGAGCACAGAGGTGGCCTTTCACAGAGAACTTATCAGGGTAGTCCCTTAGTCAGAGTTGACCAGAACCTGAACAGTTCCTAGCTACTGTGATAAACCCAGGCTCAGTGCTCGAGGGTCCCTTGAGAAGCACAGAGATGGCCTTCCACAGGGAACTGATCAGGGTAGTCCTTTAGTCAGAGTTGACCAGAACCTAGACAGTTCCTAGCTACTGTGATAAGCCCAGGCTCAGTGCTCGAGGGTCCCTTGAGGAGCACAGAGGTGGCCTTCCACAGGGAACTGATCAGGGTAGTCGCTTAGTCAGAGTTGACCAGAACCTAGACAGTTCCTAGCTACTGTGATAAGCCCCGGCTCAGTGCTCGAGAGTCCCTTGAGGAGCACAGAGATGGCCTTCCACAGGGAACTGATCAGGGTAGTCCCTTAGTCAGAGTTGACCAGAACCTAGACAGTTCCTAGCTACTGTGATAAGCCCCGGCTCAGTGCTCGAGGGTCCCTTGAGGAGCACAGAGATGGCCTTCCACAGGGAACTGATCAGGGTAGTCGCTTAGTCAGAGTTGACCAGAACCTAGACAGTTCCTAGCTACTGTGATAAGCCCCGGCTCAGTGCTCGAGGGTCCCTTGAGGAGCACAGAGATGGCCTTCCACAGGGAACTGATCAGGGTAGTCGCTTAGTCAGAGTTGACCAGAACCTAGACAGTTCCTAGCTACTGTGATAAGCCCCGGCTCAGTGCTCGAGGGTCCCTTGAGGAGCACAGAGATGGCCTTCCACAGGGAACTGATCAGGGTAGTCCCTTAGTCAAGCATGGAGTTGACCAGGACCTGCAGAGCTGTGCAGAACATATCTTGGGGAGGAATTTCTTGGCGTTCCTTAGCCAGAATGTCCGGACGCTGATGGTGGAGTCCCGTGTGAATATGCACGTCCCCAGTCGGACAGGCCTGCATGGAGCCAAGAAATAACCATCCCTCTCCTTTCCACTTGAAGGCCAGCGTTGGAGACGCTCTCTTGGCCATTTTTGTCGGTTGCCTTGAGCATAGAGTAATTTGTGATCTGGAACTTAGTTCTGTTAAGGCTTAACTGTAAGTTGAGGATGGCCACCCTCTCTGGCATTATCGAGTCATGTGCAAGTAGGTTTAACCAAATGGCATCAGTATATTGGTGCAGGGCGATATTGTATGCGTCCACGTTTTGGCCTAGAGGCTCTGTGTGTAGTTTTAAAAGTACTATGCTGAGAGCCGTGAAATGGAGAAGAGTTGCCTTAGGGCCATCTGTCTCTCAATTGACTTTTTTTGAGTGGCCTATTAGACGAGAGGAGAGCATTGGATAACTGTGCTTGACAAGGGTGTTGCCAGGTTTGGAAAAGATCCGGGTCTCCGCTAGTTTTGGGACTGTCGGGACTGGGGGGGCTAGCTAATCTTTTTAGTTGTAACCCCTGAGCTTCTATCTGGGGCTACAGCCAAAAGACCTGGGGCTATAGCCCCCTCAGTCCCCCCATAGCAACGCCTCTGGTGCTTGATATGAATTTTGAGATCCATTGCCTATGTGAAACAAGCATTGGCAATGCCAATAGTTTAACGTTAACTGTTCTTTGCATTTTGCATTTATAGGCACGGAGGTGCAAGGAGGAGAGTGCAAAGTTTTAAAGGAGTGCAGTAGGGAGGAGAGTGGTACCCCGTGGATTAAAAAGGACTGTGGAGATACACTTTATGAACAGAGTGTCGCACAGTGAAAGTGCAAGATGGTCACTGTGGCATAAAAACGGAACGATGCATGCATGTACGAGACAAAACGGCATCGACAACAGGACAACAGGGAATAGGGAGCAAAGTGTAAGTGGGCAACCCAGTTTAGTACCGACTAGGGAGATGGCAGGATGCGAAGTCAAGGAGGGCAAAGGAACATAAAGTGAGGAACCCTAGACACAAAAAGCTTCAGTGCTGGGTGACTGGAGCAGGGACTTACCATACTCAAACGCGTACCTTCTAATCTTCCGCTACCTCCCCACTTGGGAGTACTTCAGGGATTTCCACTATCCACCCACCTACTTTTTAACGCACACCTCCACATTCTTCTCCTAATTACCACCCTTTCCTTAACTGAAATCATACGCTAGTGCAACAAAACGGTGTAGGCCGATTTACACAGAATACTGCATTCTGTATGCTACCAGAAGCCATCAGCATTGTATGCTGGAGAGCGATCTCCAGTTAAAACCAATCCAAGCAGGTTTTCTCATGTTTTGCTCACAAATCCCAGATTCATCTTGGACTCCAATCGTCCACTTTGTTTGCATCTAAGTATAGTCTCTAAATCTCTTCTTGCACTGCAGGCCACATCCCTCTCCTCCAGAGCCCCATGTGATCCAATGCTGGTGAAGTCATGTATGAGCCCCTGATTTGTGTGTGCAAGTGTGTATCGTGCTGGCCTTAATGTTTACTCTAGTTTGATCACAGAAAATGTACATCTCACCCTTAATCTCAAGAGGCACTTTACTGATACCCTGTAAGCCGCCCCCCCACTGACCCCTTTTGGTTGCACAATGGAAATGTGAAACTTTAGATATAGTCCATAAAAGCATTCAACAATGAGCCAAACTAAACTTCACCTAAATAATCTCTAATTACCCCCATCCTGGACGTCATGTCTGCTTCTTTATTTCTCCAACCAATCCCCTTCACTTGAACCAAAACCCGGGGTGGGAGATGTTTTAGTGTCTGGGGTCCCAACCAGGGCAGTGCTATTCCCTCTTACATCTACCCGCAAGAAGACTGTGATAGCTTATGGATTCTCCAGAAACACCAATATTCATTCAATGGAGGAAAGCCGGTTCTGGCACAGCCAGTGAATTAAGAGCGTCAAGAGGCGGCTCAGTCTGCATTCATCTAATGTGGATTTTTGTGATAATAGCAAAATACTCGATTCAAGTATCGCTAGAGTTCAGGATGGCAATCGCCCCATGAGGGAGAAGGGGAAAGTAAACACGCACGCACATGCTAAATTTACAACATAGGCCACTACAAAACATCACCATATGCAGTTACTGTGCATGTTCGATGCTCCCATAAGCCCCTTGGGGAAACCAATTGCTATAACCTTTTAAGAAGATACCGGTCATTGATGCTTACATCATATGTTAAGTAATTGGCAGTGGGTGAGAGCTGTGGTTAACAGTAATTTATTTTAAGAATTAAAAAACTAAGGGTTATTGCGTTGTGCTAAAGTTATACAGATGTGTGTTTACCTGGCTATACATCCTAATACACAGACTATTAACATGCGTTCCAAGTGAAAGCTCAGCTTGAGGCA
The DNA here is from genome assembly GCF_040938575.1 of Ambystoma mexicanum. Taxonomy (NCBI): domain Eukaryota; kingdom Metazoa; phylum Chordata; class Amphibia; order Caudata; family Ambystomatidae; genus Ambystoma; species Ambystoma mexicanum. Next base: position 1,474,946,105 of record NC_090932.1, on the reverse strand, counting down.
TGCTAAATATTAGCGGGGGAGGGAGGTTAACTCATCGTACCCAGTGCAGTGAGGGATGCGGCGGCGGCAGCAGCAAGGGGAAGCGGAGGCTGAGCGACGGCGATACGGAGGAGGCGAGGCTCAAGGCGATGCTGGTGCAGGGGGCTGGCAACAGAGTGCAGGCGACTTACTGAGTTGCCGGGATCCCAGTGCACCAACCAGCAACAGGAATGTCCACGGTGTGGGACCCCAGCACCAAGTCACAGAGAAACCGGGAACAGGGCGCAACTGGTGAACGGCCTGCTGGTGCACAGCCTGGCCCCCAGCCGGTAGAAGGTGTACACAGGAGTGGGGATCTCTGCACTGGATTTTGGAGCGCCCCGTTACAGGGCATAGACAGCAGGCGGTCTGCTATCTGCCTAATACCCAGGGCACCAGTTTGAAGGAAGCGAATCCAAGGCAGGGTCGTCCTGCATTGTGGCATGGAGAGCCTGCGCACGGAATACAGCAGGCAGGCACTCCGATGCGCAACCCGGCTCCTGCCACACCAGCTGATAGCGGAAATAACAGAGCAAGCCTGTAACGGGGCACAGAGAGCCCAGTAAGGACACAGACAGTAAGCACACTGAGGTGCGAGCTGGTTCCAGCTGAAAGAAAATGGCTGCCTTGTGGAAAAAAAAGCACATACCCGAGAGACAATCACATAATAGTGACATCACTAAGAAACTGCACACCCAATCAACTACTGCTTGCATCTCAAAGCACTAGAGCAACCCCCACAAATCACTAAATGGGGATTTTGAGAGATATTTTAGATCAAAACGTAACTATAACAGTAACTTGGTTATTTTTAATACAGAATACATTACAATATGTAATATAATTTAAATGCACCCGTACATATTTTTAAAAGCATCAATCAAGTCAAAAAACTTTTTTTAATAACATTAGCACATGGTGGCAGCCATTTTGGAAGTAACATTTGCTGACAAATTCACCACAGAATACACATTCAGCCAAAGAGTGCACAAAGAGTTGTGGTTAGAGGGAAAATGGTTGGGAACGGGAGGAAAATCCTATAGATTTCACTTAACGATGGGCATTAAATGGGTGGGACACATAGCCAAACTACACAAATCCATCCTCATATATCATCTGCATTGAAAAGCATTACACACCTACATTCAAAGCCCCTATCTCAAGCTCTTATGTTAATGACAATAGTTTTGGCATTAAAGGTAGCGATCTCAGCGCCACCTAATAGCCAAAACTAAAAAGGAGAACCTTTGAATATGAGCGCTTTACGTTTCTATGTGGGGTATATATTGCCTTTGTGGAAAGAAGAGAGCCATTGACTATCTGTGCTTTTTGTGATTATTCGCAGTACACATTTCCTTCTCCTTCTCCTACCCCTTCTACATAATCTGGCTCCCTGTGCTATCAACTGCACCCTACCTGTAACATCTTGGGTGCACCATCTGTGTACAGAGCTACATTGCTTCTCAGTTAGGTTTGCACCTTATAAATCGAATACATACATTCATACATACATACATTCTAGAGCAGCGTTTGCCCCACTATAGATAAGGTCAGTACTGAGTACCACAGGAAATCGAAAAGATGAATTGCTAATAACTTTTGACTCGGATGACGGATTTGACTAAAATTATGCAGGCAATTTGGTACGTGCAGGGAAAGATTTTGGGAAAGATCGGTTAAAAAGTTAGTGTTATTAAGAAAACAGAAAACGCACTTTCGGCCTAGTCCCCATTAATTTTCACATAGACAAAAAAGGTCAATTTTGGGAAGGGCACACAGTAAAAACCACTGGACAGATTTGGACCAGGTCGGAAACGGTGTCCAGTCAACTCGTCGAAAAAAAACTGGTCGACTGCAATTTGGTCGACGCAATTTGGTCGAAAACCATTTCGTCGAAATTTTTTTTTTATTTATATATTTATTTTTGGGTTTTCGTTTTGTTAAAAAAATGGGTTTTTAGAGAAAAAAAGGGGGTTGGGGGGGGACCCCCCCAAAAAAAAAAAAAAAAAGGGTTAAAATAGAAAAAAAAAAAAATTCGACGAAATGGTTTTCGACCAATTTGATTCGACCATTTGTCTGGTCGACCAATTTTTTTCGACGAATTCACTGGCAACCGTCGGAAACAACTCGGGCACGAAGCAGTGACTCACGATCATTTTGTGGTCTGGATTTATTCTGTCCAGTTGTTTTTTAAAATATTTGATAGAGAAGGAGGTGCCCACTCCCCCCCAAAAATAGAGATCTCCAATGGTGCATTGAAGCAGAGGCTTTTCAGAAATGAAAACGCCACCATCTTTTAATTTTTCAATGCGAGAGACAGTCGCGGCTAGACCAGTGAATACTCCTAAGCGAAAAGGCTGAAAAATTCTATTTGGAGATGGAAAAATTGTGAAATGGTATCAGGGTAGAGGTGTTTGGGTGGTGGGGGAGAGGACAGAATGTGAAAATCAGGAGTCAGTGGGGCGCTAGGGGCCAAGGGAGAACACGAAGCGCAAACATTTTTGTGATAGCCAGTGGTCTTCAGAGGTATATTTGCAGCTACCCGACATCGGGAATGAAAGTGTGTCACCAAAACCACGAGTATTTGGGTGGTGAATGGGACAGGGCTCGGGCAGTGAGGAGGCCTTCGGGGGAGTTGGGGGAGCGGGCACAGATGAGGGGGCTACTTGGTGGGTACTTTTGTTGTTTTTCCCTATAACTGCGGCTATGAAGATGTGAATAATCACTGCCCATGCCCAGTTGGCCAGTCATGTTTTAAACTCCAGAGTGGGCACGGCCAAAGGCTGTGCTCACTAGACAGGACTGAAGGCTCTGTCTAGTGAGCATGATGCACATGTACAGTGGATACGGCCCTAGGCATGACTAGTGGCCTGGCAGTGTTGTAAAATATACAGTGTGCATGGCCACAGGCCATGGCTAGTGGCCTGTTTGTGTTTTAAAATATACAGTGGGCAAGTTCGGTGGCTGGAAGTGTTTTAAATATACAGTAGGCATGCCTGAAGGCCTGTGGGCTGGGAAGTGTTTTCAAATATACAGTGGGCACAGCCGAAGGCCATGGCCAATGGGCTGGAAGTGTTGTAAAATATACAGTGGGCACAGCCGAAGACCATGGCCAGTGGGCTGGAAGAGTTGTAAAATATACAGTGGGCACAGCCGAAGACCATGGCCAGTGGGCTGGAAGTGTTGTAAAATATACAGTGGGCACAGCCGAAGACCATGGCCAGTGGGCTGGAAGAGTTGTAAAATATACAGTGGGCACAGCCGAAGACCATGGCCAGTGGGCTGGAAGAGTTGTAAAATATACAGTGGGCACAGCCGAAGACGATGGCCAGTGGGCTGGAAGTGTTGTAAAATATACAGTGGGCACAGCCGAAGACAATGGCCAGTGGCATGTTTGTGTTTTAAAATATACAGGGCTGGAGTGGTTTTAAAATATACAGTGTGCATTCAAAACCATTGAATGTCGATGTTTCCTGTGACTCGCGGTATATATAGCTTATGCGAAAACAGGGGAACCATTGACTATCAGTGTTTTTTGTGATGATTCACGGTATATATAACTTCTGCAAAAAACTGTTTCATGTGACTACATAGCCTATGTAAAAAGAGGAGAACCATTGATTATCAGAGTTGCTGTATTTCCTGTGACGATTTACGATATAAACAGCTTATGTGAAAAGAGGAGAACCATTGAATATGAATGTTTCCTGTGACTACTCACAGTGTATATAGCTTATGCAAAACGAGGAGAACCATTGAATTTAGGTATTTTCTTTGACTATTCGCAATATATATAGCTTACATGAAAAGAGGAGAACCATTGAATATGAATGTTTCCTGTGACAAGTCGCGGTATGTGTAGCTTACACGAAAAGCGGAGAAGCATTGAATAGCAGTGTTTCCTGTGATGATTTACGATATAAACAGTTTATGTGAAAAGAGGAGAATTATTGAATATTCATGTTTCCTGTGACAAGTCGCGGTATCTATAGCTTACATGAGAAGAGGAGAACCATTGAATATTAATGTTTCCTCTGACAAGTCGCGGTATCTATAGCTTGCATGAAAAGAGGAGAACTATTGAATATTCATGGTTCCTGTGACAAGTCGCGGTATCTATAGCTTACATGAGAAGAGGAGAACCATTGAATATTAATGATTCGTGTGACAAGTCGCGGTATGTATAGCTTACACGAAAAGAGGAGAACCATTGAATAGCAGTGTTTCCTGTGATGATTTACGATATAAACAGCTTATGTGAAAAGAGGAGAACCATTGAATATTAATGTTTCCTGTGACAAGTCGCGGTATCTATAGCTTGCATGAAAAGAGGAGAACTATTGAATATTCATGGTTCCTGTGACAAGTCGCGGTATCTATAGCTTACATGAGAAGAGGAGAACCATTGAATATTAATGATTCGTGTGACAAGTCGCGGTATGTATAGCTTACACGAAAAGAGGAGAACCATCTGTTGGAATAATTATTGCCTATGTGAAGAGGGAAGGGTCCTGTCGTAGGTCTGCTTCATGTTTCTATGGGGTATGCATCTCCTAGATTACGTTAAGAGCTTTTTACACTGCACCATTCACCACCATAGTGGCCTAACAGCGCTGAGTCTTGTCCAGAGGGTGGAGTAAGGTGCTGCCCTCCCCCGGGGCATCCAGACATCGGGCCTCAAGAGTATAGAAAAAGGCAGCCGAGATGGGAAATGGGGCGAACGGTTAGACACGCACAGAGATTTGCACAAGTAACAAAGGGAATGCGGGGCAGGGATGGAGTTTGTGATCGTTTGCGATGCATGTAGTCCGTGTATGACGTATAGTTCTCATGATAAAAGGGAAAATGCGTAATGCTCCTGTGAGCAAGCATATACCCGCGTGCGCAGTTTCCGGTACCAAAATCTGTCAGCAAGTGCTTGCATGATGGGCGTGCCCACCTTTCCTGCGTTCTGCCCTCAGGACTCCATTATGCCATTTGTAAATATATCAATTCTGGCCTCAGGCTCTCCTTCTTAAAATATTGTAATATGCCCTTTCTCCTGCACACCAGCGCACCTCCTCCTACCACCCACCTGTTCCTGATGGGCTGGTCGACCCACCGACTAGTAACGTCAACTCAGGTTTTGCATAGGCGCATAAAACCTTTTTATGGAGAGTTCTATATGTAATCGATTTCAATTAAGATTAATTGCGCATCAGTACCCACCTCGATAACACTGGGACACTTTCAGCACGTACGTGTACTACCCGGCACTTTCTGATAATATCCTGTGACTGACTGTGCCCTTGACTATAAACTGTTTCACTGCATGCAGTGCTATGAACCACTCATTTGGTATTAAGCGCTATATAGGTCTTCAAGACTTTGGGCCTCATTACAGGTCAGGTGGTCCGGAAATAACAGTGGCAGTAAACCCGCCGCCACTGTTAATCACAAGATGGTGCCGGTGTTTCCACTTCCCCATTCCCATTGAGTCCTGTGGGACTCAATGGGAATGGGGATTTACCGAATTCCATCTCCGGAATTCCCGGGACACCAGGGTCGTCATGTCCTGGTATTTCCGGGAGTCACGAAGGCGGAATGTTAATACGAGTCCGGTGGTAACCAGGTGGTTTTACCGCCTCGGTTACCGCCGGACTTGTAATGAGGCCCTCTGAGTTTTCCGCCATCATCCCTCTTATAGTCCATCCGGCCACTTGACCTAGCGCCAAGAGATCACGTTAATGGTTTTTGGGGCTGTACGCAAGTTCAAGTCATTACATAAATAAATGCACAACTATTAAAACTCGTTAGAGAGATTATGAAATAGTTGGAAAATGAAACTGAGGTGGACGCAAGAAGTGGCGGCTACCTCTGCCTGCATAGAAGGCTACTTCTGCCTGCGCAGAACGCACAAGCACTTAAACATGTGTAACGCATATGGCGGCTTCAATATGATACCGTTAATATATGCAGGCGGATTTAAGCCATTTAAAAAAGAAGTCAACCAGTTAGGATGAGCCGAGAAGACGATGAAATGTGCCAGTGAAGATTACCCCTGCTTACTGCGCAGGGCGTCTTGATTCTATTAAAGACCAGGAGGTGAGCATTATGCTTCAACTTCTTTATTATCCACTCTACAAAAGTTTCAACAAAAATGAAAGGAAAACTATAAAAAGGTCCTCCAGAACTCCTTTTTGTTTCTCTTTTCCTTTCTCAAAACTACAACTCCCACTGTCTCTGTAGTACTTAATAGTCTACACCCAGTCCATGCACCATGTCCTTCCTGTGGACTCCTCTTCTTTGAGTACTCTGAACTGCACCCTTATCAGAACTTTGCTTGACGAAACGTGTGAATTCGAACTGTCGGCCTCTCTAGTGCCTTGAACTTGTCGCGGCTGGCTGGCCTCTCTGCTCTTCATAGCATCCGCTACGTCTCCTTACTCGCAGTTCAATTATTCGTCTGGTCCTCTCCTATGGATCATACAAGACAAGATGTTAGGCTGGTGTCTGTGTGCTGATAACCACCTGAAAACGTTCATTTCAAGGTTATACAATACGTGCATAGGGCTGGAAATTAATGCTCGCCGCCTGGTCTTTAATGGAATCAAGACTCCCTGCGCAGTAAGCAGGGGTAATCGTCATTCCATGTCAAGACTGGAGGCGAGCATTATGCTTGTTCAAAGCTTCCCATCACAGTAGTTTCCAACCCTACGATAGGTTTGAAATAGAATGTCTTAAAAGTCTTGTCACTGGGCCAATCTGCCGTTTGTATAATCTCCTGCTGTCACCCCTGCTGCTAACGCCTTAGATGCCATAGCTCCTCTCACAGAGTGTGCTCCATATTTATTCAGATCGATGCCTGCTAGCTGCATCACTTTCCTCACCCATCTGGCTATTGTAGCTGTCGCTACTGCTTGAAAGGGTTTCCTGCGTGGTATTAGCAACTGTGTGGTACCCGCAGGCCTAAATGCTGCTGTCCTAATCTTGTATTCCTTCATACACGCTGCTACACACCATCTAGTGTTACTTGGTAGATAGGGGTAATGAATAGTCATGGAATTCGACTTTGTTCTTTTCGCTATTGTAAAAGTTACTCCCTCTGGTCCAAATACCTTCCTATGCACCTCTAACGCTCTGACGTCCGCTACTCGCTTGGGGGATATTAGGCACAGTAGCATGACCAATTTACCTGCTAGCTGCTTCAACGATAGATACTTATTCGCTGGCCAACTCCCTAGAAGCTGCAGCACTACTGTCACATCCCAAGTACATCCCTTGGCTCCGCGGGCACTTTAAAACATGCTCCTTTAATGAGTTGAGTTACTGCTGGGTGCTCTCCTGCTGGAGCTCCCTCAATGGGCAGGTGACCCGCTGAGATTGCCGATCTGTACATTCCTATGGTCCAGAAGGCGTTATCATCTTTTAATAGGCGTGCCAAATAATTCATTATCGCTACTACAGGTGCTGAAATGGGATGAAAATGTCTCCCTCTGCACCAGGATGACCACTTGTTCCAAGCTGCTTCGTAGCTCCGCCTTGTCGACGGGGCCCATGAATCTGCGATGAGTTCATCAGCCTGAGCCAAAATGCCTGGCAGTGCCCAACATCTCCTGATATCCTGAATGCTAGCAGCGGGAGAGTCCCTTCCACTCTCAGAGGATGAAACTTCCCAACTGGGTCCGTGAGCAACTGCTCTCGTTCTGGGAGTATTTGTCGGAAATCTGCAAACAGTTCCATCAGGGTCAGGAACCACACTTGCGATTTCCATATTGAAGCTATTAGTATTAACTCCGATCTCTCTCTGCGACACTTCGTTAGTGCTCTGCTCAGTATCATGAAGGGGGGAAAGGCATAATGCACTTTCCCAGACCAATCTTGCAGGAAAGCGTCTGTCCTTAGCGCGTTCGGGTCTAACCTCCAGCTGAAATAATTGCTTGTGTGAGCCTTGGTTCGTGATGCAAACAGATTGGTATGAACTGGTCCCCAGAGGCGATCCAGCTGCTGAAATATTTCCATGTTCAGCTTCCAATCGCTAGAATCTGATAGATATCAGGAATTCCAGTCTGCTATCACGTTGAGTGCCCCCGGCAGATATTCTGCTGTAACTGATGTCCCTGACTGCAGGCCAAAGTACCAATAGTCCTTGACCAGCTCCGCTAGCAGTTTGGATTTCATTCCTCCCAGGTGATTATTATATCCGACTGCTGATATATTGTCCATCTTCAGCAGGACACAGGAGCTGACTCTCCCTTTTGGGAAAGTTCTGATCGCGAAGGAACCCGCTAGCAGCTCCAAGAAGTTTATGTGGAGGCGCAGTTCTTCTGCGCTCCACTTTCCTCCTGTTTCCAGATATCCGTATCTTGCTCCCCAGCTACACTGCTGGTGTCTGATTCTATTATCAAATCAAGCCGATCCCGAATATGTCATGCCATTCCAGGCGTCGATCTTCTTCAACCACCACACTAGTTCTGTGACAGATTCTCGATCTAGGGGGACCAGTTGGTGATACTTCAGACCCTGTTGAAGGTTCTGATCTTCAGTCTCTGGAGGGCTCGATAATGTAGTGGGCCTGGAAATATCGCTTGGATGGACGATGCCAATAGTCCTACAATTCTTGCTAGCATTCTGAGTGACACTGTCTGCCTGCTCAGGCAGTCTTTGATCTCTTTTTTTATGTCTTTGATCTTTCGGATCGGCAATTCTAGTGTTGCTTTCTTTGTGTCTAGTACGAAGCTTAGGAAATCCAGCCTCTGTGCTGGTGTTGTGTCTGACTTCTTTAGGTTCACTAGGAAGCCTAGCGATGAGAGACGCTCTCTTACCCATGCCGTCTGATAATTCATGCTCTTCGGCTAGTATCAGCAGGTCGTCTAGTTAAATGATCATCCAAATCCTTTTCTCCCTGATCACTGCGGCACCTGGCCTTGTAAGCTTGGTAAAGGCCCAGGGAGCTGAAGCTAGTCCGAAGGGCATTGTCTTGAATTGCCAGAAGTGATCATCTCAGCAGAAAGTTAGGAATGTCCTGAATTCCACTTGGACTGACACTGTGAGATATGCGTCTTTCAGATCTATTCCGGTTAGCCAATCTCCTTCTTTTAGGGTGTCTCGCAGTTGATGTATTCCCTGCATCTTGAAGTGAAATTAAATGAAATGATGAAATGAAATGATATTTTATTTATATCGCGCGCGTACACAAGTGTTTCAGAGCGCGACCAGGCAAAAAGGGAGGGGAACAAGGGAGGGAAAAAACAGAAAAAAAACAGCGATCTTACTAAGCCCAGTGACATTTAAGAAAGCGCAAGTGCATGGGAAAGGGAAATGGGGGAAAAGTGCAAGGAAGGGGGGAGAGTGGAAAGTGCGAAGCAGAGGAGAGAAAACATAAATAAATATTAAAATAGAATAAATAATAAATAAGGGCTTTAAACCATGGTAGTGCAGCCAGCAAGTGGCAGGTGAAAGTTAGTCAGAAAGGTATATCTGATAAGTGCAGAAGAAACGTGGGAGAGGGACTGTATGGGTACAGATACAGAACCTTAGTGCAGATGGTGGCCTGGAGGCAGTGCAGGAGGGTGGCAGGGTGAGCAGATACCTGGGCCCAAAAGAACAGAGGGTGGCCAGGTGCACAATTCCATGAGAAGAAACAGATCAACAGGGGAGAAGGGGGGCAAAGGCAGAGGCAGAGAGGAAGGTCTTGAGAAGTTTCCGGCGGTATACAATCCAACTGTTCAGATCTTTTCAAGTTCATGACTTGTCGCACTTTCTCTTTTCTGTGCACCAGAAACGTATTGCTTACAAATCTCAGGGTTGCCCTGCGTCTCTCTATGGCTCTCTTCTGCGTGAGCTGTCTCAGCTTGCTCTGCTTGTTTATTGCGCGTGTCCAGCTCTCTTGCACTGGATCTTGCACAAATCCTAACTGCAGCCCTCTGACTGTTTGCAATACCCAAACAAAACTGTAATTATCCGTAGATAAGTGCAAACCCTCTGTTCATTAGTGATACAATTCATGCGTGAAAAACGCCACACAATCCCTTCCAACTGGGCGGCCTTACTCTTAGGGCATATGTTCTAGACAAGAGACAATACCCATGCATCGCTGGAAAGCGCGCACCAGTTCTGCAAATAGCGTAGCATCCTCCCTCTCACTGGTGAGTACTTGGGAATTCTCACCTGGGGTGAAGCGTTGGCCTCGTCCTGGTCCTCTACCTCTGCGGCATCGCAGGAAGCGCCCTCTGCTGGAAAAAAGTAATCCTGCTTTTTGTTCTCCCATGCTGGCCAGGGCCATTTTAAGCAATGTTGGGGCCCTGGACACGGACATCTTTGGGGCCCCACTCCAACAAACCAAAGGAATGAAGGGATCAAGAATACTGGTCACGTCCCCCCATCCCCACCCGTCGCGCTCACAATCTATAGGTTGATATGCTGTCTCCCAGAATATAAGCATAATAAGCAGGTTTACTTCCTTTAAGTCCCCTTAGCCTCTTCATTCAGAATGATAAACAAGTAGCATTTGAAGACCAACATTAGCAGTCTATGAAGAGGTTACTGTTCTAGTACATACAGGATACCTTTTATCAATAACATCCAGGAAGGTAGATGTTGTATTAATGCAGGACTGTATATAAAAGGTACATGTAACCCATAATAGACAGAGAACTCACATTAGCTGCCTCACAGAATGCAAACATGCTCATGCATCGACAGAGACCACCAATTAGAAGGAAGGAGAACACTACACATACAGTAGCATGAAGAGTGGAGGCAGATTAGAAGCTACCAGGAAGGTGTATTTATCCAGACAGACTGAGATTAGAAGTTGGATATGGTTTTCAAATAGTGTTGCTATTAGATATCAAAGGAACAAATGCCTGTGGTGTGCGATATAAATATCCTGACTTTTAACACAGTTAAACCATGAATAAGGCTTTTATGAAGATCATACCATGAGAAGGAAATCACTCTGAAGGGCTGACAATTTTGAAAGGTTTAGGGACTGACAAATTGGGAGGTTAGGCAATACAAGATTAAATGAGATGCCCAGGATAGCACATTGGTTAAAGGGTGAAGGGGTGAAGCTGGGATTTGTGCCAATGCTGCAATTTCTGCATTTGAACACTTTCTTTTCCAGTTCTTACCATGAACTAAAACAATATCATTTTATAATAAAATGGACTTGGAAACTACACAAATCACATTACCAAACATGACCATTGTAAACAAAATATTATAGAGTGGTGTTATGCAAAATGGGAATGATTCTAGCTTCATTCTCTCCATCATCAAGGGAAGTATAGAAGAACCAGCATACCAATCTATGTGATTTAACACATTTAATCTGGGTTTGTCTTTTGTATTTTAAAGCTTTAAATACTTCCAAAACAATGGCTTGTGAAATTTTAATTTATAATCGTGCAAAAAAACCTTTGTCTTTTACCAAAAAGAAAACAGTGTTTGTTTCAAACAAGCAGACCTTAAAATATGCTCACCTGAGGCCTGCACATATGGTCCGCTCTCTTCTGTCTACCACTCCTTCCACCCAAATGGCCTACATAAGAAGAAAGGAGGGTAGCTCATGGGCAATGTGCTTGCCTTGGAAGCAAGACGTCACAGAGCACCACAGGTTTGATCCCCGTGTCGGTGCTTAGAAATCTCTGGGTATTAAGCCTGTTATAAATAACCTATCATATATCAAATCATGTGCTAAACGATACCAGCAGCATGCAAGAAAGCAAACCTCACAGAAGACAGCACAGTAATGTAAGATATATTAGATGATTTGACCAGGATCACTTTATCGTCTGCTGGCAAACCATAGTCTTGAATTTGGATACTTAGTCACCTCTTGGACTAACAACTTATGCCATCATTTGAGGCGATTGCCTAGGTTTTACAACACTCCATCTGAACAAACCAATTTCTACACTTTCACCATATGGATGATATGTTAGTTTTTATAGCAACCCCTACCTAGTGCAGGTGCATTGCTGATAATAGCAGATGTTGTTCTGCAAAACCAAGTTCATATGCAGGCAGGTTTATACACTTCAGACATGGGAAAGGTTCAGCCAGCCGTGCTGGAATGTGATATTCTAATTGTGCAGATGAACACATATGTCTGCAATGGGTGCTTCCCACACTGAGCTAACTTCTGAACCACTGTGGCACTCAATTTATCAATATGCATTTTACCATTGCCTATTGCACATGATCAACATAATTCCCACAGGAAGGAAAGAATGCAACAGAGTTGTGCCGTAAGGAACACACAAACTACGTATAACAGAGTGAACACAGAGAGCAATACATGATGAATTGATCAAGACAGAATGTACCTGTCAAAACAGAAAGGCAATGAGTTTAGAGCCTCAGCAGCACCCCATAAAATATCCTGACGTGGTGAATGATCAAATCTTCTTCAGATCAGCTAGCCTTGTGGGGCCCTTATCCAAGGTTGGGGCCCCGGGCAAGTCCCCTTTTTGCCCTCCCATAAAGACGTCTCTGGTGCTGGGCTCTACTGTTGTTGTGAGGTCTTCTACCTCTGTGGAATCGACCGGCCACTCGACTTCGATAGCGGCTGGTCTCGGCAAAAACTGCCTAGGAAGATCTTTTGGATTGCTGCTTGTGCTTTCTCTAGCGACGTGTAAGTGCCTACAAATCTTCACATCTCTTTGACAAAGTTCTCTCCGAAGAGGAGACCCTGCGCTGATTCTCCTGCCTCGTATGAGGCTAGATCTCATAGCTTCATGTTTATTTTAAGTCCTCACCTTCTTTCTGACAAGATGGCGCAATCTGCATTCCCTAGAAGGCAGACTGCTCTTTGGCCCCAATTTGCTAGGGCCTCTGGGTCTATCTCTTCTCTGGTGTCTCTAGCTCTTTCGGCCAGGTCCATTATTTTGGCAAGTGGCCCTGCGAGGTCGAGAACTTTCTCTTGGCAGCTTTCTCTTGGTCTATGCCATTGCGTGGGTCCGTGCTTGTCTTCGTAACGAATGCCTGTATTTTCGGATATAGTTCTGGTGTTTCCGCTACTTTGTCTGGCAGGTCCGGTCGCGAACATTCTGCTCTCATGCGCTGTCTCACTTCTTTGTCTAGCGCTTTCCTGAGCCTTAGTGTCATATATTTAGACTCTCTGGTGGAGGGCTGCCAATCTGAGGATCTTGGGTTCCTAATATCTTCTGGCTGAAACATGTCTGCAATCTCCCCTTAGTTCTCTTTGAGATGTTTCTCTTTACGTGCTCTTTTACCTCCTCTGAGTGTTTCCCACTCTTCAGTTTTCTCTTCTTCCTCTTGGGAAGATAGATTGGCTTCTGCAGGCTTCTCTTCTGAGCCTAGGTCATCAGTTCCCATACTGTCTTCTCCTGGACAGGGGGTCCTGGGGCTTGGCACCACCAACTTTTGCATGAAAGCTTCTCTCGGCTTTGTGAATGCGTCGACTGCCTCTGGGGCCTTTTTCTCTGGCCCATAAATACGACCCGTTGAGGATTTCCTCTTGCAGGTCATTGTACTCCCCTTAAGGCCTCTCTGTGAGGTCTCTGCGTTATCGTGGAGCTGACTCAGGATGGATTCCAGCATCGCCAGCCTGCCTTGTAAGGGTTTTACTCCTTGGGCCACTGCATCGACCAACAAGATTCCTAGCACCTCTTTAAAGCTAGAGACCAGGTCTAGTGTTTGGTCCTCCACACTCCATTTGAATTCGGACATATTTGCTGGGTGCTCTGTGCCTGTTACCTGTACTTGCACACACGCCCACTGCTGTGTTCTGACACTGATGTTGCAAATTTTATATATATATATATATATATATATAAAAAAACACATGTAAATTGAGGGTTGTAACACTACAAAAAAAAACCTACAAAACATGCCAAAAGTATTCCCAGCACTCAAGACCAAAACACCTTCTTACAAAATGCTTCGTTTTTATTCTTTATAAAAACAAACAACCAACTGTGCAAATATGCAGAAAAGGGTAGGTATAAGTCAAAAACCTCCCCATGGCAAGCAGGTTAAACAACACTCACCCCCCAGGGTGGAAAATCGCCACGCGTTCCGCCTGGATCTACCAAGCTTCCTCAGGCTAATCAAACTCCACATCCGTGTAAACACATCCCATTTAAAACTCAAGGAAAGCAACTCGAGCGGGCAGCTCCTCCCCCCTCTCATTATCTCCGATCACGTGATCGCTTAATGCCGCATTGAAAAGTACATAGAGCGGGCCGCCATGATGGAATGACTATATAGTCATTGTGTTCACTATGAACACAGCGCACTGGCCATGAAATAAATGCCATTTTGATATGCGAGTATATGGGCAAAGAGCTCCTCGCTCCATGTTGCTTCTCCTTATTTAAAAACATAAATTTCTTATACATTTACTTGTGTTTAGTTGCGCTAGTGCGCCTTTCTATAACATGGGTAAACCTTATCTACATTGACAAGAGTTCACCCATTACGTCCCTGGGTTTGTAGTGTGTTATTCTAAAAACCAAACACGGCACAACACCAAATTCATAAAACATCAAAGCACTCCTTAGTAGATGTAGGACATAATGCCCTCTAGTGGAGAAAAGCTATATTTGTGTTAATTCCATCTTATGTATAAAGCTCTCACATGCTTGAAAAAATTCCACTGTGATTGCATATATCTATAAAATGCATATCCATTTGGATGTTCAATCTTATTTATATAAAAGACATGTATTTACCACTGCAGTTATAGTTACTAGACGTGACTCATATATGCTAAAAGAAACAATATTCAATTAATGATCTTATACAGCAAGCCACAGTATATTTACAAAAACTTTTCAAAGTGCAAGTGCTCAAAGTTTTCAAATTTCAACATCATATTGGATAATAAAATGCTAATGTAGTGAACCCTGAGTTGTGATATAATACTCCTCACCTGTAGCTTCATACTACACATTAGAATAGGTAAATCCCTCTTGCCAACAGGGAGTGTACCAAGATTACCACCCGGGGTTCTGTTGTTGCATGCACTTACAAAGACACTAATCCAATCTACTGGAGAAATACAAACATCTCTGAATCAATATTGAGTCCATTAGGTCTTAAAGTATCAAATTTGCAAATTAGAGATGCCTCTAATTGTCTGAGTTTCAGTTCTCGGTTTCCCAATCTCTTGTGTTGTGGGACATGGGCAAGACCAACAAATGACATTTCCTCCACATTACCACCATGTTTCTCCATAAAGTGTCCTGTCAAAGGGTTGGTTATATCTCCATTCTTAATGGCTCTGTAGTGTTGGAGAATCCTGAGCTTGAGCATACCTATGGTCGATCCAATATAGTGAAGACCACATGTGCAAGTGATAGCATATACTACAAATTTAGTCAAGCATGTTATTCTATGTTTATATCTCCATGATAAACCATTGGAACTGACAAATGGAGTTTTTGATACAAAGCTACACATTTTACAATTCGCACATTTACGAAAACCTCCCTGATCTTGTTTCAAAAAGTGGCCTGACTTGGTGACTTCTGTGACCACCATACTAGGAGACAGTATGTTCTTGAGAGTGGGCGCTTTACGGTATGTCACATTGGGAGCTGCATCTAGTACCTTCTTAAGATCAGGATCTGTCAGGAGCACATTCCAATGTTTTTTCATAATTAATCTAACATTAGTGGCTTGGTGATTATACCCTGTTATAAATCTTATCTTCTCTGATTTCTTGCTAGTTTGCGCTCCAAATAGATCCGTTCTTTTCGGAATTTCTGCTTTCTTAAAGCAGTTTGTGATTACATGTTTATTGTAGCCTCGCTTGACAAACCTTCTACCAATCTGCTTGGCTTCTGTCTGGTAATCTGATTCTTTACTACATGCTCTTTTTGCTCTCAGGAACTCCCCATAGGGAATTGAATTAATTAATGGAGTAGGGTGGTGACTCTTAGCATGCAGAGTGGAATTCGAACTTGTTTCTTTTCTAAATAATTTAGATGTTAAACTGTTGTTCTCCACAATGAATAACACATCCAGAAAGATCAGTTCTTTTTTGCTATGTACACATGTCAATTCCAAATTCAGATTGTTAATATTAAGAATCTGGACATAGTTATGTAACTGAGTCTCGGTACCGTCCCATATAATGAACAAGTCATCTATGAATCGGTACCAGACAACTATGTGTTTAGTAAATACTTCCATCTCTTCTCTCCAAGCTATCTGTGTCTCCCACCATCCCATATAGAGATTGGCGTAAGTGGGGGCCATACATGACCCCATAGCCCTACCCTGAGTTTGTTTGTAAATCGAAGTATCATGTAAGAAATAATTATGCTCCAAACAAAACTGAAGCATTTCCAACAACATTTTGTTGTGTTGTCGATGACTAATGGATCTAAATTCTAAATAGAATTTACAAGCTTCAATGCCCACTTTGTGTATGATCGATGTATATAATGAGACAACATCCAGTGAAACTAAGATGTATTGTGGTTCCCAATTGACATTGTCTACTTTAGTCAACAGGTCAGAGGTGTCTCGTATATGTGAACTAAGACTGATAACAAATGGTTGTAGAAAGTGATCTAGGAATTTGGAAGTATTTTCTAAAAGACTCCCTATAGATGAAACTATAGGGCGACCAGGAGGATTCTTTAAACTCTTATGAATCTTTGGATTAAAGTAAATTAATGGGGTAACAGGAAAAGGATTTTTTAGAAACCAATACTCATCATCACTGATCAATTCCAGGTCACACCATTTACGTAACATTGAATAATATGATAAGTTGGTTTCCAATAATTCACTGTTGTCTACCAATGTGTAATTACTGGTAACACTCAATTGCCTCTTTGCTTCCATATTGTATTGATCACTGTCCAAGATCACTATACCACCCCCCTTGTCTGAAGGACGTATTACTATGGTATGGTCATTTCTTAGGTTCTCTAATGCTTTGTATTGCAGATAATTGAGATTTCTAGATGATGGAGATATCTTCACCGGCAGTTGCTTGAGATCCTTCATAACCAGACTTTCAAAAGTGTCAATCGGGCCACAGATGATGTTAGGGCAAAAAATCGATTGGGGTTTAAACTTGCTAGGACAAGTAATGTCTGTGGGTATACCAAATTCTCTTTCCAATGTTGTATTGTCCAATGTTGATGCTAGCTCCCATTCAGACTCAGGTTGTGATCCCATCTTCGCAAGACATATTAGACTTGTCATATCCTTATCTGTGAGGGGGGATATCTCTCTACTGGATACTTCTCTATTTTTGGTTCCTTCACTGACCTTTGTTGCCTAGAACTTTGCTAGTTTTAATTTTCTCAGGAATTTAAAGAGATCCACCCTCGTAGATGTATAGTCATAGGGATATGTAGGGCTAAAGGATGTACTTTTCAATGGGGCATTAAGCGATCACGTGATCGGAGATAATGAGAGGGGGGAGGAGCTGCCCGCTCGAGTTGCTTTCCTTGAGTTTTAAATGGGATATTAACAATCTGAATTTGGAATTGACATGTGTACATAGCAAAAAAGAACTGATCTTTCTGGATGTGTTATTCATTGTGGAGAACAACAGTTTAACATCTAAATTATTTAGAAAAGAAACAAGTTCGAATTCCACTCTGCATGCTCACCACCCTACTCCATTAATTAATTCAATTCCCTATGGGGAGTTCCTGAGAGCAAAAAGAGCATGTAGTAAAGAATCAGATTACCAGACAGAAGCCAAGCAGATTGGTAGAAGGTTTGTCAAGCGAGGCTACAATAAACATGTAATCACAAACTGCTTTAAGAAAGCAGAAATTCCGAAAAGAACGGATCTATTTGGAGCGCAAACTAGCAAGAAATCAGAGAAGATAAGATTTATAACAGGGTATAATCACCAAGCCACTAATGTTAGATTAATTATGAAAAAACATTGGAATGTGCTCCTGACAGATCCTGATCTTAAGAAGGTACTAGATGCAGCTCCCAATGTGACATACCGTAAAGCGCCCACTCTCAAGAACATACTGTCTCCTAGTATGGTGGTCACAGAAGTCACCAAGTCAGGCCACTTTTTGAAACAAGATCAGGGAGGTTTTCGTAAATGTGCGAATTGTAAAATGTGTAGCTTTGTATCAAAAACTCCATTTGTCAGTTCCAATGGTTTATCATGGAGATATAAACATAGAATAACATGTTTGACTAAATTTGTAGTATATGCTATCACTTGCACATGTGGTCTTCACTATATTGGATCGACCATAGGTATGCTCAAGCTCAGGATTCTCCAACACTACAGAGCCATTAAGAATGGAGATATAACCAACCCTTTGACAGGACACTTTATGGAGAAACATGGTGGTAATGTGGAGGAAATGTCATTTGTTGGTCTTGCCCATGTCCCACAACACAAGAGACTGGGAAACCGAGAACTGAAACTCAGACAATTAGAGGCATCTCTAATTTGCAAATTTGATACTTTAAGACCTAATGGACTCAATATTGATTCAGAGATGTTTGTATTTCTCCAGTAGATTGGATTAGTGTCTTTGTAAGTGCATGCAACAACAGAACCCCGGGTGGTAATCTTGGTACACTCCCTGTTGGCAAGAGGGATTTACCTATTCTAATGTGTAGTATGAAGCTACAGGTGAGGAGTATTATATCACAACTCAGGGTTCACTACATTAGCATTTTATTATCCAATATGATGTTGAAATTTGAAAACTTTGAGCACTTGCACTTTGAATAGTTTTTGTAAATATACTGTGGCTTGCTGTATAAGATCATTAATTGAATATTGTTTCTTTTAGCATATATGAGTCACGTCTAGTAACTATAACTGCAGTGGTAAATACATGTCTTTTATATAAATAAGATTGAACATCCAAATGGATATGCATTTTATAGATATATGCAATCACAGTGGAAATTTTTTCAAGCATGTGAGAGCTTTATACATAAGATGGAATTAACACAAATATAGCTTTTCTCCACTAGAGGGCATTATGTCCTACATCTACTAAGGAGTGCTTTGATGTTTTATGAATTTGGTGTTGTGCCGTGTTTGGTTTTTAGAATAACACACTACAAACCCAGGGACGTAATGGGTGAACTCTTGTCAATGTAGATAAGGTTTACCCATGTTATAGAAAGGCGCACTAGCGCAACTAAACACAAGTAAATGTATAAGAAATTTATGTTTTTAAATAAGGAGAAGCAACATGGAGCGAGGAGCTCTTTGCCCATATACTCGCATATCAAAATGGCATTTATTTCATGGCCAGTGCGCTGTGTTCATAGTGAACACAATGACTATATAGTCATTCCATCATGGCGGCCCGCTCTATGTACTTTTCAATGCGGCATTAAGCGATCACGTGATCGGAGATAATGAGAGGGGGGAGGAGCTGCCCGCTCGAGTTGCTTTCCTTGAGTTTTAAATGGGATGTGTTTACACGGATGTGGAGTTTGATTAGCCTGAGGAAGCTTGGTAGATCCAGGCGGAACGCGTGGCGATTTTCCACCCTGGGGGGTGAGTGTTGTTTAACCTGCTTGCCATGGGGAGGTTTTTGACTTATACCTACCCTTTTCTGCATATTTGCACAGTTGGTTGTTTGTTTTTATAAAGAATAAAAACGAAGCATTTTGTAAGAAGGTGTTTTGGTCTTGAGTGCTGGGAATACTTTTGGCATGTTTTGTAGGGTTTTTTTTGTAGTGTTACAACCCTCAATTTACATGTGTTTTTTTATACGCTAAGGAGCTCAGTCAAAGCTTCCTTTTCCTAGCACCAGCTACGAGTTAGGCAGTGCACTAAATTTGGCTAATTTGTTTTCACATATATATATATATATATATATATATATATATATATATATATAAATATTATTTTTTATGTGGCTAGCACCTTCTTTGTTTTCTTGGCTTTCTGTTTGCCCTCTACCCCACACTTCTGTGTGTCTTGTTGGTATGTCCTTCTGGAGAGGAGTCTCTCCTCTGTCTCTTCTCCTTGGGCTGTTAGCCTATTTTGGGCTCTGAGTGGTGTCTCTCCCCTTTTGTGCCTGCTTCGTGCAATTCGCCTGCTTTGGGCTGTTAATGCGGTCTTCCTACAGGGTTTCCACATGCACCAGATTTTCCGCTGGCTTCACGTGTTAAATAATATCACTGCCGACCCAGCATTAAATGTCTGTCGTGTTCTAGTTATCTCTGTTACGCTGAGATAATTTCGTTTCCAGACGTCTCCGGGGAAAAGGCATCAATGGCTCCTCCTTCCCGAAGGTGGGGGCCAGTGTGCACTTCTTGCGCTTGGCTCCGCCACCACGAGGGTGGGGAACAAGCGGAGCATTTATGTCGCGGTGAGAGAGAGCAAGCCCCCAGGCATGCAGAGAATGCGACACATGGCTCGACTGCCTCACACTCCTAGCTTCGTTCGTTGCTTGTCCCTGATCTGCTATCTGGGAAGGGTCTGTGTGCGCTTCGCTTATTTCGTACAGAGTATGTCCAGGCTAAGGTACTTTCTACTTCAGCTACGGAGCGATATACTAACTAGTCTAAGTTGTATCATACGCTAGTACGCGCTCTCGCTAGTAAATTCTCACATTTACAAACATGCAAGTTGTTTCTTACGCTACTACGCATTCTCGCTAGAGAAATCCTCTCATGTACAGACATGCATTTTAACCATGACCCTTTATATGGCCTAAGTCTTAAGCACTAAGGAAAAGGGTACTTATCTGGAAAAGAAGAGGAGGAGTCCACAGGAAGGAAGTGGCGCATGGACTGGGTGGAGACTATTAAGGACTACAGAGACAGTGTGAGTTGTAGTTTTGAGAAAGGAAAAGGGAAAAAAAGGAGTTGTGGAGGACCTTTTTATAGTTTTCCTTTCATTTTTGTTGAAACTGCTGTAGAGTGGATAATAAAGAATTTGAAGCATAATGTTCGCCTCCAGTCTAGACATAGAATTTACCATGTTCCTGAGCGATTCTGACTGAGTTAATCTGCACTACTGGGAAAAAGACAGAAACACAGCTACTGTATTCATTAAACGCTTCACCAGTGTCTGTTGCTCTATTTTGAGCCCTACGCTCCTGCCGCTTATCTCCCACAACCCTCAGTAATCATGCTGGCGTGTCATTGTACAATGAGTGAGGATTTTCATCACACCGAGTCCTACTCTTCCTCGTCACCGTCCTCTTCGCATAGACGTGGGTTCTAATCCCGGCTTTGCTACTTGACTAAAAATACTGGGCGTACACATCACTGTACCTCCCTGTGCCTCTGAGTGCAGTATTGGTAATGTAGAAAACACAACTGTAACGTTACTGTTCCAAGGCCATGTTTCTTCCCTCACACATCCTGTTCTCAGCCAGTCAGTCTCAACCAGAGCCCAAACACCATACTGTCCATCCACCGCACCACAGGCTCAAGAGGATACTGCTACAATAAATCTTCCCTGTAAAGCGCTGAACTGCTCCTTAGAGCATGTCCTTGCTTTGTGAAAACATTCCTAATGAAAGAGGATGCAGTTTGCTTTAAGAGTGAGACCGGCATACCGTGTTAGTACATACACTAGGTTTGTTCTCTGTTAGTTATTGGGCACAGGAAGGACAGAACAGCTCTGCTGTGGCCTGTGGTGAGCCCAGGAGTCCGGCACCTGCTCCAATGCAATTTAACAAAGCAAAGCAAAGATGATGCCAGACGTAAGGAAGCAAAAAACAAGGGGGGGGGGGTCCTCGGCGTCCCTCTGCTGGACATTAGTCCCGGTTACGAGAGACTTACCCAGAGTCTTTAGCTCTTTCATAGAGGAGAAATATCCAAAACATATCAGTCTTTGTCCTGCCCAGGGGCAGTCCAGCACCGAAATGCTAAGCAATTCTCTTCTAAACAAGAGTACCAACAGCAACCCCAAACACGTGTTTCGGTCTGGTTGGACCTCATCAGTAGGATGGAGCTGTGCCTCTCCGACCCGAGGGGAGGGAGGGGGGAGGGGGAAGGGAAAGTTATAAGTTTCAATGTTATCTTCTTTATGTAATATCGATGTAAAACTAATAAATACAAGTTTAAAAAAAAAAAAGAATAGTGAGCAAGGGGTCCAGGTCTGGATTCCTCTAGTAACTTAGGGTGAGACCCAAAGTTACTTAAATATGCAATAAAAAAAGGGGGTCCTGGGAGGCCCTCTGCTGGACATTAGCCCCGGTTACGAGAGACTTACACCGAGTTTTTAGCTCTTTCACAGAGGAGAAATATCTAAAACATACCAGTCTTTGTCCTGCCCAGGGGAAGTCCAGCACTGAAATGCTAAGCAATTCTCCGCTGGACAAGAGTACCAACAGCAACCCCAGACACGTGTTTTGGCCTGGTTGAACCTCATCAGTACGGTGGAGCAGTACCTCTCTAAGAATAGTGAGCAAGGGGTCCACGTCTGGATTCCGCTAGTAACTTAGTCTGCACCAGTCTCCAAGATTGCAACCTCTCTTGCCACACCCTGGGCAAATATTCAGGACTCGCTTGCCCTCTCATCATTCGTCCACCACAAACCCACGTCTCGCTTTCAACAATACCCTGCTTTATAAAGATGACTTCCAAAGGAAGGTACGGGAGGATAGCTCAGGGGCAAAGTGCTTGCCTTGAAAGCTCTGGGTATTAAGTGCATTCTAAATAACCAATTCGAATTACCCACTCAAACATATAAATCATTACAGAAATATGTTAGGCAAAAAGTGTACAATTGTGGCATTATTCACCCATCTTGACTGGGAGACTACAAATACTTGAATGCAATTCAGCAAAATAATGTTTCAGTGATTGAATGTTTTGTTTGATATATTGTAATTGACCTGGAGGAGAGTGTAGATTTAGGCAGCTAACTGGTGCTTTGTGTGTGCTTTCAAAATGAAAATGCCTCTTTGCATTTCTCAACACAGAAGCGATACGAACATCTCCTCCAAAACTATGGTCTCTTAAACGGGCCATCATTTGTAAATCGCCTCCACTTTAATGTGCGGCTTGAAGAAAGAAAGTGATACGCAGTCATTAAAGGGCCTGCAGCATCTGATGGGGGGGAACTGGTTTCTCTCTCTAGAGAGCCACAGGAGCTTGGGAGGCGACACTGTGTCGTCACGCGAGCTTCCTTCATGGAAGCCAAACAGCATTGAGGCAGACAATGGTGCCTTGCAGGGCCCCTCTCACAGCTTCTGGAAGCGGGGCCCTGGGCCACCGCACAGACTGCCCATGCCTAGACATGTGACTACCAGCACCACCATGACACAGGCTCAGTAAGTACCAGCAACATGCTACCCAGGCATTGTGACATTTATGTACACTCCTCTACTGGTGGAAGGTATTGAGAAACAGCTGACAGTTGCTGAACTAAGATACCCTAGAAAAAGAAATCTCAGTGTTGACCACATGCACAGAAAAGTGACGAGCTGCTCAAACTTCCCCACATCGGTTATTCAACAAGCCTCTTCTGGCACAAGCCACTCCGATGAGATTGGCAATAAGGGTGCAAGGAGGACCTTTGTGTCCTGATAGAGCTGGGCACTATTGATTGCTTCTGATATCGCCCACATCCTTCAAACAGGCCACATTTAACCATTAGAGGGTCAAGGTTCCCATGCAACAGGTTAGGATGGCCGATGCAGTGATGCAGCATGGTAATGTTCTCTTTCAATGGCCAAGTTGGGAAACAAATTATAATAACCTAAAGAATGTTAGGGTATCAAAGGTAAGTAATATCATTATTTCTGATCATGGTTGCATACTCCTGCTTGCTCGGCTGGCTATTGAGTTAGAAAGAACCATCAAATGCATGTGATGGGTGAACAGGTCTGTTTTTTTTATTAATTCTATCTTTTCTAATGAAAGAATTGGCAAGAACCCTTGACGGCGCATTATAAATACATACATAAATAAATACAACTCGCAAGGCTTTATGATAGATCAGTAAGCCTACATGTTATGGCACAACAATTATAGATAACAGTGACAAAAAATGTGCTTTGCATTCATGGAATATTAGGTGACTTAACAAGATATGTTTATGCTGAAAGAAAGCACAGACATCTATCACCTCTCGCTCGCGTTATAATATAAGCAACATAGCCTTTACAAGAGAGGAGACACAAATGGCACAGAAGTTTTGCTTTGAGCCATTCGACCCATTGAAATGTGTGCCTAAAAAATAAGCAAACCTAAAGATAAAGTCACTCCCACACTTATGACAGCAATGCTAAGGAAATTCACGCCACCTAGCAAAAGTCTTGACACCTCGTTACTGTGCTCTCTATTGACAGACCATGCTGCAGATGAGTGATGATGACTGTGCACACTGCCCAGGCAGAGCCACTTGTCTTGTTGGCTCAGAAATAATGTAGACAGAGGGGACATACGTGGTACAGAGAGAATGTCTCATCCTACAAATGTATTCTTAAAGGGCATAATGTTTTGCAGCTCCATGACTCTAATGCTTAAAGCTGGCATACTATAGACTGCGTTGCAAACCTGCACTCCATCTGCCTACGTCTCATGTCAGTTGAAAAATCACACATTCATGCAATGCTGGTTAAGTGGGTGACTGTCACCTTTCTTGTCAAGTGCCTTGCAACATGCCGCCTGTGCCTGGCCCCAGTTATAGGGTTGCTGTCAACCGACACACAGAAAAAGTGAGTCTTGAGGCTCAGTTATAGACACTGACAAACAGAAAGACGGTCTGCAAATACTGCAACCCTGAACAGTAACAAACTCCCTAGAAGGGAGAAGGTAGTTTTGCTCATTTGATCATCATTCTTGCCCCAAAGCTTGAAAAAGGGCTTTATATTATGTAACAAAATGCACATATTCAAGCACTTAAGTAGCAGCATGGAAAGAAATTGCTTCTGCACACACAATAACTTGGAGGTTTAAGGCAGGATGCTCCTCTGCACCGTTGCCTTCTTTCAAGCCCCCTTGCCCTTAGTTGAACACACCCTGTCAAGACCTGGTTTATAGTTTTGTTTCCAAAACGTTACTTACAGTATTCCCACCTAAGCCCACTCTCTATGCCTTTTAAATACTAGTTTTGGGCACAGCAACAGACCACATAGCAACTCCTTGTGAAAACATTTATTTAAATGGAAGTGTTGTTTAATTTATTAGGTCTCCTTGATGAAAGACAGAAAGGCTCTAGCAGAGGAGAACCGAGACCACAAAACTAATGACTAAGGTAGATGGGATGGGGCAAAGAAAACACAGAAAGCCTCATTTTGAGGGGATTGGGTCCTCCGATGTATTCCATATCTATGACAGTAATCACCACAGCTGTGCCGCTTTGGAAAATCTTTCGGCGTCTGCGTCCTGCGTCGATGAGCCGACGTCACCGGATGTTATAAGTAGGACGCACAACGCCCGTAGCCTCAGTTCTGTTTTTTCCGCGAACGTGTTCGCTTCGGAGATCTCGGCGTGCCTCAGTTCTACTGAATCCTGTTCTTTCGGTTCTTCAAACCCAAACCTTCATTGAATATTGTATGATGTCTTTGGCTTCTTCCACCCCGCGGTCCGGGTTTAAGAAGTGTCGGGTGTGCGGGTCCAAGATGTCGCTGATGGACACGCACGACGCTTGCCTCTGGTGCCTCGGGGAGGACCATGATATGGATGACTGTGTCGACTGCCAATCGCTCACATCGAAGGCCTTGCGGGAGCGTAAGAAGAAGCTGTCGTTCGGTAAGGTGGCCAAGCTCCGGAAGTCGCGTTCCACTGGTCTTTCGACAGATGATTCGAGGGGCGACTCTCTGCATCGTCGTCGTGAGTCTGGGGGCTCTCGGTCTGGGAGTCGGTCCCGCCATTCCTCTGTCTCTTCGAGGCACTCCAGGAAGCGCCGTTACAGGTCGCCTTCCCCGTCCTCGTCCGAGGACTCCGCCCGTCGGCGGGTTGCTTGTCCCAACAAGCATTCCACTCCTGAGGAATGGGATTCCTTCCGAAAGGAGATGTTGCCAATTTTTCAATCGCAGGGCTCCGGTCAGTCTGCGCCGTCTGAGGATCCCGGGCATGGCCATGCTAGAGACACTGCGCGTCCGCCTTCGGGCTCGAGCAGTCGTCGTGACCACTGGGCGCTTTCGAGGTCCCGGTCGGACAAGGATGGTCGCTCTAGGCATGCCCGTTCCAGGTCCCGGTCCTGAGGAAGTCGTCGACGCCATCGGCGCCCAGGCTGTCGAGCGACACGCTCGGGGGTCCGCCCTTGAGGCCTGTGTCGACGCTGCCAAAGCTGTCGGTGCCACGCTCGGCGTCGACGCTGATTCCGTCGATGCCTTTCGAGGCGGCTTTGTCGGGCGTACCACGTGGCACGGTGGAACCCCCCAGAAAGGCTCTGGCCAAGGCTAAACATGTCTTTGTTCCATTTTCTGTACCCTCTTTCCGGCCTCTGGATATATTTCTGAGGTGGATGAGGGGTCTGAGGAAGGTGAGGTTCCTGCAGAGGTTCCTGATGGCCTCCTTTCTGGTCATAGCCAACTTGAGGACCTGCGCCAGTCGTTGCACGACGCCAGTGGGCTGGACACCTCTCCGGAGGTGGGGTTTGGTAGGCCTTAGCCTGGCACGCATGCCGACTCCTCTTACCGGCACCTGATGTCGAGGGTCACAGATTACCTGGGGTGGTCTGCCCCCCCTGGGGATTTTCAGCAGGATGATCTGACTGATATCCTCGACCAAGGTCCACCAACTGACCCGGTACTGCCATTCCATATGGCCTTGCAGAGAAGGGTGGCTGCGGCTTGGATTTCTCCGGAGAGTCTCCCGGCAGTGAGCAAGTCCTTGCCAAAGAAATATCGCCCAGCCAGTGGCAATCCCTGCTACTTGACCACGCACCCCACTCCGGAGAGTTTGGTGGTGCAGGCGGCTACGGCCCCCGCAAAGCAGGCGTCGTACCCTACTATCCCTCCTGATAGGGATGACAAACGTTTTGATGGCTCGGTGAAGGTGTTTTCTTCTGGGGGTATGGCGCTTCAGGCTGCCAACTCTGTTTGTACCTTGTCTCGTTTCACGCACACTCTGTGGAACTGTACCTCCTTAGCGGCTGATCATATTCCCGAAGGGGAGGAACAGGATGGTTTTCTTGCTATCGTGCAGGATGGCAAGGACGCCATGTGTGAGTCTGTTCAGTCGGGACTGGACATGGTTGATTGCGTCAGCCGGTCCATGGCGCCGAGCACCGTAATACGCAGGTTTGCGTGGTTGCGGAAGTCGGGGTTTGCTCCTGATGTGCAAGCTCGGCTCCTCAACATGCCCTTTGATGGTGAACATCTTTTTGGCAGCAAGGCTGACGAGAGCCTTGAGAGGTTGCAGACCTCCAAGGCTGCAGCGAAGTCGTTGGGCACTGCAGTTCGCCAACCTCCGTCTTTTCGTTCTAGGGGACAACAATGGAGGGGAGGTTCCTTTCGATATTACTCTTCCTTTAGTAAATCGAGAGGAGCTGCTAGTCAAAGGGGCCACCGTAGCAGTGCCAGAGGTGGAAAACAGGGTACTTGAGGTGCTAAGGCCGCTCAGGTAGTTGCCTCTTTGCCCTCAGGCACTGCTGCAGCCGCTTCAGCTCAGTCATGAGGCCATGTCCCATGGTTCGCCAGTTGGTGGAAGGCTGGCGCAGCATCTTGTAGAGTGGCGTGCCATTACTTCAGATGTGTGGGTCCTGGAGATCATAGCCCATGGCTACTGTCTTCCTTTCCGGCAGAGACCTCATGACAATCCACCAGGGAATCTCTCTTTGAAGAGTACGGATCCGCTCCTTGCGCAGGAAATTCAATCCCTGCTGGAGAAAGGCGCCATAGAACTGGTGCCTGTAGCGGAGAGGAACAAGGGATGGTATTCCCCTTATTTTTTGATTTCGAAGAAAGACAGGGGATTGAGACCCATCATGGACTTGCGCGGTTTGAACAAACTCCTGAGGAAGACAAGTTCAAGATGGTTACTCTTTCTCAAGTCCTCCAGGCCCTTCAACTTCAGGACTGGTTGGTGTCTCTCGACCTCAAGGACGCTTATTCTCATGTGCCGATCCATCCAAAGCACAAGAAATACCTGAGGTTCGCGGTTGGCGACTCGCACTTTCAGTTTCGGGTCCTGCCGTTTGGATTGACCTCCGCCCCGAGGGTCTTCACCAAGCTCATGGTGGTGGTGGCAGCGTATCTCAGGAAAGGGGGGATTCACGTCTACCCCTACCTGGACGATTGGTTGATCAGGGTGCGCTCACCCAAGCAGGTCCTGGATCATCTGTCCATCACCTGCCACTCCCTTCACAAGCTGAGCTTCTCCCTCAACTTAAAGAAGTCCCACTTGAAGCCAACACAGCGGCTCCAGTACATCAGAGCAGTGCTCGACACATCCCTGGGGCAGTGTTTGCCTGCCCAGGTGAGGGCTCTTCACATTCAGCAGATGGTGCACAAGTTTCAACTTGCCCAGACACTCCCGGCGTTCGAGTTCTTTTTCTCGGCCTCATGGCATCCTGCATTCTTCTGGTGCCAGAGGCCATGTTGCGGATGAGATCTTTGCAATGGGCCCTCAAGCTCCAATGGTCACAGTCCTCTGGCAGGATGTCGGACCCCATTCAGGTGCCGTCCTCGGTCGCTCAGGACCTTCTGTGGTGGGCTGTCGAAGGCAATCTGATGAGGGGGGCTCCATTTTGTCTGCCCTAGCCGGAGGTGACGATCGTGATGGACGCATCCCTCACGGGATGGGGAGCTCATGCCAACGAGTTGACAGTCAGCAGTCGTTGGTCTCCGTTGGAGTCCAGACTCCATATCAACCTGTTGGAGCTGCGGGCCGTCAGGCTTGCCCTGAAGGCTTTTCTGCCGACTGTGCGAGGGAAGAATGTCCTGATTCTGATGGACAACACAGTGGCCATGCACTACCTCAACAAAAAGGGGGGGGCAGGGTCACTTCCTCTGTGCAGGCAGGTGATGCAGCTCGGGTTCTGGGCCATCCAGCAGGAAGTTTCGATCTCGGCAGTTCATCTGGCCAGAGACGAAAACGAGACGTGGACGCTCTGAGCAGGCAGAGCGCGATCTGTCACGAGTGGGATCTGGCTCAGGAGATTCTCCTGGAGATCGTCGCCCTTTGGTGGACCCCTCAAGTGGATCTCTTTGCCTCCAGTGTCAACCGGAAGTGCAAAAGGTTCTGCTTGCAGGAATTTCCTCCAAATGGAGCCTTAGGATACGCGTTCATGGTGGAGTGGTCCTTCCCACTGCTATACGCGTTTCCTCCAGTCCTAGTCATCCCGCAAGTGCTGCAGAGGCTATGGAGGTTCGGTTCCCGGATGATCCTCATTGCTCCGGCATGTTCCCGGAGGACGTGGTACCCGGACTTTCTCGACTTGTCCATCTGCCCTCCACGTCGTCTTCCCTACCGAGACGATCTGCTCTCACGGGAGGGGGGTCAGGTTCTCCATCCAGAGGTCAGGTCCCTCAACCTACACGCTTGGCTTCTGAAAGGTTGAGGTACAAGGATTGGGACCTCCCTGAAGACGTGATGGAGGTGTTGCTTTCGGCCAGACGGCTGGCGACTAAGTCCCTGTACCGTTGCCGTTGGAGAAAGTTCTGCGACTGGTGCAGGGTTCAGAATGTGGATCCTTTTTCATGTGACATTCCTGTGGTTCTGTCTTTTTTGCTTTTGTTGGCCCACAGGGGCCTGCAAGTGGGTACTGTTAAAGGTTACCTGGCGGCGCTGTCTATATTTAAGCGCTCGTCTGAGGAGTGTTCCTATTTCAAAATTCCTTTAATTTCTCAGTTTCTCAAAGGACTCACTAATTTGTTTCCGCCGTCACCTTTCCAGGTGCCTGGTTGGGATTTGAACCTTGTTCTGAAATTCCTTATGGGTGCTCCGTTTGAGCCTTTACATTCTTGTCCTTTGAGGCTGTTAACCCTTAAAACTGTGTTTTTAGTTGCGGTCACTTCTGCTCGCAGAGTGAGTGAGTTGCAGGCACTTTCAGTTAAGCCACCCTTCACTGTGTTTCATAAGGACAGGGTTGTCCTTAGAGTTCGTCCTTCCTTTCTTCCGAAGGTGGTGTCGGAATTTCATTTAAGCCAGAAGGTTGTTCTTCTGGCATTTTATCCTCCTCCACATCCTGGTAAGGAAGAGGAGAGCCTCCATCGGTTGAATCCTAGGAGAACTTTGAGTTTCTACATTTCACGCATGTCCCGGGTCAGAGTGGACGATCAGCTCTTTATTGGTTACGCTGGAAGGCATTTGGGACAAGCAGACTTTGTCTAGATGGATTATCTTGGCAATTTCTGAATGTTACCACCTGACGGGTAAGGAGCTTCCAGTAGGCTTACGGGCCCATTCTTCTAGGGGTATGGCTGTCTCTACTGCACTGCAGAGGAGTGTTCCTATTCGTAACATCTGTGAAGCAGCCACATGGGCTTCGGTCCATACGTTTGTACGTCACTACTCCCTAGATTCTATCCATGGGCAGGATCTGGCCTTTGGCAAGGCGGTCCTTTACTCTGCAATTTGATTGGGCATTCTAAAATTTTATATTCTAAATTCTTTTTCCCTCCTCCATACGTTGGTACTGCTTTGGGAGTCTGTCATAGATATGGAATACGTCGGAGGACCCAATCCCCTCGAAGAACAAGTTACTCTCTTACCTGGTAACGTTCTTTCGATGGGATGGTCTGACGAAGTATCCCATAACGCTCCCTCCCTACCTGCCCCGCTACAGAATTTCTTATGCGATTGCAGCTCACGTTTCTGCAAGGCTTTCTGTGGTCATACTGGCAGTGGTTTGGTGCCACACGTTCTGGGGAAAAAACTACAACTGAGGCTAGGGGCGTCGTGCGTCCTACTTGTAACATCCGGTGACGTCAGCTCGATGGAGGCCCTCGAGGACGGCGTATCGACGTCATCGACGCAGGACGCAGACGCCGAAAGATTTTCCGAAGCAGCACAGCTGTGGTGATTACTGTCATAGAAATGTAATACGTCGTCGGACCATCCCATCGAAAGAACGTTACCTGGTAAGAGAGTAACTTGTTCTTCCCACTCCTCAGGTACAGTAAATAATTAAATAACACCAGTGTACTTATACAGCCCTGCTTTTTGATGTATGGTTTCAACTGCAGTGCCACCTAAAACCTTTTGTACACTGCAAACCTATGACTAAACGAAAGCATATGAGAGCAGCAGCTTTACAGGCTGCACATAACAGGCCGACTTAACTTGAGCTCTGTGTCTGTCTTCCATGCTTACCCTTGGAAGGCACAGTGCAGCAGGCCGGCTGTTAGGACCTGTGCCGTGGTTACACAGAGCCATGCTATGAAGGATTGATGGCCACACACACCTTAGTGCCAAAAACGCAAGCACAACTGTACTTAGGTTTGTTTAACGCCCATTGCCACAGACTAGAGGTTTTGAAGCACAATAAAAATGAAAGACAAGGAGCCTATGGGGTCAATGAGGGTATGTTGACAGGAAAAGAGATGGAATTGTTACAGTCACAGTGTCTGTGTCACTCAGTTTATGCTTCCTTTGGCTATTATTGAATAGGAAAGCAGTGTTGGCAGCTATATGCAATGCACACAGTTCTAAAATCTGTCCTGGCTCCAGGCCTCTGCTCTGGGCCCTGCCCCTCTCACTGCTGACCCGTGCCCTGGGAAAAGATTGAACGGATCGCAGCTAATTTACTGCCCATGCCACAGGAACCACAATGACACACACATGCATGTGTATATATACACTCATTCTCCCTTCCACTACCATACATCTACTCTCTATCCCACCTAGTTTGGCTATTGCCACCCCTGAGATGGAGAGGCAGAACAATTACAACAATAGGGCACCCTTCTAATGCCTGTGCGTGTCTGTGTCTCTCTTAGCAGGCAGGGCCGCTACCCACGGTGGCGGGCAGCAGACGGTTCAGACCAGACAATCGTCCGGAAGAGAAGAGGCTAATTCGCACAAGCCTCATTCACGAAGGCACATGCAATGCTAACGTGCAGGTGGGGCCTAAGGCCCTTCGGCCCTGCGCATGTCACAGCACACACATATCCAGGTCCTGACCCGAACCTCAAAATGCCTGCTGAGCTGCCTGCTGCTGCAGACAGTGCTGAGAGTGCCGTCTGCCTAACGACTCAAGAGAAAGAATAATAAATATATGTATACAAAAAATGTAGAAGTGGTTATTGTTTTCGGCAGCATGTGCTGCTCTAACATTTTTGGATACATTGAATTGGCCAGGCTTTCCTTCAACAATTCCCCGTTTCTGGAGTTCGATATGCAGGGGTAACCTTTGCTCTTGGCCCAATTTGGGAATTGTGGACTGAAAGACTGGACATGTATTTCGCTGCCACAAAGGCGAACAACGGTGTGGCACAGAAAACCATGCTGCTATTTTTCACAGGTGACGTTGTACACAAAATCTACATGGTTTTCAGGCCTGCAGACGCGTCCTACGATGCTGCTAAAACTACCTTGAGAATATATTTGCAATCTCTGTTGAATGTGGACTGTTATGTGGACTGTTACAGTGGTGAAGTCCTAAAAAGAAAAGTGGTAGACTCGTTAAAATACCAATTGAATGTGGCGTCACCAGAAATTGGCAACATGAGCGATGAGATCACCATTTAAGCACCCTCCATTCAAGAGTATATTGTGAGACCGAAGGTGTCTTTTTTAACACCTAAGGGACAGTGATTTGACACTTAACAGAGACAAATGCCAATTTCAGCAAAAGAAGTTTGAGTTCTTTGGTTGCATCTCTTAGGATAACGGGTGGTCACCTGATCCCAAAAGGAGGAAGACATTTGATCGCCTACTCCACACACACCAAGTTTCGTAGGGTTGGTGATGTTCTGTGGTCAATTCGTTCTTGACCTCACTGTGCGCTCTAAATCTTTTTGATGGCTTACCCTCAGACAGTTCACCTGGGATTGGAACGCATTGAACAACTGGCATTTGAGCAAAGAAACCAGTGGCAGTTTTCAACCCGGCTGACAGAGATGCTGGTGGGCACCAGCGCCACAGAACTGGGAGCCGTTCTCATACAAATCAACAACCAAGATCTGTGTCTCCCCATCTCTTACGTCAGCAGAACCATCACACGGGCCCAGCACTGGTAACATTGCGAAGTGGGCCCTGGTGGTCCTGTGGGGGTTCAAGCATATCCATGATCACATTTACGGACACCCTGGGCAGGTTGTAACTGACCAGAAGACCCTAATTCCCATCATGGGTGGTACAGCAACCACCCCCAGCCAGAATAGAGAGGTGGCACCTCCAACTGAAGGAATAAAGGGTGTCCTTCATTTTCAGAGTGGGGGTCAGCATCCTGGCAAACTATCTGTCCTGCTGCCAATCTCAGGTCAACACAAAGTGGGGGAGGCGGGGGGGGGGGGGGTGGAAGTAGTTTGAACAGATGAACATGTCCCCCTACTCAATCAAGAAAACAGACACCTGGAAAGCTGCTGATGAGGATGAAGGTTTGCAACTGGTCTGGACAGACATTCAGCCAGGAGACATTTTGAACAATCAGTCACAACATACAACAAAAACGAGAGAAGGGATGCAAGGACTCTGGAATGTACGCACAGCCTTATCTGTGCCTAAACATGGTCTTGTACTAGGAGGGTCCAAATTGCCGTCCCCGCTTTGTTAGTAGAGAAAGTGGTGGTAGCCCATTTGTGACACCAGGGTGCTGTTAAAACGAGCACTTGACTTACTGAGAAGGTATGGTTGCCAGATTTAGAAAAGGCTGTAGAGGGTGCACTGAGTAAGTGCTCGTGCCACGGGATTGCGATCAAACCCAGACCACCGCCCCTCCTATCGCTGGAGAAAACAGTGAACAGACCCTGACAAGCAGTTAGCATGGATGTTGGAACCATTTGAAACAATCAGCACTTTATGGTAGTTGATCATCAATACTCATGTTACCCTGAGGTCAAATGTGCACCATCGACTATGGCGCAGGTGATACTACCCGGAATGCAATGACTGTTCACTGCCCATGGCCTACCGGACTCCCTAAGTTCCGACAATGGTTCGCCATTTCTAAGGAGCTGAGTTTTGACGTATGATGGCTGACAAGGGTATCACTCACTGGCGCTTTAACCTTGCAGGACATGAGCCAATGGGAAGGCAGAGTGGCACATGCAAACTCTAAATCAGACATTCTGAATTGCTTGAGAACAAGGGGAAGCGCTGCATCGGGTACTGTGTAGATTCCTCATGGCATATGGAAAGACCCTTCACTCAACGGCACAGGTACCCCCTGTGGAAGCATTCTGTGGGCGAGGTTGCTAATACCAGGACACAATGCAAGGCAACTGCCAGTGATAGATGCTGAAACTGGTCGCCGGAGACAGGCGGACGCCAACCAGCTAGAAAGATGAAGCATGGGCAGTTAGAAGTGGGCGACAGCGTTCCGACCCAGGATCGTCACCCCAAGTCATAGACTGAGACTAGCGGGTCTTTGTGATTAGAGAATGCATAACAGAGAATGCTTTTTCAGCGAAAACAATAACGTTGAAAAAATATAGATTTTTGGAGGGGTCCCCCCTAACCTCCTGTTTCTCTATGTGCTTAAACCAATCCCATTCCCACCCGTTTTACCCTCTTACCCCACCCCATATCTATTTTTGAAAACTATCAATGTTTTGTTCTCTGTTTTTGTTTCTCTGTTATAGCATTCTCTGTAATTGTATTCTCTTTTATCATTGGATACCAGACTAACGTATGAACGATCTTCGTGGATGGCGGTGGTCACAAACGGCACAATGGTGATGGCGAGCGATGGGAAACAAAGCATCACAAGAAATACCAATTGGTTGCGGAAAACAAGTATTTTCCCAGAGCCAGAAGAAGCCAACCAAGACGGGGCAGAGCAACTGGGTGATCAGGACATGAGAGAAGCGACCAGAGAACCGGAGAGAAGTAACCAGGAACAGACAGCTCCAGACCAGGGTTGAGGAACACCATTCCTCCTCCCCCACCGCGGTTGAAGTAAAGAACCAAAGTTGTGAGGCG
This sequence comes from Ambystoma mexicanum, assembly GCF_040938575.1. Lineage (NCBI taxonomy): Eukaryota > Metazoa > Chordata > Amphibia > Caudata > Ambystomatidae > Ambystoma > Ambystoma mexicanum. The sequence goes on along the minus strand of NC_090932.1, from coordinate 1,474,911,170 downwards.
AGAGAAGAGCATATGGCCTGCATGGAGATTATAATTATAGTAGTGGTTTTATAAGACTTTTCTAAGCCCAAGACCGGGATTCCAACCGGTGTTGCTATGCTTACAAGACAAACACGTTGCCCTGGCCCACTTGAGGGTGATGGTTAAAAGCTTTGTGCTTTTAAGTCCTTTTTCTATATTACTTGCATTATAGTTGAGGAGCACTTGCCTTCTGCACCTCTGCCACCAATTACAGGTTAAACGTTAGATGATTGAATAGCGACGTGGGAATCCCAGGGAGCGTTCTAGAATGTTCCCTGCGCTTGATGCCAGATGCAGAATGTAAATAAACGTGCCAGTTTGTGTTGCCCTTAAGCGTTGCTAGTACACAATGCGAGAAAAGAGAAAAAAGCAATAGAAGTGTGACTGCTGCATGCCAACACCCAAGGCCCACACTCCATTGTCTCAGCGTGTGCACGCCACAGATGTACGTAAGAAGAGTTCAAAGGCCCATCTGCTGTATTCAAATCCGTTCCCTCGCAGCTCAGGCCCTGTGTATTCATTCCCTTGTTTGAGTAGTGATGAAAGGACAATAGTGTATTTCAGGTGGTGAGATCAGCCAGGAGTGGCGAGGGGGGAGGGGAGGTGCACAGAGCTCCAGGAAGGTGTGAAAGCAGGCGATACAAGATAGTGGTGCCAGGGAAGAAACTGCCACTAAACAGAGGGGACCAAGCGGTGCAGCAAGGAGCACGGAACGCCGTGGCAGGTGACCCAGGGAGATGCGTTAGGTAAGCCACAAAGGATAGGGGTGGGAGGAAAACCAGGTAGTGGCACGAGGGAAACACATGAGGGTAGGATGAGACAGGAGGGTAGGTGCAAGGAGAGGGTAGCATGAGGGTAAAGACAAGGAGGGTTGTGGGGGCGGGAGAAACAGGTAGAGGCATGAAGGAGGGACGTGGAAAGGGACCCGGGCAAGCATGAGGAAAGACACAAGGTGGGGACTCGAAGACGGGCAAGAGGGTAGACACAAGGAGGGGTGAGGGACCAGGGGGAAGCATGAGGAAAGACAGAAGGTGGTGCGTGTGTGAGACCAAGGCCGAGGCATGAGTGAAGACACAAGATGGAGACTCAGGACGTGGCATGAGGGTAGACACAGAGGAGAGGTGTGGGATTGGTCCCAGGGAAGCATGAGGAAAGACACAAGATGGGGACTCAGGAAATGGCATGAGGGTAGACACACAGAGGGGTGTGGGAAGGGATCTTGGGAAGCATGAGAAAATGCATAAAATGGGGGACTACGGAAGTTGCATGAGGAAAGACACACCGAGCGGTGTGCGAAGGGACCTGGGGGAAACATGAGGAAAGACAGAAAGTGGGTGTGTGAGACCCAGGCAAAGGCATGAGTGAAGACACAAGATGGAGACTCAGGGAGTGGCATGTGGGTAGACACAAGGAGGGGTGTGGGAAGGGACCCAGGGAAAGCATGAAGAAAGGCACAAGATGTGGGGAAGGGACCCAGGGAAGCACAAGGAAAGACACAAGGTGGGGACTTGGGGAATGGCAAGAGGGTAGACACTAGGAGGGCTGTGGGAAGGGACCCTGGAGAAGCATGAGGAAAGACACAAGGTGGGGACTCAGACAAGGTCAAGAGGGTAGGTAGAAGGAGTGCTGTGGGAATGGACCCGGTGGGAACCATGAGGAAAGACACAAGGTGGGGACTCGGACACGGGCAAAAGGGTAGACACTACGAGGGCTGGGGGAAGGGGACCTGGGGAAGCACGAGGAAAGACACAAGATGGTGACTCAAGGAATTGCATGAGGGTAGACACAAGGAGGGGTGTGGGTAGCCGCCTGGGGCAAGCATGAGGAAAGACACACAATGGGGACTCAGGGAGAAGCACGAGAGTGACACATGGGGGTGGGAAGGGACAGGAGGGTAGGTACAAGGAGAGAGAAGCATGAGGGTATAGACACAGAGGGGTTTGGGCACGGGTGACAGAGGTAGAGGCATAAAGTAGGGGTGTGGGAAGGGACCGGGGGAAGCATGAAGAAAGACACAAGATGTGGGGAAGGGAACCGGGGAAGCATGAGGAAAAACACAAGAAGGGGACTCAGGGATTGGCATGCGGGTAGACATGGAGGGGTGTGAGGATATAACAAGGGAAAGCATGAGGAAAGACACAAGATGGGCACTCAGACAATGGCAAGAGGGTAGACACAAGGAGGGGTGTGGGAAGGGACCCAGGGAAAGCATGAAGACAGCCACAAGATGGGTACCCAGGGAATGGCATGACAGTAGACAAAAGATGTGGGGAGGGACCCCGAGGAAGCATGAGGAAAGACACAAGGTGGGGACTCGGAGCTGGGCAAGAGGTTAGACACAAGGAGAGGTGAGGGAAGGAGCCCCAGGGAAGCATGAGGAAAGACAAAAGGTGGGGACCCAGAGACGAGCAAGAGGGTTGACACAAGGAGGGGTGTGTGTGGAAATAGTGGGAAGCATGAGAAAAGACAGAAGGTGGTGTATGTGTGTGAGACCAAGGCCAAGGCATGAGTGAAGACACAAGATGGAGACTCAGGACGTGGCGTGAGGGTAAACACACAGGAGGGGTGTGGTATTGGTCCCAGGGAAGCATGAGGAAAGACACAAGATGGGGACTCAGGGAATGGCATGAGGGTAGACACACAGAGTGGTGTGGGAAGGTTCCCAGGTAAGCATGGGGAAAGACACAACATGGGGACACAGCAATGGCATGAGAGTAGTGTGAGGAGTCGGGAATTAAACTAAGACATGTGAGCCCTGGTTTTGGTCAATGACTTTCATTAAAATAAAAGGGGATGGGGAAATGCCTCTCTGCCCCTGCTCTAGAGGTGTTTCACTACCTAAAACCAAAACTAAGGGTCTGTCGGTGTCTGTCGGTGTCAGAATGTCTAAAGCAAAAGCGTCCTGTGTCCAAAGTTCTATCTGACCCTCGCATTCGAATACATTAACTCTAAGGTGAAAAGGGGTAATGTTTTGAGCCTTGAGCTGTGTTTAAGTATTCAAAAGAAAAGATGTAACTCCAAAGCAAAAGTTCCATAAAGTCAGAGTTACTTTTTTCAGAGGGTGACTCCCTTCCCCGGGATGTTTCTGCACACTGCTTTATGTTCAAGGATATAAGTTCCTTGTGTTTTTCTTGTCCAACAACACAACTGGTCCAAACAATGATTTGTCTGCTGTTCTTTGTCAGGATACCTGGTGTACTCTCCTGCCAGGTTTTCGTTCTCTCTCAATATAGTTGCACAGTCCTTTGCTAATCGTGATATATATCCTTCTCAGGTCAGCCGTGGTTGCTTGTATAATATACATTGTTCACTTGCGATGGGATTTCTGTCAGTTGGGCACAGTCAGCATGAACATGTTTTTTAGCACTAGCAAAATACTAGCATATATTGTATATTATAGTAGCTGCCATTTATATAGCGCCTTTTACAATGATTATAGTCTCAACATGCTGGTGGTGGGAACGACCTCAGGAACCGAAGTCCAGAGTGTTAGAGGTCACGGAGTAAGATTAGAATGCGTGCGTGCATTTGGCCAAACAAGGCTTAGCAGGGCTGGCCAGGCTCCGGCAGAGAGCAACCAATGAGGTCAAGCATGTGGCTGGGTGCTGAGAGGGGTCATAAGATGGCGTGATTGCTAGAGACTTGCTATGTGTTCAGCGTGTACACATTTGCTAGCGGTCTTTGCTACATACTGATGTCTGAGGTGTTGAGGTGTGGTCTGCTGTAAGTAGGCAGAGAATTATGTGACCAGCACAACCAAATGTGTCATAGTCCTTGCTGTTTTCTGATGTGGATGTGCAGAGGTGGGAGCTAGGATAGAGAAGGTCAAGCCGCCAACTGTAGTGGAGTGGTAAGGGGGAGTAGTGAGGAGGAGAGCTGAGCCGGATCAGAGGATTCCGGGGGGTTAGTAGTGGATGATTGTATTCTGTAGGAACTCTGGTCCTGTATTATGGGGGGCTTAGTGCCATTCTTTAAAGGCTCTTAGGCTAATAGGGTGCCAGTGTAGTACTCCGAGGACGGGGGTCATATGTCCTCTGGTTGAGTGGGCAAGGAGCAGCCTGGCTGGTAGTTTTGGATTTGTTTGAGTTTCCTGAACTGGCGTTTTGGGACGCAGAGATAGAGGGAGTTGGCAGGAGATGATGATGGCCAGTATGGGAGAGACTCTTTGAGGATAGGAGAGACAAGGAAAGGTTTGTTGGATGCGTGAATGAAAATGGCAGGTTCTGGATACAGAGTTGATGTGTTTGGAGAGAGATAGGTCATGTCCATGGTGCAGCCAAGATTTTTAACGGAGCTGGAGGTTGCAGGTGGGGCTCTCAGGAGTTTTGGCCATGGTAAAGATTTGGGGAATCGGAGCAGTTTTGCAGCATAGTAGGATTTCTGATTTCCTGGGTTTAGGTGGTTGGTCGCCATCCATATGTCGATAACCGAGAGGCAAGAGGTGAGGTCGGGAAGCGGGGAGGCTGGAGTTTTGGAAATCTTGAAAGTGATCTGGCTGTCATCTTTGTAATTGTAGCAGGTAAGGTTGCGAAAGTGGATAAGAGCCGTCAGTTGGCTTAGGTAGATGTTGAAGAGGAGGGGTGAAAGGGAGGCTTCTTGGGGCACCCCTTTTGTGACAGGGTGAGGGGTGGAGAAGAAAGGTGGGAGGAGAATGATTTGCGAGCGATTAGAAAAAAAAGAGCTGATCCAATTGCAGCCAAAGGCATCATAGAAATGCTTTGGGAAAGGCACCAAGGTACTTGGTGTCCTGGTAGCTACTGGATTTTTTAAAAATATGTTACCCTACCAAGATTGTAAATTGTATTGCTTTGTACCCCATTTTTCACAAAAAGTGTACTGTAAAATGCACCATTCTAACCCAAACTTTTATAAACATTTCTGGTGGAAGACCGCCCCCGGAACACCCATGCATTAATTCGAGTGCCCCCCCTGTCGCTCATGCAGATTTGCAGAAAATAATTCACCCCTCCCATAAGGAAATCACCAGCCACCACTGCCCCTTGTACAGGTCTTGCATCCGTGTGTTAATTGCTCGCAATCTACACCCACACATTATCACTGTATGTCATTATCACACTATTTAGGATAATGATAGCTTCATTATGGTAATTTATGTATTAGAATAATGAAGGGCTCCCATCGGAAAAGTAATAATTGGGATCCCTCACAATGACCTCATTAAGGAATTACCTGGCTGCAAGGACAGTCATTGGATGATGGACACTCATTTATAATCGCAGAGGCATAATATTCGTATAGATAAGTGCAAGGATGCGGACTTGTTCAAGAGGCACAGACTGCAGAGTTAAGTGATGGGCTGCGGAAGCAAATACAGCTCTGGGCGGATTCCAAAGGCTATATTTTTGGAATTTTCTCCCTTGGGATGGACCAAATTCGTTCCCGCAGCAAAATTAATCTGGGTTTGCGTTTGGCCTCGGCCTGCGAGATGTTATTAGGAAAGTATCAGTGTGGCTCTACTGTGTTCACACTAAAAATCATAGTAGCATCAAGAAAGGACTTGTTCACAGAGGCCTGAGCGGGCAAGGCCCGCCCAAAGTCTGGAGATGCCCTCTCAGCATTGCTGTCTGGGCATTTCCAGTGCCGCTGCTGTGGGCCCAACTACATTAGCTTCAGTCCCCACTTGTTAGACAATCCTGGCTTCGCCTCTGCTTGTGCAACCACTTAATGGTCAGCAGTGATCACTGGTTCGGAATTTAGCATTGAATGTAGGGACCTATACCACCAGTTAGTGCCCTTGCCCTGTGCGTTCTTCTTGCTGATTGATCGAGCCTCAGGTCTGGTTCCACTAGCTCTGTTATGGTGGTTCACTGGTCCTCCACACACAGGCCTCCTCTCGCCACTCGTGCCTACTGACCCGCACTCCACTTTCCTCTCCCGCCCACCACCTCGATCCTGGTGTATCTTCCTGCAGGGCACAGGGTCTCAGCATTGCCACCCGCTTTCTGCCCTGCTCTGTCTCCTTGACATCAGCTAGGCCCTTTTCGCTTTACACTCCCCATTTATTTATTTATTGGTCACTTGTTAGGTGCTTATACAATTAGCAAAACTGTTTCAAAGCACCCACAGGGCATCAGCGTGGGGGCGGGGGAAGGGAGACAATGAATTACAACAGAGATAAACAATTGAATTAATAGTACAAACAAATCATGAGAATAACTGGGAGGGGGAGACAAACCTACTATGCCTTGTGAGTGTTCAGAGCGTGTTTCCATGATTCTTGCTAGGTGGCCGGACCGCTTCTATTCAACAGCGCAGTGTTGGGATTGCATTAACACCGCCACTTTGCTTGTGCTGTAACTTACTTCCTGGGCTGTGACTACGCAGCACAGCCTAACACTGCGGGGGTTCAATGCATAATTAACACTGTGGAGATGATTCTCAGATCGTGGGTTTTAACTCAGGACATAAGCCTGCATTCCAAGCAAACTCTGGGCTGCTCGCTCCCTGTGCCTGCTACCCTCATGCTGCCCCCTACTCTCTTCCTTCTTGAGAAACTCCCTTAAATAAATGAAAACGTCCACCTACCTTCCCAAATGCTACCTACCATGCCATCTCCTCTACTGACAAGCGCTCCTCTCCGTCCCACAGAGTCACCTTCAAAATGGCAGAAACTTCCTCCTCTTCGACCCTTGGCCGCCATTTCCCTGGCGTTCATAATATTTATAGATTCTCCCCTGAAAATAATGGCTCTTTGCACCCTGAATGATACCCCGGGTTGCTAGTGGCGATAAAGACCTCGGTAAAGAACATGGCCGCCAGTACCGGCAGTCAGCCCTTGATAATGGTCCTCACGCCAGCGCCCTGTCACGCAAACATCTAAAGAAGGCCTTAGTGCTCTTAATTAGTGAGTGACTCTTTGCTCGCGGTAGCTGAAGGGAGGCAAATTGTGCCCTCTTCCAGGATTGAAAACCATGTAAATGGTCGTGGTGTGTAGCATAACATTATTCCAGGATTCTGATTATGCCAGGGTTCTCTTACCAGGAACCTGTTCATGTCCTTTATATGCCAGGGCTCTTTTAACCCCGATGCTCCTCTTAGGTCTGGGTTCTAATACGCCTAAGGCACTGTTCATGCACAGTTCTACTTCATGCCAGGTCTCTGATTATTCCTGGGGCTTTGTTTATGCCAGGTCTCTGATTGTTCCTGGGGCTTTGTTTATGCCAGGTCTCTGATTGTTCCCGGGGCTTTGTTTATGCCAGGTCTCTGATTGTTCCCAGGGCTTTGCTTATGCCAGGTCTCTGATTGTTCCCAGGGCTTTGCTTATGCCAGGTCTCTGATTGTTCCCGGGGGTTTGTTTATGCCAGGTCTCAGATTGTTCCCGGGACTTTGTTTATGCCAGGTCTCTGATTGTTCCCGGGGCTTTGTTCATATCAGGTCTCAGATTGTTCCCGGGGCTTTGTTTATGCCAGGTCTCTGATTGTTCCCGGGGCTTTGTTTATGCCAGGTCTCTGATTGTTCCCAGGGCTTTGTTCATATCAGGTCTCTGATTGTTCCCGGGGCTTTGTTTATGCCAGGTCTCTGATTGTTCCCGGGGCTTTGTTTATGCCAGGTCTCTGATTGTTCCCGGGGCTTTGTTTATGCCAGGTCTCTGATTGTTCCCAGGGCTTTGTTCATATCAGGTCTCTGATTGTTCCTGGGGCTTTGTTTATGCTGTCTCTGATTGTTCCCATGGGGCTTTGTTTATGCTAGGTCTCTGATTGTTCCCGGGGCTTTGTTTATGCTGTCTCTGATTGTTCCCATGGGGCTTTGTTTATGCCAGGTCTCTGATCTTTCCCGGGGCTTTGTTTATGCCAGGGTTCTGACTATAACAGAGTTCTAATTGTACCTAGCTTTGTTTCTTAACTTAACTTTAGGAAGGTGCTTGGTCTTCAGACTTGTGAATTGGTCTGGCACCATACAGTAGTGTGTGTCCAGTAAAAACAAGTACTGCTATGAGACATATACAGAAGCTAAAAGCTGGCAACTGTAAATCTAGGAGACATGATTTTTAGTCCCACCTTTTACCATTTCCGCATGAATTGTGATCCTGGGCAATTTTACGCTCGGCTGCCTTAGCTGCCAACAGTTGGAGTGGTTACAATCCGGAATAACAAAATAAGGGGCCTGTTTTCCAAGTAAGCAGGGTAAGCCCTGACAGTAACGTGTTATCATAAATAGCCAGGTGGACCTTCCATCACTCTTTTATGTATGATTGATGAGCATAAATTACAAAGGATGGGAGAATGAATTGATATACAACATTGGGCCATCAGAATAACTGGATGGTGGCCTTTGAGAAAAAACACATCGTGAAAAGACAATTCCTACTGCTTCTTATTCTAGCCACTTTTAGATAGGCGGCACTCCACCGCAGCCTAGGATCTGTCCTTTGATAGGTAGGATTGATTATACCATCATCCTATCCTGTGTCTCCGGCTCTGTCCCTGCTTAGGACAGGGGTATCACTAGTTGAAAGCCATCTCACTTCTTCTCCAACTTTGCGTGAATGTGGAGTGTGTTGCATTCCTATTGATCAGGTCTGTTTGCCCTTTTTTTGCGATTAACAATCACTCAACCATATATTTTTGTGTTATTCTTCATAATTCCATTCTTGCAATGCATTTCATTGGGAGCACTCGTGTAGTGAGGGCCCCTATAGCCCCAGCGGTGCAGGTGGCCCCACCAAACCAGGTGTTAGGGGGTTCCCCGGCCCAGCCTTCACACTGCAGACAGGGGCCTAATGAGGCTCGCGGTGAGGGAAGGAGGGTCTCTGCCTCCGGCTTCCTCACACCGCTCATACATGAACCAGGACGATCTCCCAGCTTCCTGGTTTCTGTCTGCGTCCAGCACAGTGGAGCAGGAGGACTGGGGTCATGCAGCGGACCGGCAGACCAAAGCTGCACCGGCTATCAGGTTAGAGAGCATTTTTGCTTTTGTATGTGTAAACGTGTGAGATGTGGATTTATTGCATTTGTGGGATGTATATACATGACACGGGTGAGTGACTGGTGGGTGAATGAGTATGGATGTTATTATGTGGGTTTTTGAATGTTTTGGGTTGTAGGGTGCCTGTGTGGAGAATGCGGTGTGAGTGGATGTGAGCGAAGGTGTATGGAGGAGTGGCTGGTGGGTGCATGGATATAGATGTGATTATGTGTGTGCTTGAGTGTTCTGGGTTGGTACCCGTGTGGAGAATGCAATGTTAGTGGATTTGAGAGAATGTGTATGCGTGAGTGGCTGATGGGTTCATTGGAATGAATGTGATTATGTGAGTGTTTGAATATTCTGGGTGGGATGGGTGCCTGAGTGGAGAATGCAGTGTGAGTGGATGTGAGAGAAGGTTTATGGGCGAGTGACTAGTGGGTGAATGAGTAGGAATGCGATTGTGTGTGCGTGTGTGTGAATGTTTTGGGTGGGTGGGTACCTGAGTGGAGAATGCAGTATGAGTGGATGTGAGAGAATGTGTATGGGTGAGTGACTGGTGGGTCAATAGGTTGCATGTGATCATTTGTGTGTGTAAGTGTGAATGTTCTTGTTGGGTAGGTACATGCATGGAGAATGCAGTGTGAGTGGATGTGAGAGAAGGTTTATGGGTGAGTGACTGGTGGGTGAATGAGTATGAATTTGATTTTGGGTGTGTGGGTGTGTGTGTGTGAATGTTCTAGGTGGGTGAGTGCCTGTGTGAAGAATGCAGTGTGAGTGGTTGTGAGAGAATGTGTATGGGTGAGTGACTGGTGGGTCAATAGGTTGCATGTGATCATTTGTGTGTGTAAGTGTGAATGTTCTTGTTGGGTAGGTACATGCATGGAGAATGCAGTGTGAGTGGATGTGAGAGAAGGTTTATGGGTGAGTGACTGGTGGGTGAATAAGTATGAATTTGATTTTGGGTATGTGGGTGTGTGTGTGTGAATGTTCTAGGTGGGTGAGTGCCTGTGTGAAGAATGCAGTGTGAGTGGTTGTGAGAGAATGTGTATGGGTGAGTGACTGGTGGGTCAATAGGTTGCATGTGATCATTTGTGTGTGTAAGTGTGAATGTTCTTGTTGGGTAGGTACATGCATGGAGAATGCAGTGTGAGTGGATGTGAGAGAAGGTGTATGGGTGAGTGACTGTTGGGTGAATGAGTCTGAATGTGATAGTATGTGTGTGAATGTTCTGGGGGGTATCTGTGTGGAGAATGCAGTGTGAGTTGATGTGAGAGAAGGTGTACAGGTAAATGACTGGTGGGTGAATGAGTATGAATGTGATTGTGGGGTGTGAATGTTCTTGGTGGATGGGTGCTTGTGTGGAGAATGCAATGTGAGTGGATGTTTGAAAAGACTATGGGTGAGTGACTAGTGAGTGAATGGGTATGCATGTGATTATGTATGTGTGTGACTGTGAGTGTTCTGGGTGGGCGAGTGCCTGTGTGGAGAATGCAGTGTGAGTGAATGTGAGAAGGTGTATGGGCGAGTGACTAGTGGGTGAATGAGTAGGAATGCGATTGTGTGTGCGTGTGTGTGAATGTTTTGGGTGGGTGGGTACTTGTGTGGAGGATGCAGTGTGAGTGGATGTGAGAGAAGGTTTATGGGTGAGTGACTGGTGGGTGAATGAGTATGGATTTGATTGTGTGTGTGATTGTGTGTATGTGCGTATGTGTGAATGTTCTAGGTGGGTGAGTGCCTGTGTGAAGAATGTAGTGTGAGTGGATGTGAGAGGGTGTATATGGGTGAGTGACTGGTGGTTGAATGGGTATGAATGTGATTATGCAGGTGTTTGGATGTTCTGGGTTGGTGGGTGCCTGTGTGGAGAATGCAGTGTAAGTGGAAGTGAGAGAAGGGTTATGGGTGAGTAACTGCTGGGTGAATGAGTAGGAATGCAACTGTGTGTGTGTGCATGTCTGTGAGTGTGTGTGAATGCTTTGGGTGGGTGGGTACCTGTGTGGATAATGCAGTGTGAGTGGATGTGAGAGAAGGTTTATGGGTGAGTGACTGGTGGGTGAATGAGTATGAATTTGATTTTGGGTGTGTGGGTGTGTGTGTGTGTGAATGTTCTAGGTGGGTGAGTGCCTGTGTGAAGAATGCAGTGTGAGTGGTTGTGAGAGAATGTGTATGGGTGAGTGACTGGTGGGTCAATAGGTTGCATGTGATCATTTGTGTGTGTAAGTGTGAATGTTCTTGTTGGGTAGGTACATGCATGGAGAATGCAGTGTGAGTGGATGTGAGAGAAGGTGTATGGGCGAGTGAATGTTGGGTGAATGAGTATGAATGTGATAGTATGTGTGTGAATGTTCTGGGGGGTATCTGTGTGGAGAATGCAGTGTGAATTGATGTGAGAGAAGGTGTACAGGTAAATGACTGGTGGGTGAATGAGTATGAATGTGATTGTGGGGTGTGGATGTACTTGGTGGATGGGTGCTTGTGTGGAGAATGCAATGTGAGTGGATGTTTGAAAAGGCTATGGGTGAGTGACTAGTGAGTGAATGGGTATGCATGTGATTATGTATGTGTGTGACTGTGAGTGTTCTGGGTGGGCGGATGCCTGTGTGGAGAATGCAGTGTGAGTGGATGTGAGAAGGTGTATGGGTGAGTGAATGGTGGGTGAAAAAGTATGAATGTGATTGTGTGAATGTTCTGAGTGGGTGGGTACTTGTATGGAGAATGCAGTGTGAGTGGCAGTGAGTGAATCTGTATGGGTGAGTGACTGGTGGGTGAATGGGTATGCATGTGATGATGTGTGTGTGTGTGTGAGAGAGAGGGTGTTAATGTCCTGGGTGTGTGCCTGTATGGAGAATGCAGTCTGAGTGAATGTGAGAAAAGATGTATGGGTGATTGACTGGTGGGTGAAAGGGGATGAATATGATTATGTCTGTGTGCAAGACTCTGGGAGGCCGGGGATCACGGGACTATATTTGACATTTCCTTATGTAAAATGACATGTTTTACTGCCATTTTCGGGCAAAGCCAACTTCACGTGTGTTATTAAGTGGCTGGAACGGCATTTTGGTGCAACCTGTCTAGTCATTGCTTTCTGTGGCGTGATATTTTGTTTCTGGGCATCAATGATAAATCAAGCATGATATGTGGTATTACATTGCTAGACTAGATTTTGGTGCAGCCAGCCTAGCTATTTGTTACTGTGGCATGTCTTTTTGTGCTGAGACTCTACGGGAAATCGAGCGTGATAAGTGCTCTTATGTGTCTGGACTGGCCTACATTGGATCCAGCTTTAAACATGTTTTCTTATTTTGCCATGGCACTTTTAATGCCCAAACCAACAGGAGTATGTTCGTGCATAGGGGTACTGGCATATATTGGCAGAGCTAGCTTTGACTTTTTTTTAATAGTATAATTGCTGCCATTATAAGCAAAGAGAACCTGATAGGGGAATACTGGAATATATTGGTGCAGCCAGCATGGAGTGTATGGGCCCAGCCATCATAACAATTTTTTTTTATACAGGCATGTATTGCAGGGAAAGACATGACAATGCATTGGGAAAATGCTCCTCTGCATTTTTGGCGACTTTCAATTTTTTAATGAGTTACCCTACAAAACCGATTGCACATTTTCTGGCCTTTTACACAATTTTTCACAGAAAGTGTGCTGTATAATGCACCATTTTAACCCATGATTCAAAATATTTTCTAATGGGGAGATTCCCTCGATCCCCATAACCCATTAGCGTTGGTTCAGGCTCCCTCGATATGCTCGGTCGCAATCGCATTCTTGTGGCAAATATTTACACCCTCCAATAAATCCACTCACCAGCCACCACAGGTGGCTGGTATGTTTGGGGGTCAGGCATTGCCCCCTTCATTCTACGCTAAGGGTCAAACATTTAAGCTGAGATTAAAAAACATATTTACATCTTTTTCCTGGAGCAGTGCATGCCCCTGCAGCGGCATGATCAGCATGGATATTGCGCACACATGGGGGTCCGCGCTGGCCCGGAGTGTGGCGTGCCCCATGCTGTGCTTTGTTAAGGAGATTAGGGAGGAGGGACTTGGCTCAGCATGGCTCGCAGAAGGGCCCCCAAATTGTGTGCTACGCCACTCAGTGGGAGGTCCAAAATTCGTGATTTCACTGTTAATATTACGTATTGAAGCTTTTATATGTTGGCAATAGCAAAAAGAGGTGATGGCTGGAAGGTTTAGAATACATCTTAACCTCTGGCATTGCTCTGGGCAACCCTCCAGACCATCGTTCTTCACCTGCCAAACCATAACAAAAAGGGGAGAGGCCATATGCGAATCAGGCTTGGTCCCACCCCCAAAGGGGTAGTCCAGCCCAAACTGCTAGGTCAGATGACTTCAGCATGGCACCACAAGCATCCCCAGACATGTTTCAGCCTTGTGGGGCCTCATCAGTAAAGAGTAGCTTGGGTCTCTAGGGCCAACAAGCACGGGACCCACGTCTGGCCATACCCATCCCACTTGGGGTGACAATAGCAAAACAAAAGAGGTGATGGCTGGAAGGTTTAGAATTAATCTTAATGTCTGGCATTGCTCTGGGGAACCCTCCAGACCATCGTTCTTCACCTGCCAAGCCATTAATATGTTGGCAGGCATCACAAATATTTAACAAAATATTAATGTTGTTGGATGCTGTCTTTAAATGTTGCATGGCATTTTAGCGATGTTATGCCTGCAGTCTTGCCGGTTTGTAACTGTATCTTTCAAGTTGGAAACAATTGTTTAGATACTTTTTGTAAACACATGCAATTGCAGACCTTAGATACAGTATTGTGGTGATATTTGTTGAAGGCCATGTGTTGTTTTTACCAACCCGGTTTGATACCAGAAAAACATGAAAACATGAATGCTTCATCTAGTTGAGAAACCTAGGGTGTCTTGCAGGGGAGTTGCTAGGTCTGGAAAGGACCCGGGGCTAAGCTGATGTCGGTACTGTCGGGACTGGGGGCTAGCTAGTCTTTTGGCTGTAGCTCCTGAGATTCTATCTGGGGCTACAACCAAAAGATCAGGGGCTATAGCCCCCTTAGCCCCCCCCTAGCAACGCCCCTGGTGTCTTGCTCACTCTTTTTCAGAGGTGGGACGGGGCTGAGGCTTTAGTCAGGGGTGTCCTTAGGGGTCTTTTTCACTTCATGGCTTCGTCAGGGTTTGATCAAGACTGTTCAGTAGTTGCACTTCTAAGCATCCCTCCACTCGGAGAGCAAAGGAGCGCTGTCCTTTCCATAGCTGCTTGAGAATAGCAGCAACCTAAGCATTTGCCCATCACAGAAACTGTATCGTAGGAACCCAAAGTGTTGCCTCAGTTATTTGCGAGTCTAGACATTACACCAGGCCACCTATACACTAGCACAATCACCCATAATGCAGTGGTGCTAAAACCACCAGCGGAAGCCACAGTTAAGCACACAACTGAGTGAGCTACTGCATAAGACCATTTGAGATCTGTGCAGGAGAAGCAGTCAAATGATGTTCTGGTGCAGGCTAGCGAGCAGATGTCATTGGAACGCTCAATGTCCACTCCCAGGCGTCCCTGTTACACATCACAGGTGTTTCCATTTAACGTGATCAATTGGAATTAACCAATACTACAACAGGAAGCCTAGCACTGGAAAGTGGTGTCCCAGTGACATGGAGTTTTCTGATTACCCTCACAGGAAGTCAGCTGTGCCCTACTTCTGCTTGCCACTTTCATTTTGAGGCCTGGCCCTGCCAGCTACATCGTTTTTCTTTAACGGCTACTATCGCGCAAGCACTGCCATTGCACAGTCCCTATCGTTGTGCAAGGTTATTCACACACGCACAATCACATTCATACTCATTCACCCAGTTTCTCGAGGACTACAACTGTGCAAGTGCTACCATTGCACAAGCTCAACTATTGTGCAAGCTCTACCAGTGCACTAGCTTTACCACTGCACAAGCACTATCATTAACCTTGCACTAGTGGTACCATTGTGCAATCGCTTCAATTCCGCAGGCTTTAACATTGCGCAAGCTCTGCCCTTATGCAAGGTTTATCAGTGAACGAGCACAGCCATTGCACAAGCTCCAGCAGTGCACAGGCACCACTATGGCACACGCTCTACCATTGTGCTAGCAGTACCATTGACAACCCTCGATGATTGTGCAAGCACTACAATGGGATGCACACTACAATTTCGCAAGCATTACCATCTTGCAAGTTCTACCGTCAGACAAGTGCTACCACTGCAGATGCCGTACCATCACATAAACACGAAAACTGCACACACGCCACCACTACCCATGCTCCATCGTTGCACAAGAACTACTGAGCTCTAGCACAGCACATGTTCTACCATTGCACAAACACTTCCATGGCACAACCTCTACCATTGCACAAACACTACCATGGCATAAGCTCTACTATTTATTTTAAAATGTTTTTTTTGGCATTTCAAGAATACATTTGGTATGGTTGTAATTAGCAGTCGGCATATACCAGTGAAAAATATGTAACTGATAAATTAACTTTAAACAAACAACAAAAGTAATCGCCGTTTTATGCCATCTTCTAAGGTTGGTATCATCTTCGGGGCAGAGTAGGTGTAGGGTCATTATCGAAAGAGTGTCGGGATTTCTAGTTGAGGGCAAGTTAGTTTATAGTTGAAATTTAGTTCCAAACATATGATCGGCAAGTACAAATTTCTCACGGGGGTTTGTCATCAGACGGGTGGAACATATCCCATATCAGAGATTTCCAGGCTTCATAAGTCATGTTCGGGTCGTCCCCTTTCTTAGCTATTCCTTCTCCCCAGATTCTAGTTTCCGCCTCTGACCAGTGTTCCAGCTCTTTGTGCCATTTGGCTTAGTGAGGGCCCGTCAGTGTTTTCCATGTCATTGCGATAGCTCTTTTGGCCAGTACACAAGCCATGTCCAGGAATTTGACCATATGCCTAATTTTGCCTATTCACGGGTAGGCCCCCAGCAAGCATTCATCAGCCTCCATTCATATCGGGTCAATCCTGCTCTTTTGCAAGCTTTTTCAATTTTGGCCCAGAAGTGTTGTATCTTTGGGTAACTCCAGAACGTATATGCCATTCCCGCGTTGTCCGAGCTGCACCGGGGGCATAGCGGCGTCGAGGATCTGCTGAACTTGGCCATTCTGCTCGGGGTCATGTATGTTCTGTGTAAAACATTTAGTTGGATTAGCCTGAATCTCGTGTTTCTTGAAACTTCTCTGGGATACTGTAGGCTTCTTTCCCATTCCTTTTCGGTTATGCTTGTTCCCAGTCTGTTTCCCATGAATTCTTTAGGGTGTCACTTTTGGGGTTGGGCCTGTCCGTGAGTTGGGCATATAACCTGGAGGTTGGTTTCAAACCGTCTCCCACGTTGTGCATTAGGGTTAGGGTCGTGTTTGCTTCGGGTTCCCCTGGCCATTCGCTCCATTTCAGTTTTGCCACTTCTCTGATTTTTTGGTAACGTAGGTATTAGCCTTTGGGTAGTCCTTCGTTCATTTGCATGGATTCAAACTCTCTGAAGGCATTTTCTTCGTGTACATCTCCCCAGGTGTAGATGCCATACCTTTCCCATAGTCTTATGAGTGCCAGTTCCTCTCTGTTGGAGCAAACGTCGACGGTCAGTGGTGTTTCTGGGGAGTATGGATGCTCAATCTTCAGCAACTTCAGTGTCCTGTCCCACACTCTGCGGCCCAACTGAATAAACAGGGGAATCTTCTCTGAGTGTTTCCATTGGACCCAGGGGATTTCTTTCAGGTGTACCGGGGCTATTAACTGGCTAAGGAGATCAGGTGGACTCATCTGCGAGCCATTTGGTCACAAAAGTAAGCTGGGCAGCCAGGAAGTACCTCTCTAGGGTATCAGGTAATATTATCCCCATATATATGGTCGCCGTAAATAATATCGCCGGGAAAAGATCGCGGCAATATTATATGGGTGACCATATATATGGGGACATGGCCAACAAAAAAATGTTTTTAAAAAAATAGAAATAGAAAAGTTCGGGGGTTGCGGGGGTGTCCCCCGCATGTTCCATGCATTAATGTCACCACAAAAATCGGCCATTTTTTGGCGATATTTTTGCATGGCGAGATTTTTGTGGCGACATTATTACATGGAACCCTCTCTAGGTCTGGGAGCTGGACTCCGCCTGCCCTATATGGTAGCATCAGTGTGTCTAGAGAGAGCTTTTGTCTGGTGTTTCCCCACACCAGGTCTCTCAGTAGTGTGCTTAGCAGCCGGAAGAAAGAGGCCGGTATGTAGTAATGGGTATTTTGGAATAAGTACAGAAAGCATTGTGGTACTATCATTTTGGTGATGGCCACTTGGCCCATCATTGACAATGGGAGTCTGGACCAGAACTTTGTGGATTGTTTGAGCCCTTGTACTGCTAGTAGGGTGCTGCCCCCATGTGTCTGTTTGGGGTAGGGGGGTGTCAAATGTTGATACCCAGGTATCTAAATGTGTGTGGCTCCCATCTTATCCCGACATCTGGGAGAGCTGCCTTTTTGGTCCCAACCAGTCACTGGATTAAAGGAGATCCCGGATACTTTTGCAAAATATTTCAGTACCTCCAGGATTGTGGGTGTATTAAGTTGTGTGTCTCTTAGGTAGAGTAAAACGTCATCCGCATATAGCGAGATAACATGGTATGAAACCCCAACTTTTATGCCTGCAACGAAGAATTGTTTCCTAATGTATATTGCCAATGGCTCCAGCCCTAGGATGTATAGCATTGGAGATAAGGGACATCCTTGTCTGGTGCCCCTCTGTATGTCTCATATTGCCAACACCATTCTCCCAGTTTTAACCCTGGCCATCGGTGTCTTGTACAGGATTTTAATCCAGTGGATGAAGTATTCGCCCAGTCCAAATTGTTTCAGGGTAGCTAGGAGCCACTCCTAGTATATGGAGTCGAACGCTTTAATAGCGTCTAGGGAGACTACTGCATAGGATTCCTGTGAGCCTGTTATTTGTCCTATGATGTGTTGTAGTCTACGTAAGTTTTCCGTTGTGCTGCAACCCGGCACAAACCCATTCTGATCTCTGTGTACTAGGGCCCCAATAACTCTTGATAGACTGTTGGCCAGTATAGTCGTCAGGATTTTTATGTCATAGTTGAGGATAGCTATTGGCCTGTATGATCCGCACTCGGCTGTAGGTTTCCCAGGTTTGAGTATGGGGATCACTAGTGTCTCGTTCATACTGTTTGGGAAACCCCAGTCTCGAAAGCTTCTCTAAAGAACTTGTGTAAGGTCGGAGGTAGCTCGGTAGTGAATGTTTTATAGAACTCCGGGGGTAGCCCGTCGCTCCCAGGGGTTTTGCAAGTGGACAATGTTTTGATCGCCTCCTGTATGTCTTCGACTGTTAGTTCCTCATTTAGTATGTCTATTTGGGCTTCTTCAAGTGTGGGAAGGCCTATCTCCTCAAGTGTATTGTATATGTCATCCTGCGGTACGGTGGACTCATGGCTGTATAGGTGGGAGTAAAAGTTTTTGAATGTTTCATTGATCCCTGTTTGTGTAGTGTGTGCCACACCTGTCTGGTCTATGATTTCGACAATTGGCTGTTTCGGGTTCTCTTTTTTTACACAGCCACGAAGGTAGCCTGCCGGGTTTATCCCCTTCTGAATGAGCCCTAGTGGTTTTAGCAATATAGTCAAATTTAGTTAATCTCGCCCAGGCTTCCTAGCAATCTTTCCTGGTCATTGACATTTCCTCTTTGAGTTCTTCACACTTGTTGGCCATGGCCTCCAGTTGTCTAATCTTCTCCTCGCCAGCTTCCAGTTCCTCTTTTAGTGTTTTCCTGATCCCACCAGCACTTGCTATGACCTCCCCCCTTACCACTACTTTCAGGGTCTCCCAGATGGTGCTCCATTTGCTCACACTCCCCACATCGTTGTCCATGTATTCAACTATTTTGTCTCAGAGCTCCTCTTTGAATGCCCTATCTGTTAGTGCTTCCGTTGGCATCCGCCACATCGGTATGGGTGGTCTGGGGCCCCTTGGTTTCCATACCATGAGGAGCGGAGAGTGGTCAGATATGGTTCTGCCCAGGTAGGAGGCGGATTCTATTTGAGGCAAGTGTGCATTTTCTATCAGTAGGTAGTCTATACGGGTATATACTTTGTGTAGGGATGAATATTATGAGAATTCCCTATCTTTAGGATGTAGTTCCCTCCACACCTCCGAAAGGTCTAGGTCTTGTATGACTCTCTGTAAGGTGGAGGAGGATGGGTTGGCCGGCAGCGCCGGAGGAGCAGATTTGTTGAGAGTGAAGTCTCGTACACAGTTGAAGTCGCCACCCCATATGAAGAAGCAATTCGCGAGATACGCAGAGGTTCTGCAATTGGGGAGGTATGTGTTGACTAGCCAAATTTCACATTGCTCGATGCTTCCTCGGAGTATAAGGTATCTGCCCTCAGGGTCGGCTTCCTTGGTCAAGAGTTTGAAGGGTACAGTGACACTTATCCATGTGTGCACTCCCCGGGCAAACTTAGAGTATGTTGCTCCAAAGCCCGGTCCACCCCACCAGTCCGGTATCCGTGAGTCCGTTTAAGCGGTGAGGTGCGTTTCCTGAAGCAGTGCGATGGTATGTTTTCTTCTCAGGAAGGATTGGGCATAAGCTCTACTATGACATAGGCCCTACCACTGCACCCACACACTACTATGGTACACGCTTTACCATTGCACAAGCTCTAGTGCAAGACAAACACTTCACTATTGCCCAAGCTATACCATTGTACAACCACTACCATGGAACAGGCTCTGACATTGCTCAAGCTCTACAATTGCACACGATTACAATTGTACAAGGACTACTATTACACAAGTATTACCATTGCACACGCTCCAACACCACACAAACTACCATGGCACAGGCACTACCATGGCACAACCCATACCGTTGTAGTAGCAGTACATTTGAAGACACTCAATGATTGTGCATGCGCTACAATGGTACACACACTTCAATTCCGTAAATACTTCCACTGCATATACTGTACCATCGCATAATGCACTTAAACTGCACACACACCACCACTGCCCAAGCTCTATTGTTGCACAAGCACTGCCATCGCACAAGCTCTACCATAACAAAAGAGCATATGGAGCGGAGGGATTTCCATCTACTCCTTGAGAGCTATGGTCGTCCTTGGAGGGATCCTTTTGGGGGAAACCACTAAGGCTACCTAACCTTACTTCTACTGCCACTAGTAGGTTTGAGATTTCCCTTCAGGCCAGAACGGTGTGGAAAACCTTGGCTCTCTACCGAAAATGTGTGCTGCCTAAACCTGACAACCCCTTTCGGCTTTTGAATGATGCTCTAAAGCTGGAAGACATTTGCTTACTGACCCAATGGACAGATAGCTGTATAGCATACTTGGATCAGCCGTCTTCCACACAAGAAGAACTAGTCAACAAACCTGAAAAGGTGAAACAGAAATGGTGGCAAATGGACTGGAGCAAGACCCAAGTGCAAAAGAATGACTAGAAGTTGCCTACTGCGCTGAAATTGGAAAGCAAGCAACTGGGCACGCTACCAAAATATCTTAGGAAATTTCCCAACTGGTGGGTTCGGTCCCGATTCCTGCGCTTTAGACTGAACCTTTATGAAATGATAAGTTATTTATAAAACACTTAATACCAGAGGTTTCTAAGCGCAGACCTGGGGATCGAACCTGTGTTGCTCCACGTCATCTTACAAGGCGAGCATGTTGCCCCTGAGCTATCCTCCCTAGACAACCTTTACCCCACCAAACAGATCATGTCTATCTGCAAACAATCTGCAAATATGGAATGACGTTTCTGTGGAGGACAAGGAAAACTGAAACACATCACCCTCTATATGGAATGACGTTTCTGTGCTGAGAAAGGGAAGACCGAAGCACATCACCCTCTATATGGAATGACGTTTCTGTGCTGAGAAAGGGAAGACCGAATCACATCACCCTCTATATGGAATGACGTTTCTGTGATGAGAAAGGGAAGAATGAAACACATCACCCTCTATATGGAATGACGTTTCTGTGCTGAGAAAGGGAAGACCGAATCACATCACCCTCTATATGGAATGACGTTTCTGTGCTGAGAAAGGGAAGAATGAAACACATCACCCTCTATATGGAATGACGTTTCTGTGCTGAGAAAGGGAAGAATGAAACACATCACCCTCTATATGGAATGACGTTTCTGTGCTGAGAAAGGGAAGACCGAAGCACTTCACCCTCTGTATGGAATGACGTTTCTGTGCTGAGAAAGGGAAGAATGAAACACATCACCCTCTATATGGAATGACGTTTCTGTGCTGAGAAAGGGAAGAATGAAACACATCACCCTCTATATGGAATGACGTTTCTGTGCTGAGAAAGGGAAGACCGAATCACATCATCCTCTATATGGAATGACGTTTCTGTGCTGAGAAAGGGAAGAATAAAACACATCACCCTCTATATGGAATGACGTTTCTGTGCTGAGAAAGGGAAGACCGAAGCACTTCACCCTCTGTATGGAATGACGTTTCTGTGCTGAGAAAGGGAAGAATGAAACACATCACCCTCTATATGGAATGACGTTTCTGTGCTGAGAAAGGGAAGACCGAAGCACATCACCCTCTGTATGGAATGACGTTTCTGTGCTGAGAAAGGGAAGAATGAAACACATCACCCTCTATATGGAATGACGTTTCTGTGCTGAGAAAGGGAAGAATGAAACACATCACCCTCTATATGGAATGACGTTTCTGTGCTGAGAAAGGGAAGACCGAAGCACTTCACCCTCTGTATGGAATGACGTTTCTGTGCTGAGAAAGGGAAGAATGAAACACATCACCCTCTATATGGAATGACGTTTCTGTGCTGAGAAAGGGAAGAATGAAACACATCACCCTCTATATGGAATGACGTTTCTGTGCTGAGAAAGGGAAGACCGAAGCACATCACCCTCTATATGGAATGACGTTTCTGTGCTGAGAAAGGGAAGACCGAAGCACTTCACCCTCTGTATGGAATGACGTTTCTGTGCTGAGAAAGGGAAGAATGAAACACATCACCCTCTATATGGAATGACGTTTCTGTGCTGAGAAAGGGAAGAATGAAACACATCACCCTCTATATGGAATGACGTTTCTGTGCTGAGAAAGGGAAGACCGAAGCACTTCACCCTCTGTATGGAATGACATTTCTGTGCTGAGAAAGGGAAGAATGAAACACATCACCCTCTATATGGAATGACGTTTCTGTGCTGAGAAAGGGAAGACCGAAGCACTTCACCCTCTGTATGGAATGACGTTTCTGTGCTGAGAAAGGGAAGAATGAAACACATCACCCTCTATATGGAATGACGTTTCTGTGCTGAGAAAGGGAAGACCGAAGCACATCACCCTCTGTATGGAATGACGTTTCTGTGCTGAGAAAGGGAAGAATGAAACACATCACCCTCTATATGGAATGACGTTTCTGTGCTGAGAAAGGGAAGACCGAAGCACTTCACCCTCTGTATGGAATGACGTTTCTGTGCTGAGAAAGGGAAGAATGAAACACATCACCCTCTATATGGAATGACGTTTCGGTGCTGAGAAAGGGAAGAATGAAACACATCACCCTCTATATGGAATGACGTTTCTGTGCTGAGAAAGGGAAGACCGAAGCACTTCACCCTCTGTATGGAATGACGTTTCTGTGCTGAGAAAGGGAAGAATGAAACACATCACCCTCTATATGGAATGACGTTTCTGTGCTGAGAAAGGGAAGACCGAAGCACATCACCCTCTGTATGGAATGACGTTTCTGTGCTGAGAAAGGGAAGACCGAAGCACTTCACCCTCTGTATGGAATGACGTTTCTGTGCTGAGAAAGGGAAGAATGAAACACATCACCCTCCTATATGGAATGACGTTTCTGTGCTGAGAAAGGGAAGACCGAATCACATCATCCTCTATATGGAATGACGTTTCTGTGCTGAGAAAGGGAAGAATAAAACACATCACCCTCTATATGGAATGACGTTTCTGTGCTGAGAAAGGGAAGACCGAAGCACTTCACCCTCTGTATGGAATGACGTTTCTGTGCTGAGAAAGGGAAGAATGAAACACATCACCCTCTATATGGAATGACGTTTCTGTGCTGAGAAAGGGAAGACCGAAGCACATCACCCTCTGTATGGAATGACGTTTCTGTGCTGAGAAAGGGAAGAATGAAACACATCACCCTCTATATGGAATGACGTTTCTGTGCTGAGAAAGGGAAGAATGAAACACATCACCCTCTATATGGAATGACGTTTCTGTGCTGAGAAAGGGAAGACCGAAGCACATCACCCTCTATATGGAATGACGTTTCTGTGCTGAGAAAGGGAAGACCGAAGCACTTCACCCTCTGTATGGAATGACGTTTCTGTGCTAAGAAAGGGAAGAATGAAACACATCACCCTCTATATGGAATGACGTTTCGGTGCTGAGAAAGGGAAGAATGAAACACATCACCCTCTATATGGAATGACGTTTCTGTGCTGAGAAAGGGAAGACCGAAGCACTTCACCCTCTGTATGGAATGACGTTTCTGTGCTGAGAAAGGGAAGAATGAAACACATCACCCTCTACATGGAATGACGTTTCTGTGCTGAGAAAAGGAAGACCGAAGCACATCACCCTCTATATGGAATGACGTTTCTGTGCTGAGAAAGGGAAGACCGAAGCACTTCACCCTCTGTATGGAATGACGTTTCTGTGCTGAGAAAGGGAAGAATGAAACACATCACCCTCTATATGGAATGACGTTTCTGTGCTGAGAAAGGGAAGACCGAAGCACATCACCCTCTATATGGAATGACGTTTCTGTGCTGAGAAAGGGAAGACCGAAGCACTTCACCCTCTGTAGGGAATGACGTTTCTGTGCTGAGAAAGGGAAGAATGAAACACATCACCCTCTATATGGAATGACGTTTCTGTGCTGAGAAAGGGAAGAATGAAACACATCACCCTCTATATGGAATGACGTTTCTGTGCTGAGAAAGGGAAGACCGAAGCACATCACCCTCTGTATGGAATGACGTTTCTGTGCTGAGAAAGGGAAGACCGAAGCACTTCACCCTCTGTATGGAAGACGTTTCTGTGCTGAGAAAGGGAAGAATGAAACACATCACCCTCTATATGGAATGACGTTTCTGTGCTGAGAAAGGGAAGAATGAAACACATCACCCTCTGTATGGAATGACGTTTCTGTTCTGAGAAAGGGAAGACCGAAGCACATCACCCTCTATATGGAATGACGTTTCTGTGCTGAGAAAGGGAAGACCGAAGCACTTCACCCTCTGTATGGAATGACGTTTCTGTGCTGAGAAAGGGAAGAATGAAACACATCACCCTCTATATGGAATGACGTTTCTGTGCTGAGAAATGGAAGAATGAAACACATCACCCTCTATATGGAATGACGTTTCTGTGCTGAGAAAGGGAAGACCGAGGCACTTCACCCTCTGTATGGAATGACGTTTCTGTGCTGAGAAAGGGAAGAATGAAACACATCACCCTCTATATGGAATGACGTTTCTGTGCTGAGAAAGGGAAGACCGAAGCACATCACCCTCTGTATGGAATGACGTTTCTGTGCTGAGAAAGGGAAGACCGAAGCACTTCACCCTCTGTATGGAATGACGTTTCTGTGCTGAGAAAGGGAAGACCGAAGCACTTCACCCTCTGTATGGAATGACGTTTCTGTGCTGAGAAAGGGAAGAATGAAACACATCACCCTCTATATGGAATGACGTTTCTGTGCTGAGAAAGGGAAGATCGAAGCACATCACCCTCTATATGGAATGACGTTTCTGTGCTGAGAAAGGGAAGACCGAAGCACTTCACCCTCTGTATGGAATGACGTTTCTGTGCTGAGAAAGGGAAGAATGAAACACATCACCCTCTATATGGAATGACGTTTCTGTGCTGAGAAAGGGAAGAATGAAACACATCACCCTCTGTATGGAATGACGTTTCTGTGCTGAGAAAGGGAAGACCGAAGCACTTCACCCTCTGTATGGAATGACGTTTCTGTGCTGAGAAAGGGAAGACCGAAGCACTTCACCCTCTGTATGGAATGACGTTTCTGTGCTGAGAAAGGGAAGACTGAAACACATCACCCTCTATATGGAATGACGTTTCTGTGCTGAGAAAGGGAAGACCGAAGCACATCACCCTCTATATGGAATGACGTTTCTGTGCTGAGAAAGGGAAGACCGAAGCACATCACCCTCTATATGGAATGACGTTTCTGTGCTGAGAAAGGGAAGACCGAAGCACTTCACCCTCTGTAGGGAATGACGTTTCTGTGCTGAGAAAGGGAAGAATGAAACACATCACCCTCTATATGGAATGACGTTTCTGTGCTGAGAAAGGGAAGAATGAAACACATCACCCTCTATATGGAATGACGTTTCTGTGCTGAGAAAGGGAAGACCGAAGCACATCACCCTCTGTATGGAATGACGTTTCTGTGCTGAGAAAGGGAAGACCGAAGCACTTCACCCTCTGTATGGAAGACGTTTCTGTGCTGAGAAAGGGAAGAATGAAACACATCACCCTCTATATGGAATGACGTTTCTGTGCTGAGAAAGGGAAGAATGAAACACATCACCCTCTGTATGGAATGACGTTTCTGTGCTGAGAAAGGGAAGACCGAAGCACATCACCCTCTATATGGAATGACGTTTCTGTGCTGAGAAAGGGAAGACCGAAGCACTTCACCCTCTGTATGGAATGACGTTTCTGTGCTGAGAAAGGGAAGAATGAAACACATCACCCTCTATATGGAATGACGTTTCTGTGCTGAGAAATGGAAGAATGAAACACATCACCCTCTATATGGAATGACGTTTCTGTGCTGAGAAAGGGAAGACCGAGGCACTTCACCCTCTGTATGGAATGACGTTTCTGTGCTGAGAAAGGGAAGAATGAAACACATCACCCTCTATATGGAATGACGTTTCTGTGCTGAGAAAGGGAAGACCGAAGCACATCACCCTCTGTATGGAATGACGTTTCTGTGCTGAGAAAGGGAAGACCGAAGCACTTCACCCTCTGTATGGAATGACGTTTCTGTGCTGAGAAAGGGAAGACCGAAGCACTTCACCCTCTGTATGGAATGACGTTTCTGTGCTGAGAAAGGGAAGAATGAAACACATCACCCTCTATATGGAATGACGTTTCTGTGCTGAGAAAGGGAAGATCGAAGCACATCACCCTCTATATGGAATGACGTTTCTGTGCTGAGAAAGGGAAGACCGAAGCACTTCACCCTCTGTATGGAATGACGTTTCTGTGCTGAGAAAGGGAAGAATGAAACACATCACCCTCTATATGGAATGACGTTTCTGTGCTGAGAAAGGGAAGAATGAAACACATCACCCTCTGTATGGAATGACGTTTCTGTGCTGAGAAAGGGAAGACCGAAGCACTTCACCCTCTGTATGGAATGACATTTCTGTGCTGAGAAAGGGAAGAATGAAACACATCACCCTCTATATGGAATGACGTTTCTGTGCTGAGAAAGGGAAGACCGAAGCACATCACCCTCTGTATGGAATGACGTTTCTGTGCTGAGAAAGGGAAGACCGAAGCACTTCACCCTCTGTATGGAATGACGTTTCTGTGCTGAGAAAGGGAAGACCGAAGCACTTCACCCTCTGTATGGAATGACGTTTCTGTGCTGAGAAAGGGAAGAATGAAACACATCACCCTCTATATGGAATGACGTTTCTGTGCTGAGAAAGGGAAGAATGAAACACATCACCCTCTATATGGAATGACGTTTCTGTGCTGAGAAAGGGAAGAATGAAACACATCACCCTCTATATGGAATGACGTTCCTGTGCTGAGAAAGGGAAGAATGAAACACATCACCCTCTATATGGAATGACGTTTCTGTGCTGAGAAAGGGAAGACCGAAGCACTTCACCCTCTGTATGGAATGACGTTTCTGTGCTGAGAAAGGGAAGAATGAAACACATCACCCTCTATATGGAATGACGTTTCTGTGCTGAGAAAGGGAAGACCGAAGCACATCACCCTCTGTATGGAATGACGTTTCTGTGCTGAGAAAGGGAAGACCGAAGCACTTCACCCTCTGTATGGAATGACGTTTCTGTGCTGAGAAAGGGAAGACCGAAGCACTTCACCCTCTGTATGGAATGACGTTTCTGTGCTGAGAAAGGGAAGAATGAAACACATCACCCTCTATATGGAATGACGTTTCTGTGCTGAGAAAGGGAAGACCGAAGCACTTCACCCTCTATATGGAATGACGTTTCTGTGCTGAGAAAGGGAAGACCGAAGCACTTCACCCTCTGTATGGAATGACGTTTCTGTGCTGAGAAAGGGAAGAATGAAACACATCACCCTCTATATGGAATGACGTTTCTGTGCTGAGAAAGGGAAGAATGAAACACATCGCCCTCTATATGGAATGACATTTCTGTGCTGAGAAAGGGAAGACCGAAGCACTTCACCCTCTGTATGGAATGACGTTTCTGTGCTGAGAAAGGGAAGAATGAAACACATCACCCTCTATATGGAATGACGTTTCTGTGCTGAGAAAGGGAAGACCGAAGCACATCACCCTCTATATGGAATGACGTTTCTGTGCTGAGAAAGGGAAGACTGAAGCACATCACCCTCTTTATGGAATGACGTTTCTGTGCTGAGAAAGGGAAGAATGAAACACATCACCCTCTATATGGAATGACGTTTCTGTGCTGAGAAAGGGAAGACCGAAGCACATCACCCTCTTTATGGAATGACGTTTCTGTGCTGAGAAAGGGAAGACCGAAGCACTTCACCCTCTGTATGGAATGACGTTTCTGTGCTGAGAAAGGGAAGACCGAAGCACTTCACCCTCTGTATGGAATGACGTTTCTGTGCTGAGAAAGGGAAGAATGAAACACATCACCCTCTATATGGAATGACGTTTCTGTGCTGAGAAAGGGAAGAATGAAACACATCACCCTCTATATGGAATGACGTTTCTGTGCTGAGTGTTAGGAAAGATTTCGTTATTGTAGGGAACTTTCCTTCCATGTGGCAACCCCTAAACTTTTTGCTATTGTTTTCAACCTGTTTTCTTGACTTTGCCAGAGAAGTGCAGCCTTCTGCCGTACTCCTCTGGGCTTTCGCTCCTTTCTTACGGGGAAACTGACATGCCCTTAAGACAGTCAGTACCGGGGAACGCTGTTTCCCGTAGTTTCTTTTACCGTGTCGCCATTTTAGTGCAACACGACACAAGAGGGCACTGTAAGCTAAGTTACAGCTCTCTTGGGTCTCTAGCCTTCTACAGACCCTAGACACTCTTTTAGGAGGGTTTTTGGATCGGTGCAAGTCATTCAGGGACTGGGCTGGTGGCAGCGATCATTTGGTTTATTTTGAGCTCCTTTTGCCGTTCTGAGCACCTTTTTGCCGCGAACACAAAAGGGTGGCCCGGCTACCCAAAATGGCCGGACCAAGAGGCTCCTTTGTCTCGTCCACTGTCCGTCTTGCTCCCTTTACCTTCCCCCGGGTCAGGCGACCCGGGGCCTTCCTTATTTGGGCATGTAGTTTCCCGCGAAACACGGTTGCTTTCGCGGGCTTCTACATGTCGTTTGAGTGCCCCCAGGATGTGGGCTGGGCTGTCTGGTCCCAATACACATCCTGGGTGCCAGAGAGTCTAGGGTGGTGTGAATGCCTGGGACCACTGTGGTCCGTGATTGGTCCACGTATGGTATGTGTTTTGATGAGCGGATCTCCCATTGGCTCCCCTCCGTTTTGGCGCGAAGGGAACCGTGGATAAGAGGGAGCTGGAAACACCACTGCCAGGTCGATCTCCTGAGTTCTTACGAACCCAGGGATACAGGAGCCAAGTATCCTGCGAACACGAGGCTGGACCGAGGAATCGCTGGTGACCCCCTGAAGAACTTCTGCTCCTCATTGCTGTCGTCCGGTGAAGCCCTTTCCACCTAAGATCGAACAAGAAGGCCTGTACTGGCGCTTCGACCTATTGGAATAGCAGGACCAGCTATTCCCGGCACCTTCATCAACTCCTGCCGTAAGCCTTCGGAAGTGTCTCTGGGCCATCCAGTTGACTGACCAGCTTACTAAGGAGTCCTGCTCTGTAATCGCCGACAGGTTGGGTGGTATTCTGAGTCCGGGGCACGCTCACACGCTTCGTTTGCTTAGCAACCCTAAGCTAGAGGTGAACGGTGCTCGTTTGGCTTGAATACACCCGGCCGTTCCGTTGCCCTGCCGTGGCGACAAAACTGTGCAGGATTCTTCGATCGGGACGTCTTTTTACTCTGCACGACGACGAGACGTTCCCTGCTCTTCAGAACCTGCCAAAAGCTGCATCTATCGAGGAGAAGCTCGGGCCTGCTTGCTTCGGGGACCGGTGAGTAGATTAGCTAGGATCTGGTCGCCCTCCTGCAGTACCCCTTGCTTTTCCCCGCTGTAAATACAGCACCCCTTGTCCGTACTCGCGCCCTACCTCTGCCTCACAGTGGAGGCTGCGCTAGAGTCGCGGACCGTGTTCTCCTTCATTAGGGCACCCTACAGAGCTGTCCAACGTCCTCCGAAGAGCTTCACCTTCTGCCCATTGGCACCGGCGTGTGCAGGTACTTTTGAGCGCTAGGCTCCACTCTTCGTAGGGATTGGACTACCATCCAGTTAGGGGCCTCAGAAGGCGGACATATTACACGCATTGGTTCGCACTGCCTGTTTTCCTTCCCCTGCAGGTGGATAACATATTTCGTGCTGCTAATGCTGTGAAACTGTGTATTCTGTATATATATTGGGTGGATAGTGTATGTGTTGGTTTAATATCGTTGTATATTGCTGCTTTTACTGTGGTTATTAGTTTCAAGGCCTTATAATAAATGTGTATCTATTTTTGATATAAACAACTGTTTGGAGTGGTTTGTAAGCGCTCTTGCTTTGTGTGCTCACTGCGGGCTTTCAGTCACCCTCACCCCTCTTGAGACCTAGTCTTGACCGCCGCGATCGCTACCTTGATTGGTCTGGCTTGTCCAGAGGTTACCCTGTTCCAAGTAATTAGGTTGGCCTTCTGAACTTCTGCGCCACCAGGACAGAGTTCAGAAATCCGTCTTAACAAATTGGTGTACAGCGGTGGGATACGACTGAAGGTATCCAGTGTTGCGCACGAGCTAAGGCGTTTTCAGGTTATTCCAACCAGGACACGCAGTAAAGTATTGAATATAACGTTAAAAAGGCCATAGTCCTATCAACAGTATGGAAACGAATACTTTATTAACCTTAAATGCTTCGAAATCTGAAACATTGAAGAAGATGTGTGCGGAGAGAGGGGTTTCCTCTCAAGGCACTAAATTGGAAATGATCCAGAGAATCGTGGCGTGGCAAGAAGCGCAGCTTGACGCTATAACTTCCGAGGACAGTGCAGAAGGTGGTGGGGCTGC
Organism: Ambystoma mexicanum; assembly: GCF_040938575.1. Classification (NCBI taxonomy): domain Eukaryota; kingdom Metazoa; phylum Chordata; class Amphibia; order Caudata; family Ambystomatidae; genus Ambystoma; species Ambystoma mexicanum. The sequence continues at coordinate 1,474,880,780 of NC_090932.1, read as the reverse complement.
TCTCACTGGCAGAACCGACGGTTCTGCCGCTGCACTGATCCATCACGACCACGAGGACAGGGAGGATGTAATGTCTAACGTTTCCTCTGCCAGTGTTGATGGGGAGGCTATGCTTGAATTCAAGAAGCAAGAGCTGCGGGTTAGGCAGCAGGAGCTTGAATTCAGCATAGCCAAACTAAAAATCGAACAGGCAGAAAAACAAAAAGACAGGGATCACCAGTTGGAACTGGCCAAGCTTCAGTTCGCAAATGGGTCCAAGGGTCCTGGACATGGTTCTGGGGCTTCCTCTCATCCACGGTTTCCAAAAGATCTGCTCAGTGTGTATGAGGAACGAAATGACATTATGGACTGGTTAAATGCGTTTGAGTATGCATGCGAGGTTCAAGAGGTTGATAATGCGGATAAGATTGCATGGTTACTCAGCAGACTGCCCCATTCTGGTTGCAGTGCCATTATGGAAATGTCGAAGGCTGAGCGCGCTGATTTTGCAATGTTGAAGCAGACTCTCATTTTAAAGTTTGGGAAGACTCCGACCCAATATTTGAAAAGGTTTAGAGAGTATAAGAAAAAGGAAGGTGGTACTTGGGTGTCGTATGTAGCTGAGTCCCTGAAAAACTTGACTGGCTGGGTTGAAGGTTATAAGGTTTCTACCTTCGAAGGCATGATCAATCTGGTCATGCTGGAACACATTTTTGCTTCTTCTTCCCCGGAGCTTAAGCAGCATTTGGCCGATTCGAAGGAGATAGATCCTAAGAAGCTGGCCATTGCAGCAGACTTATGGGTGTCACATCGAGTGTCCCATAAGGACAAAACTCATCCTGGTAAGCAGGAGGAAGGGAAAAAGTCCAAAGATATGGAGGGTGGGGAATCTGCTAAATCTTCTTCCCATAAGGGCCACAAAAAGAAAAACAAGGGTAAGCCATACGAGAACTCACAGGGTAGCGGAGGTTCGCCTCCGAAACAGAACTCTGGTTATAATAAGCCTCCCTACGTAAACAGACCCAATGGGGCTTGTTTTTCTTGTGGAGCAACTGACCATGTGAAGGGGGATCCCCGGTGTAAGGTTAAACCTTTGGGGGTCCACTCCGCTAATCTGGCCTTCTCCTCCTACGAGGAAGAAGAGATTACAGGAGCATCCTTCTCCTCAGACTCGTTTCCCAGCGGGATCGAGGCTGAGGTAGTTTTAGTGTCCCTGGGTTCCTGGGAGCCTAAAGTCGCAGAGGCTTATGCTAGGATTCCGGATAATACCAAGCACTACTTTAAAGACAGTGTGCTGATCAATGGAGTGGATACTCCAGCTCTTAGGGATAGTGGGTGCAGTCGAACTGTAGTGGATTCTACCTTGGTAGACTCAGAGGAAGTTGCCAGAGCTCCTCTGATGCCCACTAAGTTGGCTGATGGCCCCCTCCGTATGTTTCCCGTGATCCCTGTTAATCTAACTTTAAATGGTACAGCAGTTAGGATTCCAGTGAGCATTCAGAGAAACGTCCCGGGAAAGGTCTTGTTGGGCAATGATCTCAGAGCTCTAGGGCTCGTAGGAGACACTGCCGAAAGACCCTACACACGGTCTCAAGCACGGGCAGCATTGGCCAAGTCCAATACGCCGCCCCAGCCGAAGGGGAAACCCAAGGCGAAAGGAGTCAACAAGTCCCGACGGGGGAAAGAGAATATTCCCCCGAGCTCGCCTACCACTGCGGTGGAGGGAGTTGGTCAATCGCCCGAGCCTGACGAGGAGGTGGCGATGCCTGAAGTGTTCGACCCCAACGACCATCCTGAACTAAAAGACTTGTTAGTTGAAGGAGGTCCTGATAGGGACGACTTCAGTAAGGGCCAACGTGAGTGCCCATCTCTGGAAGGCCTAAGGAGACAGGCCTGCTCCCAGCTTGAGGGTGAACCTCCTGGGAAGCATCGGATTTATTGGGAAGATGGACTCCTGTACAGTGAGCCCACAGAGTCTACAGAAGGAGACCATAGGAGGTTGGTGGTTCCCCTTGCTGTTAGACCCTTCCTCTTGCAGTTGGCGCATGAAGTTCCCCTTGCTGGTCACCTTGGAATGAAGAGGACCAAGCAAAGGTTATCTATGCACTTCTACTGGCCCAAGATGGGGGTGCAAGTAGAAAGTCACTGCAGGAGTTGTGCCTCCTGCCAGTTGTCTGGTAAGGTTGGCGCGACAATCCAAGCTCCGTTGGTACCGCTCCCAGTTGTGGGGGTACCATTTGAAAGGGTAGGGATCGACATCGTTGGTCCCCTTGACCCGCAAACCTCCTCAGGCAATAGGTTTATCCTGGTGCTGGTCGACCATGCAACCAGGTATCCTGAGGCCATCCCATTAAAGACTGTAACTGCCAAGTCAGTTGCAAAAGCTTTACTCGGCATATTTACTAGGGTTGGCTTCCCTAAAGAAGTTGTGTCAGATCGTGGCAGCAACTTTATGTCGAAGTATATGCAGGCTATGTGGAAAGAATGTGGGGTCACCTACAAGTTCTCTTCTGCATATCACCCCCAGACCAATGGTCTGGTGGAACGTTTCAACAGAACGTTAAAGAGCATGATTGGGGCTCTGGAGGAGCCCCAGAGAAGAAAATGGGATCTTCTTTTACCATGCTTGCTGTTTGCCTACAGAGAGGTACCACAGGAGGGTGTTGGCTTCAGCCCCTTCGAACTTCTGTTCGGTCATCCCGTACGGGGACCCTTAGCCATCGTCAAAGAGGGATGGGAGATGCCCACTCCCCCTGTTACTACCAATGTAGTTGACTATGTGCTAGGGCTCAGAAAACGGATGGTACTCCTGATGGGCTTGGCTAGTGAAAAGTTGAAGGCAGGACAAGCGCTGGTGAAACATTGGTATGACCAGAAAGCTTCCTTAATTCACTTTACCCCTGGTCAGCAAGTCCTGATCATGAACCCTATAAGGCCTCGCGCTTTACAGGACAAATGGTCAGGCCCTTACACAGTGGTGGAGCCCCTGGGTGAGGTGAACTATTTAGTGGACCTTGGAAGGCCTGGACAGGCTCCAAAAGTGTTCCACGTAAATAGGCTGAAGGCTTTCGTCCCAAGAGTCGAAATCGCAGCACTGCTACTGGCGTCAGACGTTGAGGAAGAGGAGTCAGAACCTCTTCCCGACCTGTTCCAAAGCGGTCCTTCAGATAGCTCCGTTGAGGGTGTCCGAGTGGCCCCTCACCTGACTTCTGATCAGCAGGCTGAGGTGAAAAGTTTGCTTAGGCAGTTTTCCCCCCTGTTTTCACAGTCGCCTGGTTTGACACCTTGGTGCAAACATAACATTGACACAGGAGACAGTGTACCTACCAAAAGTAGGGGATACAGGATGTCGGATAAAGTACGGTCTTATATTAAGACCGAGGTCAACAAGATGTTAGACCTTGGGGTGATTGAACCCTCTAGTAGTCCTTGGTCCAGTCCTGTGGTATTGGTTCCAAAGGCAGGCACTTCTGAATTGAGGTTCTGCGTGGATTACAGGGCTCTGAATGCTGTCACCAAGACAGACGCTCACCCCTTGCCTCGAACTGACGAGCTGGTGGATACCTTGGGTGCCTCCAAGTACCTCAGCACGTTTGACCTGACTGCGGGCTATTGGCAAATAGCTTTAGCAGAACATGCCAAGGAGAAGACAGCATTTTCAACTCCCGACGGGCTTTACCAATTCCGGGTAATGCCGTTCGGATTGAAGAATGCACCTGCCACGTTCCAGAGGCTTGTGAATCATGTGTTGAATGGGTTGGACGAATTCTGTCTTGCATATCTGGACGATATAGCAGTTTTCAGTGCCACCTGGGAAGACCATGTGAAACACCTCGGGATTGTGCTCCAGGCTCTTCAGAAAGCCCACTTGACCATAAAGGCGAGTAAATGCCAGATTGGACAAGGCTCAGTGGTTTACCTTGGGCATGAAGTAGGTGGAGGAAGGATACAGCCTCTCCCCAGTAAAGTACAAGCAGTACAAGACTGGCCTACCCCCACTACACAAACCCAAGTGAGAGCCTTCTTAGGACTCACGGGTTATTACCGCAATTTTATGGCAGACTATGGCACCATAGCTGCTCCTCTGACTGCCCTCACAACTCCGAAGAAACCCAAGAAGGTAACTTGGACTGACGAGTGTGAGAAGGCCTTCAATGGCTTGAAAGACTCCTTGTGCCAGGCCCCTGTGCTCAGGGCCCCTGATTATCAAAGACCTTTTATCGTGCAGACGGATGCCTCTGACACTGGGATAGGAGCTGTACTATCACAAGTAGATGAGAAGGGTAAGGAACACCCTATCGGTTTTATTAGTCGCCAGCTTAAGGACAGAGAGCTCAGGTGGTCCACGGTAGAGAAAGAATGTTTCTCTGTTGTGTGGGCCCTAAGGAAGCTGAGGCCCTACCTCTATGGGACCCACTTCACTGTGCAGACTGACCATAAGCCGTTAAAGTGGCTAATGAACATGAAGGGGGAGAATCCAAAGTTGCTTAGGTGGTCCATAAGTCTTCAAGGCTTCGACTTCACTATTGAGCATAGACCAGGTGTCCAACATAGCAATGCTGATGGGTTGTCCAGAATGTTTTACCGACCTGAACAAGAGACTCATCCAGGGGTGGATTAGTTCCCCCTGTCCATAGTCTGGGAGGGGCGAGTGTTAGGAAAGATTTCGTTATTGTAGGGAACTTTCCTTCCATGTGGCAACCCCTAAACTTTTTGCTATTGTTTTCAACCTGTTTTCTTGACTTTGCCAGAGAAGTGCAGCCTTCTGCCGTACTCCTCTGGGCTTTCGCTCCTTTCTTACGGGGAAACTGACATGCCCTTAAGACAGTCAGTACCGGGGAACGCTGTTTCCCGTAGTTTCTTTTACCGTGTCGCCATTTTAGTGCAACACGACACAAGAGGGCACTGTAAGCTAAGTTACAGCTCTCTTGGGTCTCTAGCCTTCTACAGACCCTAGACACTCTTTTAGGAGGGTTTTTGGATCGGTGCAAGTCATTCAGGGACTGGGCTGGTGGCAGCGATCATTTGGTTTATTTTGAGCTCCTTTTGCCGTTCTGAGCACCTTTTTGCCGCGAACACAAAAGGGTGGCCCGGCTACCCAAAATGGCCGGACCACGAGGCTCCTTTGTCTCGTCCACTGTCCGTCTTGCTCCCTTTACCTTCCCCCGGGTCAGGCGACCCGGGGCCTTCCTTATTTGGGCATGTAGTTTCCCGCGAAACACGGTTGCTTTCGCGGGCTTCTACATGTCGTTTGAGTGCCCCCAGGATGTGGGCTGGGCTGTCTGGTCCCAATACACATCCTGGGTGCCAGAGAGTCTAGGGTGGTGTGAATGCCTGGGACCACTGTGGTCCGTGATTGGTCCACGTATGGTATGTGTTTTGATGAGCGGATCTCCCATTGGCTCCCCTCCGTTTTGGCGCGAAGGGAACCGTGGATAAGAGGGAGCTGGAAACACCACTGCCAGGTCGATCTCCTGAGTTCTTACGAACCCAGGGATACAGGAGCCAAGTATCCTGCGAACACGAGGCTGGACCGAGGAATCGCTGGTGACCCCCTGAAGAACTTCTGCTCCTCATTGCTGTCGTCCGGTGAAGCCCTTTCCACCTAAGATCGAACAAGAAGGCCTGTACTGGCGCTTCGACCTATTGGAATAGCAGGACCAGCTATTCCCGGCACCTTCATCAACTCCTGCCGTAAGCCTTCGGAAGTGTCTCTGGGCCATCCAGTTGACTGACCAGCTTACTAAGGAGTCCTGCTCTGTAATCGCCGACAGGTTGGGTGGTATTCTGAGTCCGGGGCACGCTCACACGCTTCGTTTGCTTAGCAACCCTAAGCTAGAGGTGAACGGTGCTCGTTTGGCTTGAATACACCCGGCCGTTCCGTTGCCCTGCCGTGGCGACAAAACTGTGCAGGATTCTTCGATCGGGACGTCTTTTTACTCTGCACGACGACGAGACGTTCCCTGCTCTTCAGAACCTGCCAAAAGCTGCATCTATCGAGGAGAAGCTCGGGCCTGCTTGCTTCGGGGACCGGTGAGTAGATTAGCTAGGATCTGGTCGCCCTCCTGCAGTACCCCTTGCTTTTCCCCGCTGTAAATACAGCACCCCTTGTCCGTACTCGCGCCCTACCTCTGCCTCACAGTGGAGGCTGCGCTAGAGTCGCGGACCGTGTTCTCCTTCATTAGGGCACCCTACAGAGCTGTCCAACGTCCTCCGAAGAGCTTCACCTTCTGCCCATTGGCACCGGCGTGTGCAGGTACTTTTGAGCGCTAGGCTCCACTCTTCGTAGGGATTGGACTACCATCCAGTTAGGGGCCTCAGAAGGCGGACATATTACACGCATTGGTTCGCACTGCCTGTTTTCCTTCCCCTGCAGGTGGATAACATATTTCGTGCTGCTAATGCTGTGAAACTGTGTATTCTGTATATATATTGGGTGGATAGTGTATGTGTTGGTTTAATATCGTTGTATATTGCTGCTTTTACTGTGGTTATTAGTTTCAAGGCCTTATAATAAATGTGTATCTATTTTTGATATAAACAACTGTTTGGAGTGGTTTGTAAGCGCTCTTGCTTTGTGTGCTCACTGCGGGCTTTCAGTCACCCTCACCCCTCTTGAGACCTAGTCTTGACCGCCGCGATCGCTACCTTGATTGGTCTGGCTTGTCCAGAGGTTACCCTGTTCCAAGTAATTAGGTTGGCCTTCTGAACTTCTGCGCCACCAGGACAGAGTTCAGAAATCCGTCTTAACACTGAGAAAGGGAAGAATGAAACACATCACCCTCTATATGGAATGACGTTTCTGTGCTGAGAAAGGGAAGACCGAAGCACATCACCCTCTGTATGGAATGACGTTTCTGTGCTGAGAAAGGGAAGACCGAAGCACTTCACCCTCTGTATGGAAGACGTTTCTGTGCTGAGAAAGGGAAGAATGAAACACATCACCCTCTATATGGAATGACGTTTCTGTGCTGAGAAAGGGAAGAATGAAACACATCACCCTCTGTATGGAATGACGTTTCTGTGCTGAGAAAGGGAAGACCGAAGCACATCACCCTCTATATGGAATGACGTTTCTGTGCTGAGAAAGGGAAGACCGAAGCACTTCACCCTCTGTATGGAATGACGTTTCTGTGCTGAGAAAGGGAAGAATGAAACACATCACCCTCTATATGGAATGACGTTTCTGTGCTGAGAAATGGAAGAATGAAACACATCACCCTCTATATGGAATGACGTTTCTGTGCTGAGAAAGGGAAGACCGAGGCACTTCACCCTCTGTATGGAATGACGTTTCTGTGCTGAGAAAGGGAAGAATGAAACACATCACCCTCTATATGGAATGACGTTTCTGTGCTGAGAAAGGGAAGACCGAAGCACATCACCCTCTGTATGGAATGACGTTTCTGTGCTGAGAAAGGGAAGACCGAAGCACTTCACCCTCTGTATGGAATGACGTTTCTGTGCTGAGAAAGGGAAGACCGAAGCACTTCACCCTCTGTATGGAATGACGTTTCTGTGCTGAGAAAGGGAAGAATGAAACACATCACCCTCTATATGGAATGACGTTTCTGTGCTGAGAAAGGGAAGATCGAAGCACATCACCCTCTATATGGAATGACGTTTCTGTGCTGAGAAAGGGAAGACCGAAGCACTTCACCCTCTGTATGGAATGACGTTTCTGTGCTGAGAAAGGGAAGAATGAAACACATCACCCTCTATATGGAATGACGTTTCTGTGCTGAGAAAGGGAAGAATGAAACACATCACCCTCTGTATGGAATGACGTTTCTGTGCTGAGAAAGGGAAGACCGAAGCACTTCACCCTCTGTATGGAATGACATTTCTGTGCTGAGAAAGGGAAGAATGAAACACATCACCCTCTATATGGAATGACGTTTCTGTGCTGAGAAAGGGAAGACCGAAGCACATCACCCTCTGTATGGAATGACGTTTCTGTGCTGAGAAAGGGAAGACCGAAGCACTTCACCCTCTGTATGGAATGACGTTTCTGTGCTGAGAAAGGGAAGACCGAAGCACTTCACCCTCTGTATGGAATGACGTTTCTGTGCTGAGAAAGGGAAGAATGAAACACATCACCCTCTATATGGAATGACGTTTCTGTGCTGAGAAAGGGAAGAATGAAACGCATCGCCCTCTATATGGAATGACATTTCTGTGCTGAGAAAGGGAAGACCGAAGCACTTCACCCTCTGTATGGAATGACGTTTATGTGCTGAGAAAGGGAAGAATGAAACACATCACCCTCTATATGGAATGACGTTTCTGTGCTGAGAAAGGGAAGACCGAAGCACATCACCCTCTATATGGAATGACGTTTCTGTGCTGAGAAAGGGAAGACTGAAGCACATCACCCTCTTTATGGAATGACGTTTCTGTGCTGAGAAAGGGAAGACCGAAGCACTTCACCCTCTGTATGGAATGACGTTTCTGTGCTGAGAAAGGGAAGACCGAAGCACTTCACCCTCTGTATGGAATGACGTTTCTGTGCTGAGAAAGGGAAGAATGAAACACATCACCCTCTATATGGAATGACGTTTCTGTGCTGAGAAAGGGAAGAATGAAACACATCACCCTCTATATGGAATGACGTTTCTGTGCTGAGAAAGGGAAGAATGAAACACATCACCCTCTATACGGAATGACGTTTCTGTGCTGAGAAAGGGAAGACCGAAGCACATCACCCTCTTTTGCTCAGTATTGATATATCTAAGCACTTGCTAATACTTATTCAGATGATGCGGAGGTCGTTTGGTCGTTCCTCCTTCGCAGGGAAAACAACTTATTATTCTGTTTGGTTACTTTTCTAAAGGAAGTATTTGAAACGACTCAGAAGTAAAATCACTTCTATATCAGTGAGTTTTTTTTTAGATATTACACTAAGTGGTTCTAAAGATTTTTTTTTTTGCCTTTCTGTAGACAAAGTGTAATAAACTCAGTCTGAAATAAAAAAATAAATAACATAAATAACAAAAGAACTACTATGGCACAATCTCTACCACAGGACAAGCTCCACCATTGTACAAGCACTACCATGACACAAGCTCTACCATGGCACAATCTCTACCACAGGACAAGCTCCACCATTGTACAAGCACTACCATGGCACAAGCTCTACCATGGCACAATCTCTACCACAGGACAAGCTCCACCATTGTACAAGCACTACCATGACACAAGCTCTACCATGGCACAATCTCTACCACAGGACAAGCTCCACCATTGTACAAGCACTACCATGACACAAGCTCTACCATGGCACAATCTCTACCACAGGACAAGCTCCACCATTGTACAAGCACTACCATGACACAAGCTCTACCATGGCACAATCTCTACCACAGGACAAGCTCCACCATTGTACAAGCACTACCATGACACAAGCTCTACCATGGCACAATCTCTACCACAGGACAAGCTCCACCATTGTACAAGCACTAGCATGACACAAGCTCTACCATGGCACAATCTCTACCACAGGACAAGCTCCACCATTGTACAAGCACTACCATGACACAAGCTCTACCATGGCACAATCTCTACCACAGGACAAGCTCCACCATTGTACAAGCACTACCATGACACAAGCTCTACCATGGCACAATCTCTACCACAGGACAAGCTCCACCATTGTACAAGCACTACCATGACACAAGCTCTACCATGGCACAATTTCTACCACAGGACAAGCTCCACCATTGTACAAGCACTACCATGACACAAGCTCTACCATGGCACAATCTCTACCACAGGACAAGCTCCACCATTGTACAAGCACTACCATGACACAAGCTCTACCATGGCACAATCTCTACCACAGGACAAGCTCCACCATTGTACAAGCACTACCATGACACAAGCTCTACCATGGCACAATCTCTACCACAGGACAAGCTCCACCATTGTACAAGCACTACCATGACACAAGCTCTACCATGGCACAATCTCTACCACAGGACAAGCTCCACCATTGTACAAGCACTACCATGACACAAGCTCTACCATGGCACAATCTCTACCACAGGACAAGCTCCACCATTGTACAAGCACTACCATGACACAAGCTCTACCATGGCACAATCTCTACCACAGGACAAGCTCCACCATTGTACAAGCACTACCATGACACAAGCTCTACCATGGCACAATCTCTACCACAGGACAAGCTCCACCATTGTACAAGCACTACCATGACACAAGCTCTACCATGGCACAATCTCTACCACAGGACAAGCTCCACCATTGTACAAGCACTACCATGGCATAATCTCTACCACAGGACAAGCTCCACCATTGAACAAGCACTACCATGACACAAGCTCTACCATGGCACAATCTCTACCACAGGTCAAGCTCCACCATTGTACAAGCACTACCATGACACAAGCTCTACCATGGCACAATCTCTATCACAGGGCAAGCTCCACCATTGTACAAGCACTACCATGACACAAGCTCTACCATGGCACAATCTCTACCACAGGACAAGCTCCACCATTGTACAAGCACTACCATGACACAAGCTCTACCATGGCACAATCTCTACCACAGGACAAGCTCCACCATTGTACAAGCACTACCATGACATAGGCGTTTACCACTGCACTCGTAGTATAATTGCAAACACACGCTACTATTGCACACGCTCTACCATTGAACAAGCTCTACCATAGAGCAAACACTATACCATTGCATACACACTACCATCGCACAATCTCTGACATTACTCAAGTTCAACAATTGCACAAGCACTACTAGTACACACGCATTACCATTGCACAAGCTCCACCATCACACAAACTACCATGGCACGGGCTTCCCCATTTCACGAACTCTGCCATGGCACAAGCTCTGCCATGGCACAAGCTCTACCATTTCCGCCATGGGAGCATAGAATAAATGATCTTTGGTCCCTAATTATTTGGAGATTATGCCAACGCTGACTACATTGTAAAGCATATTACTGCAGCCCAGCTCAGCCCAGCTCAGTCAGCAAGTGATTGCGTCCCAGGTTAGCCAGGTGCAAACAATGCCAACATTACAATTGGTAGATTATAGCACCTGCCTCATCTGCGGGACCCATAATGGTATTACAAGCTTCGTCTGGGTAATGAGGGTGCAGGAACCTGCTTGCTCTAGTAGGGGCATTTCAGGCCGTTCACTTGGTTGTTGTGGTCATAGGCAGACTAGCCTATAGAGAATGCAGGATGGCTGGTGCCTCGGGGCCTCTAACAGGCCACAAGGACTGGGGAGGAGTCAGCCACGTCATTGGCTGTGGCCTGGGCTGGCCATCGCCCCAAATAGCAGCATCTAGTCAGGTTTTTAGAATGGAATAATTCATATTCCTTCTGGATATCCTGAAGGCTAGGCAGCTGGAGCACATCTCGAGCCCAACGGCTGCCAAACACCGCGTTTCATGAACTGCTCATTTCTCCTCTAAACTGCTTCCCATAGACAATCCGTTCGATGCCAAACACGCTTGGACCACAGCAGAACCCCTGGAGTACCCTGCTATGGTCCACCAAAAGGGATCCACAGGCACACATGCGGTGCTTAATTTGTAAGAAAATAAGTGCCAAGGCCCAAATGTTTTCTAGCTTCCCTGTTACATATTGGGGATAAAGGGGGTGTTAACTCCCTGCCCACTGTTGACACTACTCACGGCTGCTCCATACTGTGTCATCAAATGTGTGCTTAAAAGCTGCAACTCCCACCGGTTAATAGAGGATGGTGGACCTACTGTGCGATTTACAGACATTAATAGACATATTAGCTGTGTCTTGAAATAAACTAAGTGTTTAAGGGTTTCTTTAAAACACATCATCGTTACCATTTTGCTCTGATCCTATCAGTGGCAAGTGGAACATGTTAACCATCCACGGAAAAACATGCATTCCTCCTACGGTAAATGCAGGCAAAATCATTACTTAACTGATGAACTTGCCCATCAAACACTGCAGCAAGACTGTCTTCTAGAGGTTGCCCCTCATGACAGCAATGCCTCTTCGATGTTGGCCTTTTCACCGACCTTGCCCCCCGTATTGGGGCTGCCGACTATCCTGTTGTTGTTAACCCACCCTGATGGTTATTACAGTAGAGAATTTGCCATGCAGGCTGAGTGGAGCAGTGTGTGGACATGGCCAGCATCACTGCCCGCCATTGTCACCATCCAACTCATTGTTATTCATGAAAATGCATAAATGGCCCTGCCAACCTGGGTCATCGGGTTCATGAATAACAATGCGCCAGCACATGCCAAACTCTGGCCAGTGCACACTGCAGGGCTCGACATGAAGGTTCAATGAGCAGGAGCTAAAACCAGCTCCTGGGTGTCGGGCATCCCCTAGTAACCAGGAGCTATGGCTGGGTAACCAGGAGCGGGTACACAGCGCACCACAAATCTCACTTCCACATGAGAAGCACAGTAACCTTTGGGCTATTATGTATGTTCCATTATGTTAGTAAAACAAAAGGTTGTACCTCCTACTTTTTTTATACGAGGGGAAAGTGGCATAAAAGGTACTTCTATATGGAAATAAAAAAGAACCACCAGCTACCTCCTGCTCCTATTAACCTACCGACTCTTATTGGTCAACAAACCCCACAGACCAACCCAAGGGCGTTAGTCACAGACTTAACTCCCGTAGACCAAAAAAGTTTTAACACAATTTATTTTAAAAAAAAACATCCTATCAATATCTAAACCATGACATATAGTTATTCATACATCAATAAAAAACAAATCAATATACACAAATGACAACTCATTCATACTGGGTTAGGTCATAGTCATACCAAGCATATAATGCTAGTGTTCAATTCAAAAAGAAGTTCTATTGGATCTAATGAGCTTCCGGGCTCAGATCAGTGTCTTACATAGACAGTTAGAAGGGTAAAGCCTAATGTTCAGATCCCCTATTGCTGTTCAATGTGGGAAGAACCCTCCCTAAACGTGTTCTATAGAGTTCGTAGTCCCTCTTTTCCTTAAAAAGTCTCAGCCTCGTATCTGGAAAGCGTTTGTTGACTGTCACTTTCCTTCAGTTTTTAAATGAAGAACATGGATAAGCAAAAGTGTTGTCGACGCGCTGCATTTCGGCCTCTTATGTTGAGATGATGTAGCAGGGCCTTCGTCATGTCCAAAAAAGAACTATTTTGAGTAGAACATAAATCTTCTAACCCCAGATTCGCCTTCCGTTTGAGTGGTCCAGGCAGGGACAGATAATCAAAAAAGAAAAGCACCCAAGGATGTGCTTGGTTTGTTTCGACCCACAACTCCGGGTTGTTAATGGGAGATGATACGGCAATTGTACCTTCAAAACAGAACATTGCAGCATGGATCTTGCGCAGCGGAAAACACTGAATATGCTACATCTGGCCGCCCCCCCAATTTTCGGATCATAGGCTGACTCGGGTTCTCTGTGGGGTTCTCTATGGGGTTGGTCTGTGGGGTTTGTTGACCAATAGGAGTCAGTAGGTTAAAATGAGCAGGGGGTAGCTGGTGGTTCTGTTCCATTATGTTTCAATGTGTCCTAGATGTGTTCTAGTTCTTCTTTATTAACGTGTTCAAACACTCAAAGTTAATTTCACATATGCATGTTTGTAAGGCACCACTTGGGATGGGGAGCCAAAAGTAGTTCCTGGTAGCTGGTGGTTTCAAGGTAACCAGGCTTTCTCGGGGTGGAGGTAGGAGCTGAATGGCTCTTAGCAATTTCGGACCTTGCACTAGTGCTGTTATATTACTATGACTGACTGCAAGTTAAAATAATAAAATTGCCAAAACACCACAACATAATCAAGCTGGAATCAGCAATAAGTGGCAGGGATGAGCCGTGGCAAGCCCCAACCTCACAAATTAAGCACCCATGCTATCACAACACATTCCTGTTCCCCTGCCACATCACCCCGTCCCTACCTCTGTGGCATTTCACCTGCTTATCGTCCTCCTATCTTCCCCCTACTTCTTTTCCTCTGCAGACTAATGTCTGGGTATAATGGGAGGGGACACAATACACGGTTCTATGTCATATCATCGACATTTTTTCGATGGGTGTTTTTCTGAAAAAACTTTGCCGAAAAAACTCATTGTCATTTGTATTTTTTGGGTGTTCCCCACTCAAGCTCCCCCATCTCTCACCTATTTTCTTACTGTTCCTGACCCCACCAACTCTTTATATGCCTTTTCCAAAACCCCCAAATGTCAATGTATTTTTTCGGCAAAAACTGTTCCGAAAAACACCAGTCGAAAAAACTACTGTCGATGACTGGACGTTGTATCCAATACACCAACCTCTAGACAAGCTATGCACTCTGAGACCACTATGGCAGCATAAATGCCATGTAACATAGCATAACAAAATCTGACAATATTATTTGGCGGGCTGACAAGCACAACCCTCCATGCCACTGGCTCTTCCCCAGCCCTACTGGCCCTTTAGAAGCACTGGGCCGGGACGTAGATCTCCTGATGTCACTGCCGGCCAGTCCACAAGTGGCAGTGTTCTGAAATTTATTTAGTGGGTTTTAATAGAGATGACCGCTGTCTGTGGCAGTGCAGACATCGCTGTCTGCTGCCCACGCACAGTGGTCGCCTGCAAGAAGGGACATCTCTTCGTGGGCTGTACAGGGCAAGCCAGTTCACAATTCCTTCCTGTTTTGAGACTGGGTAGCTGCCATCTTTGGTGCAAAATCTTTCTTGCCCACGCCACAACACAGAAAGAGACCTCACATGACCTTTGACCCAAATTTGTATTACAAGAATTTGCATTGCACTGATTTTGTTTTTGAAGAACACACCGCGAGTGCGTTGAAACATTCCTACCTTACAGGTGATGCTACCTTTAAAATCTCGCAAAACCAGCTACAACCAGTGATAGAAGTGTACCAAAAAAGTTGTGGCACTGTGACTGTGGCGGGGGGCAGAGTAGGAAGAAAGGGAGCAACGTGCAACACATTTTTCAAGCGTTGCAGTCATGCTGGTTGACAGCCAATTGAGTTGAAACAGATTTCAGTTTAGCTGTAACTACTATTGGTTGCTAAACAGTTCAGGAATAGTGAAAATGGTTGCAAAAAGTAGTGGAGGTGTTAACAGTGAAAACGTGAAAAATAAAAGTAGTGGAACACCTCTGCGGACCATTGCCGCTCACTTCGACCACTGGCTAAAACACTGTAAGGATAGGCCTTGGGGTTGCAAAGCGGAACACAGGGGTCGCAATTGCGATTTCTTGCTAACACGCTCCCTTGCACTGGAAATCTCACAAACCTTTTCTGAAAGGTAATGTTAGGTTACGTGTTTGCTTCGGTGGGAGAGAGATGGAAGCATGGCGGATGAACATAGCTAATGATAAAATCTGCATGCACATTATCTGTCCTCTTATTGCGACACGTTTTCTGACTTTTCTGTGCAATAATGGGGACAACATGTCCAAGTAGACACAGCAAGCACGTGCCCAACCTTTAGAATGGAAAGGCTGGAGGTGGCTCTGTAGAGTAGCAGCTGCATGCCTCTGCAGGAAACCCTGCCCCCCCACCTCGCATATGTTGGAGACCTGCGATCGTGCCGTGTTTGACACCAGCAGTTGTGCCAATACCACAGCGTGTGTTTGAAAGAAGATACCCGTTGAGACAACCTTACCAAATGTATCCCCGAAGTGATGACAACCTAAGGGTGGAACTCCCTGAAGGAATATAAGAAAGCACCAAGAAAAGAAGCTAGTGACATCACAAAGAGTATGCATGATGTTCCAAGATACTGACTGAGGAGGATGTATAGATCCTAAAGAAACTAATAATGAAGTAAAGTATCAAGTAAACTTTTAGCTATGAAAGAAGATTACACGTGCACAAAGTGCTGCAGAAAATATGTACAGATGCTGAAAACGCAAGGTAGACTAAGCTGGCTATACGTAGTGAATAGAACACAGGCAAAGCTGCCATTATATAGAAGCTGGAAATCGGTATCATGAATTTAGTAAGCCAGGACCCATGAAGTGGGAAGGGAAAAGTGTGTTGCAGCAAGAATAAGCAGAATTGTAGAGCTGCAAGACAAGGCTGTCTGACCTGGAGTCAAGACTGAAGCAGCCAAGGTCAGCTATCTATTCTGGAAATGAGCGAACGTGTGGAGCATGAATCATCTCTTGTTAAGGTGCAAAGAAAGAACACCAAGAGTGCCAAGATAGGTTCATTTAAAGCATTTAAAACCTGCAAAATGGACCAAATCCTGTCACGTGAGCCAAGGATGAATATAGAGTTTGAACCTGGAGTCCCAGAACACAATAGTGACTGCTCTCACTGCTATGTAGTCTAAAGACAAGGATACTTTGCAAGGCCAAGTTCAAAGACCATCTTCATGGAAGAAGGCATGGGTGATGAGAGATGCTGGGCTAATTGGGTGGGCGATAGCGTCATGCCCCATCTCCTTGCACCTGGGCCTGGCCTTATGTGCTGCTAAGTGAACCGAATGTTCCAGACCTGGCACAAGCGTGCCAACCAATTGTATTAGTCCATATAATGAAGGACCATATAGTTTAAAGACTAATGAGAAACTGTTTGTCTAATGTTTCTGAAGATTACATGTTTTAGTTGTATGCATATGTTGTCCACCTGATAGTGGGCAGCCAAGTATACTTAGATGTTCCCCTTAGCCAATCCTGACCCTTGATAGGTTTTTCATTATTGCCACGTAGTATGATGTCACTTCTGATGTATTTTTGGTATAAAGTCTCTGTTCTGTGAAACGATTGCTGAGAGAAACTGAGTGTACGTCCATTGATGTTCATTGTAAACTCCCTGTTTCAGATATCTGGTAATAAAACAGTACTTTGCCATCTTCCTGAGTTGGTTCGGTTATTTGGACTCTGTATGATCCCATCTATCACATATGCATGTCCCTAAAGGGCCCTAAGCTCAAGTCCTCTAGAATGGAAGGGACTTTCAGAAGATACTTTGCTGCATAAGCTTCCTAAAGCTGCAGATACAGCAAACGTTTTAAAAAGAAGCAGACAGCAAGCCAATAGTTTGATCTTTGGTGTAGTGGAACTGTTTTGTGTGTTGCTGTGAAATGCCCAGATCTCACACCATTGTTGGATATTACCATCAAATGCCCAGATATAACACTGTTGTTCGGTTTTTCCACCAAATGTACAGCTCTCACAGCATTGTTAGGTATTCCCACCAAATACCCAGATTTCACAGCACTGTTAGGTATTCCCACCAAATGCCCAGATTTCACAGCACTGTTAGGTATTCCCACCAAATACCCAGATTTCACAGCACTGTTAGGTATTCCCACCAAATGCCCAGATTTCACAGCACTGTTAGGTATTCCCACCAAATACCCAGATTTCACAGCATTGTTAGGTATTCCCACCAAATGCCCAGATCTCACTCCGTTTTCAGATATTGCCAACAAAATCCCAAATACACACAGCATTGCAATGTGCATCCATAAAAAACCCCAGGTACTCACATCCTTGCAAGGTATTACCATCAAATGCCCAGGTAATCACAACATTGCCAGGTACTACCTTCAAATGCCCAGGTAATCACAACATTGCCAGGTGCTGCCTTCAAATGCTCGGGTAATCACACCAATGCCAGGTATTCCCATGAAATGCCC
This sequence comes from Ambystoma mexicanum, assembly GCF_040938575.1. NCBI lineage: Eukaryota > Metazoa > Chordata > Amphibia > Caudata > Ambystomatidae > Ambystoma > Ambystoma mexicanum. Next base: position 1,474,863,166 of record NC_090932.1, on the reverse strand, counting down.
AGGTAATCACAACTTTGCCAGCAACTGATTTCAAAATCCCAGATAATCACAACATTGCCAGGTGTTGCCTTTATATGCCCGGGTACTCTCAAAATTGCTAGTCATTCCAAATGCCCATGTAATCACACCATTGCCAGGTATTCCCATCAAATGCCCTGGTAATCATCATAGCAAGGTATTCCCATCAAATGCCCAGGTAATCACAACATTGCCAGGTATTGCCATCAAATGTATTCATTTTATTTATTTATAACATTTTTGTAACGGCCAGACCCAAGGGTATCACAGTGTTGGTACAGTATAAGCAGGATAAAGACATGTCAAAATCGTCTGGTACAGTTAGTAGTGACGTTATTTGTATTTGTTGAAGAGCCAGGTTTTTACCAGTCTCCTCAGGATGGTGTAAGATGTCTTATCTCCGATATGCGGTGGAAATGAGTTCCAGAGTGTGGAGGCAGTGACAGCAAAGCTGATGCCTCCTGCTCTGGCCTCTTTGAATCTTGGGGTGATAAGCAGGGGTTATCCCGTGATAATAGAGAATACAATTACAGAGAATGCTAAAACAGAGAAACAAAAACAGAGAAAAAAACATTGACATTTTTTAAAAATAGATATGGGGGTGTTACGATATGTTTTCACTATTATTGTTTTTCACTGAAAAAGCATTCTCTGTCATGTATCCTCTGTAATCACAGCCAGGCAGGGTACTGTGCATGGAGAAGAGGGCATGTGCCTGGTGTTTCAGCGAGAGGCATTTGTTCAGGTGTTGTAAATACAGTGATGGGCTAATGTGAGTTTTGAACTCTATGCAAGCTTTGATGAGTAGCCAGTGGGCATCGCGCATGAATGCAGTGATGCGGTTGGTGCGGCGCAGGACCAGGGCTGCTCGAAGGGCTTTGTTGTGGCGTAGTTGACGCTTCACTAAGTTAGTAGAAGAGGTGCCCATGAAGAGTACATTGCAATAGTCAAGTTTGCTAATGATAATAGCTCTTGCGAGCGTGAGGCAGTTGGGAGGGGATAGAAATTGTCTGCTCAGTGAGATGAGCATATCAGTATATGCAGTGGAGGAAGTCAGGGCGCTGATGTGTTTGGACATGTTGAGTTCAGCATGCTTGAGGACTGGGATAGTGGTACCATCAATGGAGATACCAGAGACTGTGGGAGAGAGCTTGCTAAGGCAGAAGGGGGAACCCACAATGAGGAGTTCGATCTTGTCATCATTCAGACAGAGATTGTGAGTGATGCGAAGGCATCAAGAAGCACGACACAGACAACAGATTCAAAATTCAAAACAGACAGTTCTATTAACGTAAATGTAAGGATGGAAAAAGGCCTAACTTGCCTTATGCTAAGGTGGGATTTCCCTACCTAAATAAAACTAAGTGAGTCAAAGAGATCAACTGAGGAATCTGTCTGTGTCCAAAACCTATACTTGCCCTCACAACTAATCTATACAATTTATTTTATTCTATTTTATTTTAATTCTTATAATGCGCTGCATGCCCGTGAGCCTCAGGGCGTACAAAAGACAAGGACAAGACAACAAAGAAGCCAGTAGGAGGTGAGAGGGGGTCATAAAAGATTTACTCCATGTTAAAGAGGTGAGTTTTTATGGCTTTTTTGAATAGGGGGTAGTTTTGGATCTGTCGTAGCCCAGCCGGCAGGGCATTCCAAAGTAGAGGACCCTGAACGTCAAGAGTGGTGCCACCAAATTTAGCAGTCTTAAATCTTGGGGGAGCAAGGACGGTAGCAGAGGAGGAGCGAATATTTCTTCCATTGCTCTTGATGTGAATGCGTTCAGACAGGTAGGTGGGGCTACTGAAAGAGAGGCATTTATGTGTCGAAGTGAGCATTTTGTGTGAAATGTGATGCTTAACAGGAAGCCAATGAAGCTTCCTCCTGAAGATGGAGATATGGGAACGGCGAGATTGATTGAAAATGGTCCGTACAGCATTGTTCTGTGCCACTTGTAAGGATTGAATATTTGCGGCAGTAGTGCCAGACAGTAGGCTATTACAATAGTCCAGTCTGGAGTTTATCAGTGCCGTAAGGCAGAAGTGCGCAGTTTTCAGTAGTAATAAATGGACGTATGTAATTTATACACTTATTGATCAGTCCGCAGCTGGATCTGAACTTAGAGACATGCGGTTTCATGGATAATTTGTCATCTAAGACAACTCCCAGAGTTTTTACCTTTCTTTGGACAGTAATGATGTTATCTGCAATGGGGAAATGGGAGTAGTTAGTATCTACTTTACTCTGGGTGTTCTTCTTGGATACTATCATTAGTTTGGGCTTGTTGTTGTTTAGAGCAAGTGAGTTACAAGCCATCCAAACATGGATGGCTTTGTAGATGTTATTGATGGCATCAACATCATGTATGTACTGACCGCTAAGCTGGATGACGACCTGTGTGTCGTCTGCGTAGTTAGTATACTGGACACCTAACTTGTTCAAGAGGTCCAGAAGAGGTCGAATATACAAATTGAATAGTAATGGAGACAGGCCAGGAGCCTTGTGGGACACCACAGGTTTGTGAGATAGGAGTGGAATGATGACTTCCTACACTAACCCTAACCATGCGAGGGCCCAAGAAAGAAGCAATCCATTTTGATGCCATCGAGGAACAATTTGCAACCTCTCTGAGCCTTGTCACTAGTAAGCTGTGATCAACCAGATCAAAAGCTGCAGAGAGGTCGAGCAGCATTAATAGTGCGGCTTGATACTTGTCAGCGATGCCTGCCAGGGTGGACTTAAGGTCGAGCATGGCTGTTTCCATTCCATGCCAAGCCCTATATCCAGACTGCCGAGTGCCGAGGATGTTGTGTTCTTCAACATGAGCCTGGAGTTGTTTATATGCTAGCTTGTCTAGTATCTTCAATATGAAAGGCACGTTGGTTATTGGCTATAATTATCTTTGTTGGTGGGGTCTAGATTTTCTTTTTTCAGCAAAGGTGTTATCCAGGCGGATTTAAGCGCATCTGGTACCACACCTTTGTCAAAAGATACATTTATCAATTTAGTGATCCAGGGTACTAGCAAGTCAGTCGATTCTTTAAAGATGTTAGTTGGACAGTCGTCACCAGGGCAGGAGGTAGCTTTAAGATCTTGTATGACTCTAAGCACTTCCTTTTCAGAATAGTGGGAAAAGGAGAATTGGGGTATTCCACTTTGGGTGTTATTGGGATATGTGATATTTTTGGAGCGAGATGGCTGTGTTACATTGGTGAGGGCTTGATGGATTTTTTCCATATGGGAGTCCATTTTAGAAAGGAGAGCATCGTGGATGTCTTGGCACCATTTAGAGTCTTTGGTTATGTTATTGGATGGTAGAGGCTGATCCTGAAAGTAATTTAAAATTTTGAACAGTTCACCGACACTGGATTGAGTGTTGGTGATTCTTTTATTATAATGTGTGGCTTTGGCATTAATGATAAGTTTTTTGTATTCATGCGTGGATTTTTTTGTAGGCATGTAGTGTATTATTGTTAGGGTTTTTTCTCCAGGATCTTTTAAGAGCCCTTTTGTTTTGTCTAGCACCAACAATATCGTCTGAGAAACAGGTGTTTTTGGTAACTTCAGATTTGATAGTTTTCATTTTCATGGGTGCGAGTTCATTCACCGCTTGTTTGATAGAGTGAGTCAAGTGGTTAACTAAAGCAGAAGAATCCACTAAGTTGGGTATAGGTTGTAGCTGGGATGCTACAAGGGATGAGAATTTAGAGGATGTGATGTGTAGGGATGTCAGCAACCTAAAGAAACAGTGTCCAACATAAAGTTCTGAGCCTCTTCCAGCTCGCAGTTTCTTTTCAGCTCCCTTCCCAAAGCATAAAACAATTCCAGCAAAATTACCTTTCTTGAGTTCAGGATGATACAGTTTTAACCAGTACTCGGAGTTCCCTTCTCCAGGTTGCAAGTAACACAGTTCCACGCACCAAAGAACCTTGAGGTTCCGGTCCCAAGTCGATAAATGATTCAGCTTTCAGGCTTCCATTCCCCAAAGACTTAATTTCAGTAGCACAAACATATCTTTTGTCTTTTTAAAGTTCTTTGTCACTCTTGTGCCTTCTTTTTATGGTTAGGTTTTCATGTACAAATTGTAGCTGCGTTGGAATAAATGTCAAAGTTTTAATTAAGTCTGATTTCAATGTAATTTTCTGTTATATACAGTTTTCACGTCATTCATTTTAGAATACAGCATACACTGGTTTTACTTGTATTTAAAATTTTATTTAGAATTCAGCATCTAATGGTTTTACTAGAATTTAAAGTTCTGTTTTACTTCTGAACTTAATATGTAACAGTTCTGCATTTTGTAAATATTTCACTCAGTTCGGCGTTCAATAGACATTGGTTGTACTTGTTAAGATTTTCATTCAGTTTGGTACAAAAATGCCCAGCATTCAGAGACTGAGAATGTATTTCCTCCAACACACGACCACTTCGATACAAAGTATTCCTAGTGTTTCAACATGTGACAATGGATTGAATCAGAGACCTTCGAAAATGTGCTTCCTCAAACACGCGACTACTCCGATACAAAGTATTCCTCGAACAGGCAAGTTCAAATCCTCGTGCACCGGGTTTCTCAATTGCTAGAAACTCACTGGTCGCGTTCACAGGCTTCCTAGCAGCATGGATCATACAGTCTTCTGCTCTTCACGTGAGGGGTCCAACTCCTGTCCCTCAAGCACCCCTGTCGCAACCCCCTGACACAGGGGAACGAGCTTCAGGACCACAAGGAAAAGGAACAGCCTCTCCACAGGATTCCCTTTACAATGTTCAGTTTGTTCCACAGAGTCCAAGCTCCTATGCCACGCTTCCATAGACCGCCACACTCTGCAGACCTCAGTGTTTTGGTGTGGTTTCCAATTAAAGCTACTTACACCGGCCTTCCTGCTGCTTCTCCTGTCGCTCTCTTTGCTGGTGGGCTGGTCTCCTTTTATATACCTGAAGCCCCTTGACAGGCAACAGGCGTGGATGTCCAATCAGCCCTGCCTGACCACAAATAAAGGGACATGCCTGACCTTCATTACTCTTGTCTCGGGTGGTTAGCTCAGGGGCAACGTGCTCACCTTGGAAGCAAGACGACACGGAGCAATACAGGTTCGATTTCCCGGCCCGTGCTTAGAAACCTCTGGGTATTAAGCACGTTATAAATAACCAATCATATCATATATCATATCTAAACAGGCATCTTCCTTGTCCCAGTACCAAAGTGGTAAAAGAGGGCAGTCTTCATTGTTCTTAGTTGCCTCTTCTTCTTCTCAGTACTGTCAGGGTTAATATGAGGGGAAATAAAGGGAGCTGACTGACAACCTATAAAGGTTAGGGAACGGTTGGGTTGGTCGTCAGTAGGGAAAGGGGGATACCACTCCCAGTCCCCAAGGACTCCCCACTCAGGTGATCCTCCCTTGCTTCTCCTCCCCATGGTTGGGATCCAAGAGCCATGGCCTTTCCCTGGCCACCTGTGCAGAGGATCCAAGGGGTTTAGGAGTGAGGATGCCCTCAGATTTCTCACAGTGGCCATCCAGTTTTGGATGGCGGAGTAGATCTTGTTGATGATGATGGGTATGAGAATCTGAGTATTGTAAGGAAGGCATAGTATCAAAGCAAGAACCGACACAAGTGATCACAGTTCAAGGGTGTTTATTAAACTGTAAAATGGGTGAGATAAACGCTTAATCTAAACCTAAATCTAAGATGGGAGCAAGCTAAGACCATCAACTAATAATAATAATACAGTCCTAGTGGACTTTACTAAAATCCTATTGCCAATCCTTACCGCTATGTTACAAAAATAGTGTGGGACAATGTTTCACAAGAAAAGAAAAAAAGTGTTCACAAAATGAGAAGTCAGGATGTTATGGCTGGGGTCTCCCTTCTCCGTGTTTTTAGCACGGGACAAGGCAGGACTCTCGAGTAGAGCACACTCCGGCACAAGCTTATAATTCCTTTTCTCTATAGCAGGGCCTTCTGTGCCCAGGTCTCTTCCCATGAAAAGTCTCTTGCTTCAGAGGGGCCTGATATGCTAAAACAACAAAACAAACAGTTCCTTCTGTTATTCGTCAGAGGGCTCGATATGCCAAAACAACAAAACAAACAATTCCTTCTGCTAATCTTCGCATTGGGTGGTTAGCCTCCAACCTTGGATCACCTCAGCAGCGCTCTGAGCCTCCTCTCACTCATCAGCCTCCCTCTATCGGGTTTAGACCACCCATTCACTGTGGAAATCCCTCATTTGGGTTCATACTTGTCGATACAATGTTGTTCACTTAGCTTCTTTGCAACTTTTCTTTTGATGTCCCTCAGTCAGGTTCACTATCCTCTTTCAATCACAATTTTCTTATTTGTAATATTCAAGAGTCTCAATGTCTTTAACACAACAACCTTTTTAGTTGGGTCCCCCTCATCCGGGCTCAGACCTTTCACAGTACTTGCCAACTTTAAACAAAGACTTCCTAAGTGCGATTGGGTCTCGCTAGGTCACTCTGTTAGCCTATGGCAAGTGCGTATTTATTCACAGAATCATAGTTCACACAGCGTTCCCCTCTGCTGGGCCCAAATACCTGTTTTACAATTCCCTCCATTGGGTTCACACTTTCACAATCGTCAAAAACCTCTGCAACGTGTCAAGGACTTTCGATTGTACAAGGGATTTGGCTTGACCCTTGTATGATCACCTTGACACATCACCTCAGCCTTCCCTGTGGCCTCTTGGCGCTCGTAGTTTCGGATCTATGTGATTACTACGAGCCCCAGAATTCTGACGGGTGAAAATGCTGATTTTTCTTTTCTTTTTTTTCTGAAACCCCTTTACACCACGTACATATGTGGGGGAGGCCCTCTTCTTCCCCCATAATACTATTATAACCCACCCCCCCACATATATATGTGGTTTAAGGGTGGTAAAAAAACAAGTTGGAATTTTGGGAGTCGAAATTCTGAGGGTGACATTTTGGTGTATTTCCATAGTTTCAATACCCTTTTTGATCCATACAGTCTCTTTGTTCAGGAGAGGGGTAATACCTAGTGTCTTTAAAATGAGCACCCACTTGGCGCCGGACCACTCTATCGCTGGTACTAAGTTAGGTTTGTTCAGAAAATACCTCTGTATCTTCATTTTCTTACTGTTGCCACTGCATCCTTGAGCCTAACACAGCCTGGGCCACTATCAGGTTCTTCCGACTCAGCGGCTGTGCTGAACTCTGCATTTCTTTTGCCACTGGAGTTAAGGACGGTACCACGATGGCAACTGCGTCTCCCAGCTCTGGCTATCAGTGCGGAAGGATTCCATGTACCGTTGACATCTATCACACCATTCGCCAGCTGCGATTCCCGCTCTTATGTTTCTTTTATTGGAGGCTTCGCAGATCTGTGTTGAAAAGGGCAAAGGCGACTCCTTCCTTGAGGTTCTTTCACGTCTCTCCGCCTTTCTCCTGCGTTTGAATTGCGGTCCTGGAATAGCTGCTTTCTCGTGCATTCAGCCTTGCTCCACTTTTTATCCCATTGTGGAAGGGAAAGGGCAGTCAGGTGTGTGTAGTTGTCGGTAATTGCCTGACTCTGCCTGACCCTTGTGTTGGGACATGTCAGGTAAACGGCTCTGGAATTAGTCAGTTGTTGCTCACGGTGTGAGAAAGTGTTTTTGTTAGAAAAGGTGGGGTAGAGTATGATGAGGAAATGGTATCATAAGGAATGGGATGCCGTGTCGCACCTTTGGTACCCCAATTCCAAACCCTGTAGACCCCTCATCCAGGTGATACTCTCGCACTGGTCCACCCCCAGGAAGTGGATCCAAAAGCAATGGCCATGTCCTGGCCTCCTGGATGACAGATCCCCAGGTACTAGTGAGTGAGACACATTCAGGTTTCTCAAAGTATCCTCAGCAAAGTTAGTGTACGTGATATCAAGGGAGTCCAGAATGTCGAAGGGAGGCTTAGTGTAAGTGGCGTGGAGGGTGGGGGACAGGCAGAACTCTTGGAGGACCTCCAGGGGTGCTGGGATAGGGTCTGCTGCTGAATTTCCAATGCAGATTCTTGATGTGTGATCTCCTAGGAAGGACTTCACCCAGGCAACAGCGTTAGCGGAGAAGAGGAAGTAGGAAGCAAGGTGTTGGCAGAGCATGTCGTGGTCGTCCAAATCAAAGGCAGCCGAGAGGTCGAGTAGGAGGAGTAGGGCAAGACTGCCTCCATCCCGGATGCTGTCCAACTGCATTTTAAAGTTCAACATGGCAGTTCCAGTGCTATGGTTTGGTCTGAACCCAGATTGTCTTGTGCCAAGGAGCTGGTTAGTTTCTAGGAACTGCTGAACTTGGGAGTAGGCAATGTGGTAAATAAATATGAGCAAGAAGGGTACAGCGGTGATAGGACGGTAGTTGGTGGGTAGGTAGGGATAAAGAGTGGGATTTTTAAGGAATGGGGTGATCCAGCCAGATTTGATGCATTTGGGAACATTGCATGTCTTGAAGGAAGAATTTACAAAGTCAGTGATGATTGGTGCTATCGTGGGTGCCCACACATTTACAATGTGCAGTGGACATGCATCTCTCTTGCAGTTAGATGGTTTGAGGGATAGGATGGACTTCATAACATGCTATTCTGAGACTTCAGAGAAGGAGAAGGGTGTAATGTCGGAGAGGGGGAGTGGGCTGAGGCGGCAACGGCAGGAGTGGATGCTTTGGTGGCGAGTAGGAGTTTTTTGGCATTCCTTTTATGCATAGTAGGACAATTTTGTTGGCAAGGGCAGCCTGAATGGTGGTGCACCAATCTTTGTCAGTCCTAGCATTGGAGATGGGCTAGGCAGGGTTCTCTAGTTCTCGTAGGATGGAGAACAGCTCCTTTGAGTCAGAGCTAGCGATGGCAATCCTGGTATTGTAGGAGTTAGCCTTGTGGGTGAAGATGGCTTTTTATAGGTTTTTGATGCCATGGCAAAGTTGGCGTGATTGGCGTGGGATGGGTTTTTCCAGGAGAGGTGCTCAAATGATCCCTTGGTTCAGTGCAGAGCCACTGGATCATCAGGGAACCAGGCTTTTGTGGGTTTGTGGGGTTGAGCATTTTTTATTTGAGTGGGGCATGTTGATCAGTCATAAGGAGGAGGATCTCGGGATAGCAGTGAGTTAAGGCTTCTGGGGTGTTGTTGACTTGTTGACTGGCGGTGTGGAGGAGAGCAGGGTGTAAAAGGGGGGAGAGAGTAGTTCATAGGTGTGTTTGCGGGTATTACGGGCCATGATCGGGCTGGGTGCCGGAGCATTAGAGGCTGGTGGGCTGAAGTGCAGGATAGCAAATTCAATTAGGAAATGGTCGGGCCAAATCACAGGCGAGATGGACAAGAATTCGAGGGAGGCATTGTTGGCAAGAATCCAGGATTGAGCAAGCCGGGAGGCTGTTTTGTCATTGGGATCATTGAAGCCCGAGGTCACCTAGGATGATGAACTTAGTGTTGGGTTTTACTAAAGGAGTGATTATGAGAACGTTTATCTGAATCAGGTCTACCTGATGAGCTAGCCTGGTGGTATAGGAGAAGCAGGTTGTAGGTGGTCTGAGTGTTGTGAGAGAGTTTCAGGAGGAGGGATTCATAGCATGTTACTTGAGGGGAGTCAATGCTCCTAATGCGGGGTAAGGGTTTTGCAATAAGTGACACTCCACCTCCAGTTGCACGAGCACGGTCAGTTCTGTATATGGCATAATTGGGGGGATAGCTATGGTGAGTAAAGGTCCTGAGGCATCATGCAGCCAGGATTCAGTAATGGCAAGAAGATCGAGTTCAAGGTCAATGATCAGGTCATGAATGACTATGGCGTGGGCCCCTAGAGAGCGTGCATTGATCAATACACATTTGAGTGCAGCATCTTTACACCTGGATGGGGATTTGGTAGGCGGTGTGGGCTGAGGTGAGAATGTGGAGGATCTGGGGGAGATGGTGCAGGAGGATAGTCTGATGTTTCTGGCAAGTCCCTGGATGGGATATGTGGGTCCAGGAGGAGTCGAGGGTGCACAGAGAGTTGTGGAGCTCAGTCTCTGCAGGCGTATTCAACGATGGGTTTGGATGTGGCGGGGGGGACGTTTGGGAGATGGTCTAGAGGGTCTGAAGGTCCGGGCCTTGGGATGGTTAGATCTGGCGTTGTTGGAGGCAGAAGGTCATGGTAGTGCGGCAGGGGCAGGTCTGATAATGGCAGGAACAGACATAGTGGAGGGGCGGCTGTGGCCTAAATGTGTGCGGCATTGGCAGACTTTTGAGACATGCGAAAGCCAGTGAGAACAATTTCCTGTGATTGGTCTGGGTGTAGCATGTTGAGACCTGAGGAGGGCAGGTATCCGGATCATCGGTGAGGGACAAATGTGTGTGAGCACAGGGGGGAGGAAGGATGTTTAATGTGGGCAGGGGAAAGCATAGGCAGGTGAGTCAGGTTGGCTTAGGGTAGTTGCATGAAATGGCATGAGTGGTACTTGGAGCTGTGCATGTGGTGTTTTAGGAGGTCCCTCTGCTGTTAGCTGAGAGCCCGGAGCATAAACAGGAGGCAGGAATAGAGTTTGCGGCGGCATCGGGATCAGAAGGTGGGTAAGAGGGAGGGAGATGGGATGAGGATAGAAACCAAGCTCAAGCTGGTGGGGCATGGGTGACTGCTGGGCCGTCGTGTTAACGGCGAGTGAGGCGTCCTGGTTGATGGAAATGTGGTGGGTGAACTTCCGGCCAGGAGGAACGCTGCTAGAGGTTGGTGGTGCAGCAGAGCAGGGTCAGTGATCCGGCACTCACAGCCGCTCTGGGAATGAATGAGCAAGACCTTAAAATTGGGCCTTTACAGGGGGCCGGCGTCACCTGTCAGCACCCAGGGGCTCCAGGCATTTCAAAGGCTGGTGGCCAATCCGTATCAGGTATCAGCGGGATCTGGGCCTCAGGCACTTCGGGTGCATCGCTGTCTGCAGGCGGAGCTGATACTCTCACAATTGCTGGATAGTTTCATCATAGGGCTGGGAGAGGAATGCCTTATCACTGCTCTGCCTCACGAGCAGGCAACCTCCCAGTCCCCTCTCTGCCTTTTCAAAGGTTTCAAGGGCGCTACACGTTGCCTATGTAGGGTGGAAAAAAGGAGTGGTGATGCTGACCACCTCTTCTGGGCATCAGAACTGTGAGGAGACGGTTAAAGGGGAGGAGTGCAACACCCCTGCACTTCCACTACCTCTTCTGGCTCCCATGCTTTTCTGCCTATGCTCCTTATGCCATGTCCACCTCATTGGCTGTTCCAGGTTTCTGCACACGGCGGCTCTCCATGCGTTTTGGACTATAACTCCCATGATCCCTCACCATTGACTATGCTAACATCTGGAGAGCCAAGGGTGGTCGATATAGTGAACGGAAGAGAGACTAGTGGAAAGGCTGGCTGGGGACGCTCTTCTGTGACTGAAGCAGGAGAGCGGCACAGCCTCCATGCTTTCCCCCTTTCTCTGCTGTGTGATGTACCAGGCGGATTCACAGGGGACTATTTGTGTCTATTCGAGTCTTCCTCCACTTATCTGTGTGTTCTTACACCCTAAGCATGGTAGATACACTAGTGGATGTCAGTCAGTATCACATCATTTATAAGGACGCAGATGAAGGCTGGTGCAGAGATCTTTCTGGGAATCACATTTGAGACCAGGAGGGATATTTTGTTGCCTTCTTTGGAGGGAAAGTGGCTAATATTTCGCAGAAATGGTTTTTGCCTTCTAGGGATAACCACGCGGAAATAGTCCAAATGTTGGCAAGTTTACAGCAATGCGAACTGGCTGTACCTCCTGTCTTTCTGGCACTGCCCTGCTCTGTAACTGATTAGCAAAGTCACATTTTTAGCATTTTCATCAGATGACTTTAACTTCTCAAGACCTGAGAAATGTGCAATGAAGTCATGCTCGAAGTCGCTAAGAAATTGTTGCAAAACCTGGGGTCATGGGGTGGAGACATTGTTGGCGCAAGTTGCTTTGCTTAGTTCTGGGACTGGTCATTGGTAAAACCGGTGGAAGGAAACTATGGAATGGAAATAATGCTGAAATAATAAAACAGAAAGAGGAAAATGCAATCAGAATATAACTTTTTCATTATTATGCATTATATTTTTAATATATTTCCAATTAAATAGCAATGTCTGGGATTAGGCATTGGGTTATGGGTTTCTGTTGCACTGCAGACTCTTAATGTTGAGTCCTTGGAGTGGGTTTTATAGTTGAGTGCCTTTTTAAAAAAAATTTAAATTCTGATATTTACTTTCCATTTTATAATATTTTGCTTGTAGTTTGTAATCTCTTTCCTAGTCATCATTTTCCATTCTTGCAGCCTCATTATGATTTTGGTGGTATATCGGCATAATACCACTGAGACACCACCAAAGGGTATTGCCGTTACCACCACTTGGTCCAGTGGTATTATCAATGGCGATAACACCACTGGTGTTAATACCGCTGATTTAGCTGTTTTTGGGCAGTGAGGCGGAGGAATTACATCCCGCATTCCGCTGGAGGGGTTTCCTCTGCCTTACCTCCAAACCTGTAGTTCAGCGGTGTGGTAATGATGCAGTAATGTAGTGGGAACTCTGTTACCACTGCATTACCAATGTTTTTTTACTACACCGCCAAACTTGTAATGAGTCCCATTATTATTAATATTTTTCGAAATTAGCTCTGCATTTTAACACAGACTCCTGTGATCCCCAGTCTGGTCTCAGTGGGGCCTTCTTTACTTGTTCTGTCAACTGTATTTCTCAGTAGCTTAAACAAAGCATGAATTCATTTGTTTACACTGTGTGATTATTGTTGCATAAAGCATTGGCTATGTGTGGCCTCTCTGCAGTCAGTTTCACTGGGTGGTAAACCAGGATCATGTTTTCATTGCTGCCAGTCTTGCCACAGTAAAGACCGCTCGCCACAAGGAACATGTTACTTGATTCACTGTCTGGCTATGATCTCCCTGGATCGCCCGTATTCACGGGCTGGCTGCCAACCTGACTCTTCTTTTTAACCTCTTTGATTTACGTTATGGGCACTTCTTCATCAAAAAGGGTTTGTGATATGCTGCTAAGGGTCATAACAGACCATTGGCGCATGGACTTCAGCTGTGCCAACGCTACCACCCAGGGTCGAAGAATCCGTCATGTAAATGGTACATTGCCTCTGGGTGGTATGGACTGGCGACTGCCACCTAGGCTGTTCTCACTCTCAGTCACTCACTGTGGAAGCCTATGGGCTTATTAGCTCATTAGGTAATGGGATATCCTTGGGATAGGTTTCGGGTTACATCCCTGGCGTCCTGTGTGTGTTTTGAAACATACACGGGATGCCAGGGATGTATCCGAAAAGGATATCCCATTAACTAATGAGCTAATAAGCCCAATCGAACAACAATATATGGAATATCCAATTATATGAATAGTATGAAAACAGGTATCCGGAGGGGTATCAGTCAAGAACAATCCTTGGTAAATTCCTATAATTAACCGCACATCATAGCAAGGAATAGAATCCATATGCAAACGGAACAATTCAAGCAAGAGTAATTGATTCAGTCTTGAAAAAGACCTAGAGTCGAAACACGTGTCGGCTGTGGCAACCAAAATGAAAATCCATTTATGATAACTTTATTTGGTTTTGATCACTTTCAGACTGCTATTTTAAAATACTAATAATATAATTATAACCTATCAAGAATATAATTACATCCTATCAAGGTTCTATAGGCTACTAGATGTATCAGTGAATTGCGAGCACGGATAGCGGTATACACACAAACCTTTTTCTATTTTTTTGGGTCTTAGGTAGTGCCCATAATTACCCGTCCTGCAGCTCACCGACAACTACTAGATTTTCAGTGGCAAGCGCACTCTGAAGCAGCTACCTCTGGGGTTTTGCTCCCCAAAAGGTTTTGCTATATTATGCTTCACATGCAACCTACCAGAAAACATTTGAAAAGAAAAGCCCACTTTGTTGCCATGAACGATTCCTGTAGGCCTGAGACAGACTATGTGGGTGTCTTTCTGCAGCGGAAGCCCAGAGAAATCTAAAACAAAAATGTAATCCAAGTGCAGATTGGAAAAGTACATCACATTACTGGCTGAGAAATAAATGCAGCATTTTAACAGAAACTGCCACCCATCAAAAGGTGGTTCACTGTGACAATTGAGACTCACTTTTCAGCAGAAAAAAGAACGGCAGATAATTGCTATTATATGATAGATTATTTATAACACGCTCAATATCCAGAGGTTTCTAAGCGCGGACCCGGCGATCACACCTGTGTTGCTCCGTGTCGTCTTGCTTCCAAGGTGAGCACGTTGCTGCTGAGGTATCCTCCCGCTAAATAAAAAGTGTATTTTATTAATGACTGAAAGGAACAGCCTTGTACTTTCAGCGCAAAAGCAAAGTGAACCCTGAGAACACACTGTATGTCAAAGAATGGAGACTGATGTTAGAAAATGCAGTAGATGAGTTCATTTCAGCCAAGGACAATGAGCAACATTCACAAAGAACTCCCCCACTGAAATCCAAGCTGTTTACAACGACAATAACATGTGGCTTGCCTGAAAAGTGTTGAAAACCAAGTGTCCCCCAGACTTGCTGTCTCTGAAGGCAGTTCTATGCAGAACAAATGGCTCCAGCCGGTGCATCCCAGCTATTTATGAGCTGCAACCAACTTCAAACAACCAACTTCAAAGAAACGAATTTATTTATTGTTTATTTTATTTATTTTGTGTGCATTTGTTAGGAGCTGTTACAAGTAAATTGTGTTTCAAAGCACCCACCGGGCAACAAGGAGGGAATATGGGATAGAAAAACAATTGATACAATGGAGGATAAAGACGAACCTACTAGGCCATGTGAGCATTCAGAGCATGCAAGTGCAGAGAGAGGAGAGGGGGAAGAGGGAGGGGGGGGCAAGTGCTGGAGTGCATGGGCTCGTGAGTGAGCAGCAGGTGCAAGTGCCCAGAGTAGGAAGTGCTAGAGAACTATCATCTGTAAAAACAGATGGGTAAGTGCAGGCCTACAGTGGCGAAGGCCAGTAAGTGCCAAGGCAAGCGCTGTGTGTAGTCAGAGGCTGAAGGCGATTGAGTGTGGGAGGCCAGGGCTCCAAGGACATATTAGGGGCCTGGTCACCAATCACAGCAACCATGAGATTAGCAGAGGAGGGAAGAAGGGAGGGAGGGGGTGTCACGTGTCACGAAAAACGTGTCTGGGGTTGCTCTAGGTACTCTTGTTCAGAAGAGAATTGCCATAGCATTTTGGTGCTGGACTGCAAATGTGGGTGGGACAAAGACTGATATCCAAATGAGTATTTCCCTTCTGTCAAAGGGACAGTGAGCTAAAGTGTGGCTGCGGACTCTAGAGTGGGTACCTTCCCAAAGAACAGGTCATTTAACCGTGTTCGTTCTCGCAGAGGTGCGCCTATGGAATATTTTTGATTATTTAAGGGCCTTAGGTTTATTCACACTAAGTTTCCTAGGGTCATCCACACGTTGACCCCTTGCTCACTGTGCTCAGAGGCGCAGCTCCACTTCACTGATGAGGGCCAACAAGACTGAAACACGTGTATGGGGTTGCTGTTGGTACGCTTGTTCAGAAGAGAATTGCAATAGCATTTCCGTGCTGGACTGCCCATGTGGGTTGGACAAAGACTGATATGCAAATGGATATTTACCTTCTGTTAAAGGTACAGTGGGCTAAAGTGTGGCTGCGGACTCTCGAGTGGGTACCTTCCCAAAGAACAGGTAATTTAGCCATGTTCTTTCTCGCAGAGGGGCGCCTATGGACTATTTTTGAAATCCTAATTGCCATATGCATTTGTCCAAATCTGTAAACAAAACTGCTAGCCTTTTAAGCGCGCAGGAAAATCGAAATTGCACAGCATTCCATAAGTAATTGTTTTTGTTTATTGATCAGTTTAATTAATTCTTGAAGTGAAATTTGTAGAAAGAATTGTGTTTTGTGTTCTTTTCAACCCACTTATGTGATATATTTATGTTGAAACAAGTTTATTGTGTTGTTGCCATGGATAAAGTGGTGTTTGACATTTTAGTGTGATTTTCTTAACATCTAATTCAAATGAATATAAATATATTTCCTGTACACCGTCCTGGTTCTTGGCTCATTGGTAGCTCAGGGGGAGGGGATCCAAGGAGTATTAGAAGAATTGGCAATAGGGCTGAATAAAAGAACTGACATCAACTGTGTATTGTGTGATAATTACCTTGGGGAGGGAAGGAACTCCCTGTGTTGAGGGTGGCCTGTCAATAAACATTACATGTGGGAAAACCATCCAGTCACAAATCCCAGAATTCCAAGCAAACACGGGACTGGATGCCTTTCTCACACCTGAAACCAGGAAAGTTGAGAGCTCTGTTGATATATTTTGAACCCTGTACCCTCTAAAAATATGTACAAAATAAATTCCGAACTCTACTCCCTCTGCAAGCATAGAGCTCATTTCTACATTTGAAGGAAGCTCTAGAACGTTCCATGGTAATGCTCATGCGTATTACAAGCAAATAAAAGAGGAACACAGATGTTATCTGGGCATTCAATCTGGTTTACAATGCCCCAGCACGCACTACGGAGGTGGGAATGTACCGGTAACACCTGTGACTCACGAGAGGAAGTCGTGCCTGTGTTGCAGAGTTGTGAAAGACAACATTTGCATTTTTAACAGGTTTTGGGCTGGCATTTTGTTCTATGTTTGATTTAAAAATATATGCAAATGTATGTGTCAAGGAGAGAGTTTGCTTCACAGGCGTAGCTTCCACCCCAGATTTTCCAGGCAACTGGGAGCTGGTTTAGCTCCCCCCTCATTGTGTCATGACTCCAGGTGGAGGTCAAGCCCCATATCCGTCAGGATGGGATTTCCCTAGCCACCTTTTCCCATCAAGTAGTGCCCTAACTGCTAGTCTGATCACCTGACTCCTGTACACGCTTCCAGGCTTGGCCACGCGTTTTTCCCCTAATGTAGTCTGAATTGCTCCCTAATTGTGTCACTCCCACTCCCCCGACTCCCTTTAATCAATAATCAAGACAACCACTAGA
Organism: Ambystoma mexicanum; assembly: GCF_040938575.1. Classification (NCBI taxonomy): domain Eukaryota; kingdom Metazoa; phylum Chordata; class Amphibia; order Caudata; family Ambystomatidae; genus Ambystoma; species Ambystoma mexicanum. The sequence continues at coordinate 1,474,846,130 of NC_090932.1, read as the reverse complement.
ATGAAGAATGAAAGACCAAGGGGCTATTACTATGGCCATAATGACGGCTTACCTAACGGCCCGGGTCATGAGTTAATAGGCCCGTAAACCCTCGGTTTAAATACAAGAGTGCTAATAGCCATTTATTTATTTGAAAAAATAGCTTGTGAAGAGTGTGCAACCCTTCTTTCAAAGAAAAAAGTAATCTAACATGGCCGCCGTGGAAATGAAAGAAAGTCTCCAATCAGAGCCGCTCTATCGTTTCCATGACTGCCGTCAAACTTGCGCCACAACCTCGTCAGGTAAGGGGGGGGGGAGTGAGGGGAGAAGTGGGGATGGTGGACAGAGGGAGGGAAAAGTGTGGGGCAGGCACTGGCAGCTCTGAGGTTGCTCGGAATGCGGGTAATACGATTCTACATTATTGTTCAACGTGCTTCCGGCGATGCAGGCAGTTTCCCTGTTCGTTGAAAGAATATTCCAAGGTTGAAGACTCTTGAATCCCTTCCCGCCGTCCCCCTTGGCGTGGGGGTTTGTGGTCAGCCGCCTATAGTCCAGGAACAGTCTAAGGACCGTGGATTTCGAGGGCCATTGGCAGTGGAACATGGATAGTTGGTGTGTAGCCCAACAACTGTGGCTCTGGAGGGGGTTATGGAGCTTGCCCTGAGAGTAAGCTCAGTCGAGGGCAGGTGACACCCGCCACATGAGGGTGAGTTGAGAGGTATGTCTCATGTTATGTGTCACAACTCCTGCTAATCCCAATTTTACACATTGCATGCTGGGATTTGCAGTTCCATATTTCCAATGAGAAAGATGAAACTGCATGTCTCTGCATACAATCTGCAAAATTAGGTCCTCCTGAAGGAATAAGGCTCGATATGGGGCCACTTGGAAGCTAAGAGAGAATTATATTTTTCTCAGGTAGAACTAAGAGCGGTAACGTCAGGGGAGGAGATCAGGGTTCAAACAGAGATACTAAAGAAGAAAGAAAGTGCTGGGGCAAGATTGGGGGGGGGCGCACACGGAATCAGTAGAAAGTGGGAATGGCTAAGGAGAGAGAGAAAAGGGGGAAGGGAGGGAGACAAAGCCAAAGAGAGATATTACAAATATTTAATGACAATATTCTCTAAAATAAAGGGCTGGTAATTCAGCTACATTTTGGGCTGACTTTAGTTCCAGTGTACTTTATTTGTCATTTCATCTGTGGTGCTTTCCAACCATTTTGGGGCAGGGATAAATGCATGCTCTTTGATACAAGGCACTGCAGTGTCCAATTATTAATTACAAATGCCACCATTCCCTGGAGCACCACTCGAGGGTAGTCTTTTCATTGGCAGTGAAAGGATGAATGCCTGAGGCAGCCAGGCCGAGATTGCTACCTCTGATCTCCCTGATACTCACGTGAGCATGCAGCATCTGAGGTGCCCACGTTCCCATCAGTGGGATATGCGAGCTCCTCTCAGTAGGATGCACTAGCTCCTATCTGTGGGATGCCCAAGCTCCTCTCAGTGAGATGCACCAGGCCATCCGTGAGATATACAAGCTCCTCTCAGTGTACACGCTCCTGTCATTGAGATGTACTAGGTCCTATCTGTAGGATGCTCAAGCTCCTCTCTGTACTGTCTACACGATCATGTCAGTGAGATATACAAGCTCCTCTAATGGAGAAATACTAGTTCCTATCTGTCGGATGCCCAATCTCCTCTCAGTGAGATGTGCAGGTTCCAGTTGGTGAGATATGCAAGCTCCACTCAGTGATATATAGCAGGTCCTATCTGTGATATGATATGATACATGACGTGGCATTTATAGCGCTCCTGTACACAAGTGTTTCTAGGCACCACAAGACAAGGAGGGGGAAACAAAGGGAGGACAAAATAACGATCTTACTAGGCCTTGTTCACTCAGATTGTGTAAGTGCGTGGAAGAGGGAAGGGGAGAAGTGCCAGGGGGAGGGGAACAGGAAGTGCAGTTAACTCACAAGTGCAGCCAGTGAGTGGATCATAAGTGCAGAGAGAGGGGACTGTAGGGTTGCAGATACAGACCCTTAAGTGCTGGGGAGCCTGGAGGCAGTGCAAGGGCAATTGGACATCCAGGAGCCTGGGCCCGAGTTCAATGGGTGGCCAGGTGACCAGTGCGCAAAGCAGTAAGGGACTTCAGCAGGGGAGAGGAAGAGTGAAAGCAGAAGCAAAAAGGAAGGTCTTCAGTTGCTTCAGGAACTGGAGGAGGTTCTGCTCAAGTTTGAGAGAGGCAGGGAAGGCTGTTCCAGATGGACATCCCAGACAAGGAGGTAGATCTGCCCCCAACTCTCTGCTTGGAGAAGCATCTGACCCTCAGAGAGATGTAGGTGGATGAGCGGAGAGCTCGAGAAGGAAGAGAAACTTGGAGGTAGAGAGGTCCCAGGCCCCAGAAAGCCTTGTGGACAATGCAGAGGGTCTTGAAGTTGATCCTTGCAGCCACATGGAACCAGTGAAGAGATTTCAAAGCTGGAGAGATACGATCCCTGTGCTTGAGGCCAAGGACAAGTCTCGTAGTCCTGTTCTGGAAAAGTTTTAAAGGTCAAAGAGTAGAGGCAGCCTAGAGAGGACCAGAGCTCTGGAGCCAGTGAGCTTCTGGAGGAAAGTGAGAAAAGGAAGTATACAGTATGCAGCTGATAGTTTGACTTCTTAGAGATGTTAGAGATGTGAGGAGAGAAGGAGAGGGTGGAGTCGAAGATGACACCGAGGTTCTTAGCCTCACAGGAAGGAGCAGGAAGAGAGCCGAGAGTGGGCGGCCAGAGGGAGAGAGGAAAGGAGGGAGCGAGAGTCCCAATGAGGAGGATCTAAGTCTTACTGGCATTAAGGCAGAAATCATTGGCAGCACACCATTCCTGAATTGCGGCCAGACAGTCTGGTATGAGAGAAGAAGCAGAGGTGGCTGAGTGGAGCCTGAAAGAGAGCCGAGTGTCATCCGCATAACATTGAAAATCGGAGCAGAAAGTAGCGATGCGGTGGGCATGAGGTTCCAGGTAGTGGTTGAAGACCCAGGGAGAGAGGTTAGAGCCCTGGGGAACACCACAAGTAGAGAGAGAGATAGAAGAGAGGAAAGACCCCAGTTTTACCTGAGAGGGTCGGTCGTGAGAAAGGAGGTCAACCAGGCCAGGGCCTGATCAGTAATACCAAGGTTGTCCCGGAGATGATTGAGCAGGATGGCATGGTTAACTGTGTCAAAAGCAGAGGATAGATCAAGGAGAATGAGGACAGAAGGGAGATTAGAGTCAAGATTGGAGAGCAAGTCTTCACAGGTGTTCAGGAGAGCAGTTTCCATGCTTCTGGCAGCTCTGAAGCCAGGCTGACGGTCATGGAGGCAAGCATCAGATTCAGTATGTAGATTAAGCTGGGAGATGGCCCGCTTTTCCAAAGGTTTGCCCAGGAAAGGAGTGATGGAGATCGGGCGATAGTTAGCCAGAGAGGAAGGATCTTCCAGGGGCTCCATTAGAAGGGGGTGCACAAGAGAGTACTTAAGGGAGGAGGGGATGTATATACTCCACTTAGTGAGATGAACAAGGCTCTATCTCTGATATGTACAAAGTGCAAGCTCTACTCTATGAGATGTGTAAGGTCCTATATATGATCTGTAGATGAGCCATTCAGCAAGATGGACAAACCTCTCTCAGTGAGGTGTACATGGTCCTATCTGTCAGATGTAGAAGCTCTGTTCATGTGGTAACAGCTGTGAGATGTACAAACGCCTCTCAGTAAGATACATAAATGCCTAATGGTGAGATGTACACGCTTCAATCAGTGAGATCTACAAAGTCCTGTCTGTAATATGTACAAGGTCCAATAAGTGAGATGTACACAACACACTCCTTTGAGATTTAAAAAGGGCCTCCTAGTTCCCAGTGAGAGGTACAGGTTTTCTTTGTGTGAAATGTACATGTTCCACTTTGTGAGACATGCAAGTTCTGTTTAGTGAAATGAACGCACCCTGTCCACCTGCCCACTAGGATGCGCAAAGCCCTTTCAGAAAGATGCACAAAATGAACAAGCTCTGATCAGCAATATGTATATGCTTTTCATACTGGGACTGCACAATTCCCTCGCTGAGATGCATAGCTCCTACATTGAGGCTTCAAGATCCCCTCAGTGCGATGCATAGCTCCTAGACAGAGACTGCAAGATCCCCTCAGTGAGTTGCATAGCTCCTCCATTGAGATGGCGGTATCCCCTCAGAGAGGTGCATAGCCCCTACACTGAGACTGCAAGATTCCCTCAGTGAGATGCATAGCTCCTACACAGAGAGGGCAAGCACTCCTCACTGAGATGCATAGCTCCTACGCTGAGACTGCAAGATCCCCTCAGTGCGATGCATAGCTCCTAGACAGAGACTGCAAGATCCCCTCAGTGAGTTGCATAGCTCCTCCATTGAGATGGCGGTATCCCCTCAGAGAGGTGCATAGCCCCTACACTGAGACTGCAAGATTCCCTCAGTGAGATGCATAGCTCCTACACAGAGAGGGCAAGCACTCCTCACTGAGATGCATAGCTCCTACACTGAGACTGCAAGATCCCCTCAGTGAGATGCATAGCTCCTACACTGAGACTGCAAGATCCCCCTCAGTAAGATGCATAGCTCTTACACAGAGAGGGCAAGCACTCCTCACTGAGATGCATAGCTCCTACCCTGAGACTGCAAGATCCCCTCAGTGAGATGCATAGCTCCTACCCTGAGACTGCAAGATCCCCTCAGTGAGATGCATAGCTACTACATGGAGGTGCAAGATCCCCACAGTGAGATGCACAGCTTCCTCAGTGGAATCATGTTTTTTTATTTTTAATTATTGCATATTAGTTTATTACAAATCTTTTTGCAAAACCCTTAAATCCTGTCATGTTAGAAAAAGCACTATGAGTTTCATTATATCCATTCCCACCCAAGGTAGAAAGGAAGGTAGGTAGCCTCTTTCCTAATCCTGACAATGGTCACTGTGATCAGTCTAGTGCACCCTCTTCAATTAGGAGGGAGTTGCCGTGGGTGTCCTTTTAGGCCAAGGCACTCTCTAATGAAGTCATTCATGGCGATGGTAAGGCCCACGCGTTCTCCTCTCAGAGCCATTGCTCACCATTCAGCAGCTGTTAAGGATTCCGCGTTTATGATGAATTTGGCTAAGTACTTTGAACTTAATTCCGTTAAGGCCTCACGTGAAGTCGCAAGGTGTTGCAGAGTTTCCCTCAATGCTGCTAACCTACAAAACCTGCCTATCGGAGACATTGAGTGGCCTTTTTCTCTGGTTGCGATAATCTCCATAGTTGGCAGGAGATTAAATCTGATTTCCATCAGCTGGGTTCTGTATTCGGGATCCAGGAATCTCCTTATGTATCTCTGTGACTGGCCGCATGCTTTTTCCTCAAAGCTATTTGTGGAGTTTGTAGTTGTTAGCTTCTTCCCCAGTTGATATCCAATCATTTTCCCATAGCTTTTTTTTTGGTTTTATCCGGATTGTACAACAGCTCTTCGGGAGAGGCCTCAATTGTAGTTCAGAGCTTTCTGTAGGAATCTCCCCCCATTAAGCCTAGAATGTTGTCTCGGTCTGCTATTTCGGCTTGAATCATTTGGAAGCAGAAGGTCAGGTCAGGTGTTATATAGTTCCTAAAAAGGCACAGAGCTTTCCAGTCCACTGATGCCTTTAGGGAAATTAGTCCCAGGTCTCTTCTCACAATTTGAACGCGTATTGATTTTGGGAGGCAAAGAACACGCTTCCAGAACTTTCCTTCAAGTAGCGGCCACAGCTGACAAGGAACGGTCACCAGTGTCTCTGAGCCGTAGGCTAGTATTGGGACCACCTTGGCTTTGTAGAAATCGATCACTGGTTGCAAGGAGAAGGCACAGAATCTTCTCCTAAGGATTAGGGCTTGATTGGCCAATGCTTCCACTTTTCTTGTCTAGGCGGCCATGTTATTTTTCTCTGCTAGGTTTGCAGATATCAATAGGCCCAATTATTTCAAAGTTGAGACACACTCCAGCTTTTCACCGCTGATAGTCCAGCTGAAAATCTGCTTTCCGTTGTTATGCTTCTGGAGTTGCATCACCTTGGTTTTCCCTCTGTTGATCGAGAGATTATTCAACTCAGTGTAAGCTTCTGGGTGACTCAATTGCCTCTGTAACCCTATTGGGGTCCTGTCCATCAGCACGAGATTGTCAGCGTACAGAAGATGGGTGATCTATTCCCCATCTATTTTCGGGTAGAAACTATTGCAAGTTTCCATAAAAATGGCGAGGTCAGAAATGTATAAGTTATACATGTACGGAGCAAGCAGGCAACCCTGTTTTACTCTGCATTCCGTTTGGATTTTGTCCATCAGTGTTCCTTAGCCTTATTCTGAAGGAGATATCCGTTTGTAGGGCTTTAATCTGGGCTATCCGGTCTGTCAGGCAATTCCAATTTGTTAGCTTTCCCAACAGCAGTTGTCTGCTAATGCTATCGAAAGCTTCTTGAAAAATTGACAAATGCCAGATAGAATTTTCTGTTAGATTTTAACAATTTATTTTTCAGGAGTGAAAGAAGGAACAGCATCTGCGGAGTCCCAATACCTTTTGTGAATCCAAATTGGAGATGGTCTTGATGACCAGAATCCTTTGTTCATGTTTTCAGTCTCTGGGACAGGAAGGTCGCGTACAGTTTCCCCAAGACATCCAGAGATGCATACCTCCTACACGGAGACTGCAAGATCCCTCACTGAGATGCATAGCTCCTACACGGAGACTGCAAGATCCCCACAGTGAGATGCATAGCTCCTACACTGAGACTGCAAGATCCCCTCAGTGAGATGCATAGTTCCTACACTGAGACAGCAAGATCCCCTCAGTGAGATGTACAGTTCCTACACTGAGACTGCAAGATCCCCTCAGTGAGATGTATAGCTCCTACACTGAGGCGGCAAGATCCCCTCAGTGAGATGTATAGTTCCTACACCGAGACGGCAAGATCCCCTCAGTGAGATGTATAGCTCCTACACTCAGACTGTAAGATCCCACAGTGAGATGCATAGCTCCTGCCCTGAGACTGCAAGATCCCCTCAGTGAGATGCATAGCTCCTACACTGAGACTGCAAGATCTCCTCAGTGAGATGCATAGCTCCTACACTGAGACTGCAAGATCCCCTCAGTGAGATGCGTAGTTCCTACACTGAGACGGCAAGATCCCCTCAGTGAGATGTATAGCTCCTACACTCAGACTGTAAGATCCCACAGTGAGATGCATAGCTTCTGCCCTGAGACTGCAAGATCCCCTCAGTGAGATGCATAGCTCCTACACAGAGACTGCAAGATCCCCACAGTGAGATGCATAGCTCCTACACTGAGACTGCAAGACCTCCTCAGTGAGATGCATAGCTCCTACACTGAGACTGCAAGACCTCCTCAGTGAGATGCATAGCTCCTACACTGAGACTGCAAGATCCCCTCAGTGAGATGCATAGTTCCTACATTCAGACTGTAAGATCCCACAGTGAGATGCATAGCTCCTGCCATGAGACTGCAAGATCCTCTCAGTGAGATGCATTGCTCCTACACTGAGACTGCAAGATCTCCTCAGTGAGATGCATAGCTTCTACACTGAGACTGCAAGATCCCCTCAGTGAGATGTATAGCTCCTACATTCAGACTGTAAGATCCCACAGTGAGATGCATAGCTCCTGCCCTGAGACTGCAAGATCCCTTCAGTGAGATGCATAGCTCCTACACTGAGACTGCAAGATCTCCTCAGTGAGATGCATAGCTCCTACACTGAGACTGCAAGATCCCCTCAGTGAGATGCGTAGTTCCTACACTGAGACGGCAAGATGCCCTCAGTGAGATGTATAGCTCCTACACTCAGACTGTAAGATCCCACAGTGAGATGCATAGCTCCTGCCCTGAGACTGCAAGATCCCCTCAGTGAGATGCATAGCTCCTACACAGAGACTGCAAGATCCCCACAGTGAGATGCATAGCTCCTACACTGAGACTGCAAGATCTCCTCAGTGAGATGCATAGTTCCTACACTGAGACGGCAAGATCCCCTCAGTGAGATGTATAGCTCCTAGTACTACACTGAGACTGCACAATCCCCTCAGTGAGATGCATAGCTCCTACACTGAGACTGCAAGATCCCTTCAGTGAGATACATAGCTCCTACACTGAGACTGCAAGATCCCCTCAGTGAGATGCATAGTTCCTACACTGAGACGGCAAGATCCATTCAGTGAGATGTATAGCTCCTAGTACTACACTGAGACTGCAAGATCCCACAGTGAGATGCATAGCTCCTACACTGAGACTGTAAGATCCCTCAGTGAGATGCATAGCTCCTACCCTGAGACTGCAAGATCCCCTCAGTGAGATGCATAGTTCCTACTCTGAGACGGCAAGATCCCCTCAGTGAGATGCATAGCTCCTACACTGAGACTGCAAGATCCCCTCAGTGAGATGCATAGCTCCTACCCTGAGACTGCAAGATCCCCTCAGTGAGATGCATAGTTCCTACACCGAGGCTGCAAGTTCCCTTCAGTGAGATGTATAGCTCCTACACTGAGACTGTAAGATCCCACAGTGAGATGCATAGCTCCTACCCTGAGACTGCAAGATCCCCTCAGTGAGATGCATAGTTCCTACTCTGAGATGGCAAGATCCCCTCAGTGAGATGCATAGCTCCTACACTGAGACTGCAAGATCCCCTCAGTGAGATGCATAGTTCCTACACTGAGACTGCAAGATTCCCTCAGTGAGATGCATAGTTCCTACACTGAGACTGCAAGATCCCCTCAGTGAAATGTATAGTTCCTACACCGAGACTGTAAGATCCCCAAGTGAGATGCATAGCTCCAACCCTGAGACTGCAAGATCCCCTCAGTGAGATGCATAGTTCTTACACAGAGATGGCAAGCTCATCACAGTGAGATGCATAGCTCCTACACTAAGACTGTAAGATCCCCTTAGGTAGATGCATAGCTCCTACCCTGAGACTGCAAGCTCTTACTCTGAGATGGCAAGATCTGCACAGTGAGATGCACAGCTTCCTCAGTGGAATCCCATGATCTCATCCGTGAGATCACATGTTCTCCGTGAGATGAACAGCCCCCTCAGTGAGATGCAAAGCTCCTATAGGGAGATGCACTGTCCGCTCAGGGAAATGCACAGATCTCACAGAAAGATACAGATCTCCTTTCAGTGAGATACACAGCTCCCAAGTGAGATGGCCAGCTCCGTTCATAGAGATGCACATTTCCTTTCAGTGAGACGCACAGCTCCCTAGTGAGATGGCCAGCTCCTTTCATGAGATGCACAGCTCCCTAATCAGATGCACATTTCCTTTCAGTGAGATGCACAGCTCCCTAGTGAGATGGCCTGCTCCTTTCATTGAGATGCACATTTCCTTTCAGTGAGATGCACAGCTCCCTAGTGAGATGACCAGCTCCTTTCATTGAGATGCACATTTCCTTTCAGTCAGATGCACAGCTCCCTAGTGAGATGGCCTACTCCTTTCATTGAGATGCACATTTCCTTTAAGTGAGATGCACAGCTCCCTAGTGAGATGGCCAGCTCCTTTCATAGAGATGCACATTTCCTTTCAGCGAGATGCGCAGCTCCCTAGTGGGATGACCAGCTCCTTTCATTGAGATTCACTTTTCCTTTCAGTGAGATGCCCATCCCCCTAGTGAGATGGTTTTAGAAGAGCTTGGCTATGTTGGTCCAGTCTAACATGGCGACATCATTAATGAGTAAAAAATGCTCTTTTCTCTGCAACAGATTCCCTGCGGTCGCGTCCCCTTGGGTGGTGGTTTAGCCAAGTGAAAACCACATATAAATGGTTAAGTAAAGAGAAAAGATCCCAAGTTGAGACTGCACTCAGTTTTTTCAACAAGTGTTTTATTATATTGATGCCCTTTGTGATGACACGTGTTTCAGTCCCTCTTGGACCTTTCTCAAATCAGGGCTAATTTTATATATCAATCAAAATAGAAGGTCAGAAAATTATACAGATATTTACAAAATAAAATGAAAGCCAAATTAAAAAATAAAAATAAAAAATAAAAAATAATAGAAGTGTTCATTCACATGTTTAACCAATTATTACAGTATTTGATGGGTTAAAGCAAACCATAATAAATAACAACAGTTATTAAATCAAAGTAAACCAAAATGCCAGACAAAAAATGGAGTGGGGAATAGGGAGGAATGTCGGGGGTCAAGAGGTAGACAAAACCACATTTTTGTTAGTTAATGCTACATGTAGTGTCACATTGAAAATCAAGGAAAGTTGGATTCAAGTTGTCTTTTACCTTATTTTCATCTACTGCCCCTTATGGGTTAAAGCAAATAGTAGTCTCTCTCCGAGTCTCGGATTAGATCCCTTCGAAAAAATACAAATCAAAGATGTCACCTCCAATTGTGTGTGCTGGCTCACCATAGTTATCACCTAATATTGCAAGATAGTAATTCTGTAACTCCCCAAGGTAAATGTGTTTCTTTTAACTCTTAAGCATTGAAATATTATGAATCCTGTGCGTTATCCATCAATTTCATACATACATTTTCGACAAAATAATGCCCTTTCATTGCCTTTCCATATCTTATTCCTTCCATAGAAGTATTAGTTAAGGTTTACAAATCATTCTTAACTGACTATGTATTCTGGCTTTTCTAAATGCTCTGATTGTATAACCTGTGAGTGCGATAGCGCAGCGCACGGCAAGACCGTAGTAGTGCTGCCGAGCGTTTATAACTTAGTCCCGAAGAGACGGCAGGCATTTCTATCAAGCACAGCGTGTGCGCACTTGCAGGACGGTCTCTTACCTGACAGCCTTATTCTCGCGTCTAATTGCGTGCTGTAGATTCTCCTGAGGGGGCAGCGACCAGCGCCTAATCCCTCATTATTGTGTTCGTGTTGTCATGGAAACGGATCCTTGCCCTGGTCCGTTTTCTAATTGAATGACAGCACTTCTCCTATGTTCTCGTGGCGGCCATTTTAAGCTAGTGTTTATAACGTTACTCTGGTGTATTTCGGACATGTTTCGTATTAAATTTCATTCGCCATATCTTTTAATATGTATTCTGAAATTACTAAAACTTACTATGCCATGTACTGCATCATTCCGAAGATAGATTAACAATGTTAAATACTCACGAAACTTTTTAAGAAGCCCGTATTCTTTACAATTACGTAATGGTTGCATGCTTGTCAATAATGGGTTCTAGTCTCATTATATGGGTTATTATTTAGCCAAGTAACCGCTTAAGGTCAGTTGTATAATATTATATTAACTGTTATCATTTCCTATGAGTGCCAGTAGGAGCATTACAATTCTCATATGAAAATATATTGCTAGAATGCCGTACTGAAACCTGTCCAGAGAGATAAGTACAAGTATACACATTACAAAATATTCATGATAGTTCATTGGGACAAATAAAGTTATGCATGGGAAATGGGTCCTCTAAAGAAAGGACACCATTTCATTGTCCGTGTTTAATCCAAGTACTGTAGAGTTCAGTTTGCAAATTATTCTCGCTTCTGCTTCTCTTAGTTTTCTTTATTTCCACCTCTTTTGCCTATTGACATCTTCTCAAGGCCAATAAATCGTAATTCAGCTTTGTTAGCCATCTGATGTTTTTCCTGCCAATGGTAGTCTCGGATCTTGGCTGCCAATTTTGGCTAGATGTTCTCTGACTCGTATCCTAAGTTCTCTGGTTGTGCTACCAATGTAGACCAAATTGCAAACACATATAATTCCATACACTACATAGTTTGATCTGCAGTTGATTGGTTGTAAAATCTTCAGTGTTTTATTATTGGTGCCAATAAATGTGTCCGTTTTGTTGTGTGCAAATTTGCACATTGTGCATGTACCACACTTTCTAAAGCCATTTGTAGATGTTTTAAGCCAGTTCGTTGGTTCTTCCCTAGTCAGGTCTGGTATATTTGATGGACTCAATTTGTTCTTTATGGTTGGTGCCTTTTTGTATATAATCCTTGGTTTGTCGTCCACATTATTCGCGATGTTCTCGTCTAGTTTAAGAGTGCCAGTGTTTTGCTAGTATTTTGTACACATTTCTGTGGTCACTAGTGTATCTGGTGATAAAGCCTATCGTTGGTTGCTCCATCCCTTTAGTCTTTGGTGTTAGTGTATGCTCTTGAGTTAGTGTTAAGCTTTTTTCTAATGCTCTTTTGACACATTGTTCTGAATAACCTCTTTCCAGAAACCTGGATGTTAATAGAGTGCATTCCTTCTCGAAGTGTTCATTTGTTTGCAATTTCTTCTTGCTCTTATAAATTCACCTGTAGGTATGTTCAAGATTGTTGGTCTATAGTGGCAGCTCCCTGCATGGAGAGTTGAATTCACTTCCGTTGGTTTCCGGTATGTACAGGTTCTGATCTGATTGTGGTCAATGTATATTGTGAGATCGAGAAAATCTATGCTTGTCTCATTGCAGTTGCCCGTTAATTGTATTCCCATTTGATTTTGATTGATTCTGTCTTTAAAGTCTATGAAGTCTGAGGTTGTACCTTTCCATATTATTAATACATCATCAATGTATCTCATCCAATGCACAAGTTCTCTCGCATATGCATTGTCTTTGTAGATGATTGTATCTTCAAACAAGCCCATGAATATATTAGCTAGGGCCTGGGCATATTTAGTGCCCATAGCTACGCCCTTTGTTTGTCTAAAAAAGTTATTGTCGAAGTTGAAGATATTACTTTTTAAGGACAATTCCAACATTTCTTTCACCATTTGGATTTGTAGGTACATTGATGCAGAATCCTCCTTAAAGGTGTGATCAATTGCTTTAAAGGCCCATGTATGCTGGATCGATGTATAAAGTGCACATACGTCCAAAGTCGCAAGTTGATAATTGCTTTCCCAATTTATGCTTCTCAACTTTAGGATGACATCAGTAGTGTCCTTTATATATGACTTCAATCTCATTGCTCTTGGTCTTAGGATGTTATCCAAATATTGAGAGATGTTCTCTGTTGCCCAGCCTATTCCACTGAGGATAGGTCGTCCTTCTGGTATATGTTCGTATCTCCTATGTATCTTGGGCAAAAAATACATGATTGGTATCGTGGGTTCTTTAATTGTGAGATAGCTCCTTTCATCGTCCGTAAGTAGACCTTTGTGGTGCCAGATCTTCATTTGTTGCTCCAAGTTAAGTACTATTTCTTTCATTGGATTAGAAAGTAGTACTTCATAACAATCTGGGGTACTCAAATTCTTTCTTTCCATTTACAACTAGTCTTCTTTATTCATAATGATAATGTTTCCCCCCTTGTCTGCTTCTTTTATCACAATTGAGCGGTCAGTCTCTAGAGTCCGAAGAGCTTCTTGTTCCTGTGTGGTCAAGTTATGTTTGGTTCCCGTTTGTTGTCTTTTCCAATCCGTCTGATACAATTCTTGTGATACTGCCTTGTAGAAGGTGTCTATGATGTTATCTGCTGCAAATTGTGGTACACATTTGGAGACAGGTTTAAGTTCTTTAGTTGATAGCATGTCTGATTCCACATTAAGGTCTCTTAGTACTTCATTAATATCATATTTCTTGGGCTCTGCAATGGATCTGAGTAGGTGTATCTCCTCTATTTCCTTAATACTCAAATCTCTCTGTTGTATCTTAGGTTGTGATTGGTAATTCCCTGGTGCTTTGGTGGCAAAGAATTTCTTCAATTTAAATTTACGTACAAACCTGAATAGGTCTATATGTAAGTCTGTTTCATTATGTTTCGCCATAGGGGCGAATGACAATCCTTTATTGAGTAACTGTTTTTCTTCAGGTGTTATCTCTCTTCTGGATAGGTTCAGGACAAGATTTGGTGTTATTTGGTTCTGCTTAGTTCTTTTGCGTTCGCTCTGGTAAGCCTTTTGTTTGTGTTTCCTTGTAATCCTGGATTTGTTGGATCGTGTGCCCCCCTCCTTCCTCTCCTCCTGGTGAACTGATAGTTGCTCCTGTGTTCCCAGGTAACTGAAAACAGACCTATTTGGGTGGAAAGTTCCTATTACCTTTCTTGTATCTTTTTATTTGATTCATGAAGCCTGAGGTTGTTTTCCCACTTACATTTGTCTTCTCTGTTGTATCTTCCGCAGTAAGAGCTTCCCCTTCTGAATCTGTTTCCGAACTTGCGGATGATTTGTTCGGTGTACTTGTTTTTGATCCAAATTTTTTGTTTTGGTTATATTTAGTCTGGAAGGTGTAGACCCTGTCTTCCTGATAATCTCTCTCGTCTCTGTAGTGTTTTCTTAGTTTTCTAAGTTTCACTTCGTCCTGGTAAATCTTAAGAATGTCGTGCATAGTGTTATAGTTCTTTTCTTTCGCTGTTTCTTGTGAATTGTTTTCCGCAATCTCTTTTTTGATTTTGTCTATCAGTTCAATTGTTCTTTTGTGCTCCCGTATTGCATGTTCTATCAGGAGTTCCACCATTTTGTTTGAACTTCCGTTGAGATTCTTCTCCCACAAGTCTGCTAGGTCATTGTCCAAATCGTTGCTGAAGTTCGGGAAAATCAAAATCCTCAAGCCTCTCAGAATGAATTCATTTTAAAGATACTATTTTGCAGTATTTGTCTATTTCCTTTTTTGATAGGGCCTCATTACGACCCTGGCGGAATGGGTTAAACGGCTCCGTAAAAGGTGACGGCGCCGTTCAACCCGTTCCGCCACATTACGAGGCCCCTCGCGGGACACGTTAAGCACGCCTGGGAAAACCAGGTGTGCTTACCGGGTCCCGCGAGGGGAAGAGGGAGCAAACAACAGGCCATCTCGTTATGGCCCGTTGTTTGCGCCCTCTCCCACTCCCATTCAGCTCTATGGGGAAATGGGAATGGGGAAGGACCGTGTCCGGGTCCTTGAGGGAGGAATTACCGGGCCATCTGAACTCGGAATGGCCCGGTAAGTACTCATTCCGAGGACCCGGACACGGATGTGATTTCGGCGGCAGCCATGCCGCCAATAGCGGCATGGCTACTGGCCAAACTCATAATGAGGGCCATAGTCTCTCTAGTTTGCAGAATAGTGCTCTCAAGTCATCCTGTTTTTGGATAGGGTTGAAGAAGGCATGCTTCATATTCCCTTTTGGTGTGAAAAGATTGGCAGTTTCCTCCTACCTATTCTTAAGATATTCAGCCATGTTGCGCTGTTTTATGTCTGCCGTAGACCAAGAACCGAAAAAATATAGTTTTTGAAGAGCTTGGCTATGTTGGTCAGGTCTAACATGGAGACATCTTCAATGAGTAAAAAATGCTCTTTTCTCTGCAACAGATTCCCTGCGGTCGCGTCCTCTTGGGTGGTGGTTAAGCCAAGTGAAAACCACATATAAATGGTTAAGTAAAGAGAAAAGATCCCAAGTTGAGACTGCGCCCAGTTTTTTCAACAAGTGTTTTATTATATTAATGCCCTTTGTGATGACACGTGTTTCGGTCCCTCTTGATGTGAAAAGATTGGCAGTTTCCTCCTGCCTATTCTTAAGATATTCAGCCATGGTTTGCATTAACCAATGAAATACTGTAATAATTGGTTAAACATGTGAATGAACACTTCTATTATTTTATATTTTTCATTTTTATTTTTTACTTTAGCTTTCATATTATTTTGTAAATATCTGTATAATTTTGTGACCTTCTCTTTTGATTGATATATAAAATGACCCCTAGTGACATGGCCAGCTCCTTTCATTGAGATGCACATTTCCTTTCAGTGAGATGCACAGCTCCCCAGTGAGATGGCCAGCTCCTTTCAGTCATATGCACAGCTCCCTAGTGAGATGGACTGCTCCTTTCATTGAGATGCACATTTCCTTTCAGTCAGATGCACAGCTCCCTAGTGAGATGGCCAGCTCCTTTCAGTCATATGCACAGCTCCCTAGTGAGATGGACTGCTCCTTTCATTGAGATGCACATTTCCTTTCAGTCAGATGCACAGCTCCCTAGTGAGATGGCCAGCTCCTTTCAGTCAGATGCACATTTCCTTTCAGAGAGATGCAAAGCTCCCTAGTGAGATAGCCTGCTCCTTTCATTGAGATGCACATTTCCTTTCAGTCAGATTCACAGCTCCCTAGTGAGATGGCCAGCTCCTTTCAGTCAGATGCACATTTCCTTTCAGTGAGATGCACAGCTCCCTAGTGAGATGGCCAGCTTCTTTCAGTCAGATGCACAGCTCCCCAGTGAGATGACCAGCTCCTTTCAGTGAGATGCACATTTCCTTTCGGTCGGATGCACAGCTCCCTAGTGAGAGGCCAGCTCCTTTCAGTCAGATGCACAGCTCCCCAGTGAGATGACCAGCTCCTTTCAGTGAGATGCACAGCTCCCTAGTGAGATGGCCTGCTCCTTTCAGTGAGATGCACAGCTCCCTAGTGAGATGGCCTGCTCCTTTCCTTGAGATGCACATTTCCTTTCAGTAGATGCACAGCTCCCTAGTGAGATGGCCAGCTCCTTTCAGTGAGATGCACAGCTCCCTAGTGAGATGGCCTGCTCCTTTCCTTGAGATGCACATTTCCTTTCAGTAGATGCACAGCTCCCTAGTGAGATGGCCAGCTCCTTTCAGTGAGATGCACAGCTCCCTAGTGAGATGGCCTGCTGATTTCAGTCAGATGCACAGCTCCCTAGTGAGATGGCCTGCTCCTTTCAGTCAGATGCACAGCTCCCTAGTGAGATGGCCAGCTCCTTTCAGTCAGATGCACAGCTCCCTAGTGAGATGGCCTGCTCCTTTCAGTGAGATGCACAGCTCCCTAGTGAGATGACCAGCTCCTTTCCTTGAGATGCACATTTCCTTTCAGTAGATGCACAGCTCCCTAGTGAGATGGCCAGCTCCTTTCAGTGAGATGCACAGCTCCCTAGTGAGATGGCCTGCTCCTTTCAGTCAGATGCACAGCTCCCTAGTGAGATGGCCAGCTCCTTTCAGTCAGATGCACAGCTCCCTAGTGAGATGGCCTGCTCCTTTCAGTGAGATGCACAGCTCCCTAGTTAGATGACCAGCTCCTTTCCTTGAGATGCACATTTCCTTTCAGTAGATGCACAGCTCCCTAGTGAGATGGCCTGCTCCTTTCAGTCAGATGCACAGCTCCCTAGTGAGATGGCCAGCTCCTTCAGTCAGATGCACAGCTCCCTAGTGAGATGGCCTGCTCCTTTCAGTGAGATGCACAGCTCATTAGTGAGATGACCAGCTCCTTTCAGTGAGATGCACAGCTCCCTAGTGAGATGGCCAGCTCCTTTCAGTGAGATGCACAGCTCCCTAGTGAGATGGCCAGCTCCTTTCAGTCAGATGCACAGCTCCCTAGTGAGATGGCCTGCTCCTTTCAGTGAGATGCAGAGCTCCCTAGTGAGATGGCCTGCTCCTTTCAGTGAGATGGCCTGCTCCTTTCAGTGAGATGCACAGCTCCCTAGTGAGATGGCCAGCTCCTTTCAGTCAGATGCACAGCTCCCTAGTGAGATGACCAGCTCCTTTCCTTGAGATGCACATTTCCTTTCAGTAGATGCACAGCTCCCTAGTGAGATGACCAGCTCCTTTCAGTGAGATGCACAGCTCCCTAGTGAGATGACCAGCTCCTTTCCTTGAGATGCACATTTCCTTTCAGTAGATACACAGCTCCCTAGTGAGATGACCAGCTCCTTTCAGTGAGATCCACAGCTTCCTAGTGAGATGGCCAGCTCCTTTCAGTCAGATGCACAGCTCCCTAGTGAGATGGCCAGCTCCTTTCCTTGAGATGCACATTTCCTTTCAGTAGATGCACAGCTCCCTAGTGAGATGACCAGCTCCTTTCAGTGAGATGCACAGCTCCCTAGTGAGATGGCCTGTTCCTTTCAGTGAGATGCACAGCTCCCTAGTGAGATGGCCTGCTCCTTTCAGTGAGATGCACAGCTCCCTAGTGAGATGGCCAGCTCCTTTCAGTCAGATGCACAGCTCCCTAGTGAGATGACCAGCTCCTTTCCTTGAGATGCACATTTCCTTTCAGTAGATGCACAGCTCCCTAGTGAGATGGCCTGCTCCTTTCAGTCGGATGCACAGCTCCCTAGTGAGATGGCCAGCTCCCTAGTGAGATGGCCAGCTCCTTTCAGTGAGATGCACAGCTCCCTAGTGAGATGACCAGCTCCTTTCAGTGAGATGCACAGCTCCCTAATGAGATGGCCTGCTCCTTTCAGTCAGATGCACAGCTCCCTAGTGAGATGGCCTGCTCCTTTCAGTGAGATGCACAGCTCCATAGTGAGATGGCCTGCTCCTTTCAGTGAGATGCACAGCTCCCTAGTGAGATGGCCAGTTCCTTTCAGTCAGATGCACAGCTCCCTAGTGAGATGACCAGCTCCTTTCCTTGAGATGCACATTTCCTTTCAGTAGATGCACAGCTCCTTAGTGAGATGACCAGCTCCTTTCAGTGAGATGCACAGCTCCCTAGTGAGATGACCAGCTCCTTTCCTTGAGATGCACATTTCCTTTCAGTAGATGCACAGCTCCCTAGTGAGATGACCAGCTCCTTTCAGTGAGATGCACAGCTCCCTAGTGAGATGGCCAGCTCCTTTCAGTCAGATGCACAGCTCCTTAGTGAGATGGCCAGCTCCTTTCCTTGAGATGCACATTTCCTTTCAGTAGATGCACAGCTCCCTAGTGCGATGACCAGCTCCTTTCAGTGAGATGGCCTGTTCCTTTCAGTGAGATGCACAGCTCTCTTCAGTGAAATACACATATCCTTTCCGTGAGAGGCCAAGGGTTGTGGGTTATAGATAGCACGCACCACACCACCTATTAGCCAAAACGAATCCTGTCTGTATGAACATTTCCAGGATGACATGGGGCATGTTGGCATGTATGTCTGGACGCCCCATCATAGTGACTTCCGTCTGTGAGCCCGAGCATATGCATGGATCGCACATACTTGGCATGCATCGTTATTCTATCTTGCTTGGAGAATCACCCATGAGTGCACCATACCTGCAGCAGTGGTCATTAGGTGATGCATCAGCAATTGGTTATAAATAGTAAACTCACATCCCTCACAGCTGTGGGCGGGAGGCAGCCATCTATTCGCAGGCAAAGGGGGATGCCTTGGCTCTGAGAGGCCTTAAATAGCCATTTGACACATTTCTCCCTGTGATGGAGCTTAACAATGTATCTTTGGTGGGCCAAAGGAGAGGGTTCAAGGGGGTTGGTTTACATATATTCATGCTCCCCGCTATAGACGCTTCCTTCTGGCTCTAGGGATGACTGGCATGGGACACCACCTACCCATCAGTACCTCCTGCATGTCTGAGAGTAGTACAGCACAGCCTAAGTGAACAAAGACTAGGACACCCAGAATGCAATTGTTTGGTAAAATGAAAGCCCAGGACTGGA